>NC_134314.1:82516054-82852282 GCF_964195595.1 Calonectris borealis
TATCCCCAACACCTCTGCCACTAAACAAATACACGTGGTACCATGCTGGTATTGAAGAATTTGTTTCCCTGAAGCCTAAACTGATTACTGTTAAGTATAGTTCTTTTTTTGCCTTGTTGTTAATGAAATCACATTATTTTGCTCATGCTCACTGTCTATGTCAGGCTGATATGCCTATAATTACCGATATCTGTATCTTCTGTTTCTCCAGGCAAGCAAGTCTTTCTAGCGTTCCCATGATTTACCAACTTTAATAGCCCACACATCTCCTCATCCAGCTCTTTAAAGCTCTTGCTGCAGCCAGACCTACTGGTTAAAAACAGCCAGCTTATTAGCTCTCGCTTCACATATTGCCAAGTTACTGTTGGAAGGGAACAGATTTCATCTTCGCCCTCGGTGAATTCTTCATGCAGACTTTTCACAAAAACGCTTGGAACAACAAGATATATTGAAACTATTTGCCATTTCTACATTAAAAACATGTTTTTACAGAGTAGTATCATTGTTAGGATGTTTTGTGTTGAGACATACTAAAAACTTTGGTTTACTGCCATTCGTTCTCTTGCCTTAGGTTTTTTCCTTGTGTCCTGTCACTTCACTAAGACATTTTCTGGTTTTCCACCCTTCTAATTTATATTCATTACTATCTCTTTTTCCTCTGTGTGTGTGTGCGTTTGTATTCAGCTACATTTGCCTATTTCAAGCCAGCCTGGTTCTCTTTACCAGTGCAACTGTTTTTTCTCGTACTTGGGCAGCTGTGTGGCTTTGGGGCATGCAATAAGCGATCCTGTAAAATTCCCAGTTACACTTCCCATTTTAAGACCATGAGAACAGCTGGACGGGGTGCGCTCAGAGGCCCATCCAGTGACCCTCCAGCAGCGGCCAGCTTGCCCAGAGTACAAAGAACCGAGCAGCACAAACACAGCCAGCACCTCCCCGCACCTCCGCTCCGAGCCCCCCCAGTCCTTGTGTGCCCCCCAGAGCGGTCTGAGCCGGCGCCGGGGGCCTTCGCATCCCAAGGGGCTTGCTGGATCTTTCTTCCCTTCCTTTGCCCAGTCGCTTTTGGAATCCGTATGGACTTCTAGCAGCCGCACAGCCCACATGACAGGAAACATCCGAGTTTGATTAGAGGACGGATAAAGAAGCGTCTCTTTTCTTCACTCTGTCTTTTCATTGGATGCCTCCTCATCATTGCCCTCAGTCATTGCCATTCACCTTTTCTGCATCATTTTCAGTTGTATTCTGTCACCTTCCCTCCTCAATCAACTCCTTTCAAGCTGACAAAGTCTAGTCTATTTAATCACTCCTTGAATGAAATTATTTTCACCGTATCTGCGATCACTCTTCTTGTCCCTCTCTGAACCTTTCTACTTCTCCTTTGCCCTTTTCGAGATGCAGGGAAACAAAACTGCGCGTACTACTGTGATGTCTTGCATTTTAAATTCTTTCTCCAGGATGATTTGGCTTTTAAAGGTTTTCAACTTTATGAAACTGGGCTTTTAAACTACAAAGTTCTTCTATGTTACTGACTTGGACTTTAGCTTCTTTGAATATAATAGAGACACTCAAGCCACCATCACTGCGCTCCAGCAAGCAGCAAGTTTCAGCTCTGTGCCCAATGCACCCTTCTTGCTGAGTTAATGCCTAATTCCGAGCTATGCGAGGCTGGATGCAGCCCCCAGGCAGGGAATTGCCAGCTCTAGGTTTTGGCAATTCTAAGGAAATTTTGTGTCTGCCTTATAAAAGCAAAAACCAGAAAAGGTTCAGACGGAAGCTGCAAGAGTAATCCAAGATGGGACAACCTGGCTGTACAGTAAAAGACTAACGAAGCTTAATGTTTCTAGCTTATTCAAGAGAAGATAAAAGGTGACTTGATCCTGACTTACAAATACTGTTATGAAGGGGATTTCTGATGGCAGATGGATCCGTAATCTGGTGGTGTCAAGGCATAATAAGATCCCGTGGCTGAAAGCTGAAGCAGGACAAATTCAGATTAGAAACAAGACAAAAATGTTAGCAACAAGGGTAATTATCCAAACAGCTTAAAGGGGATGTACCGGATATTGTAACACATGATGTTTTCAAATCATAATTAGCTGTCTTTTTAAAAGATGTGCTGTTGCTCAAGCAGAAATTATGGTCTCCATGCAGAAATAATCAGAAGAGAGTTTTTAGCCTGTATTAAGCTAGAAGTCAACATAGATGATCTTAATTATCCCCTGGCCTTAAGATCCATGAATCTAGAAAACTGGGGATAATGGCACATATTTAACTATCTTGTGTTTTGAATGAGAAAAATTGGGAGAATTGTTCACAGTGAATAATTGATTCTATACATTTAGGCCACGTTTTTGCTCATAGCATATTGGGGAACAGACCATTAACTCCTGTTAATCTGTTTTTCAAATGTGATGGACAGCTATCCTGCCCAATATTTTACTTAGAATTTGTGAGCTGCGCTGCCTAATTGGCTAGCTAACAGGTAACGTGCCAGTTCACCTCTGTGATTGATTAGCATGAAGGCAAAGCAGACAGGCATATTTAAACATTTCCAATGCAGTTCTAGTGAACACATGTACGAACACAATTTTGAAATCCATGTTCCTTTAATCAAGCTCCACCATGTCACAGCTACTGAGGGATAGGCAGAAAAACTGTGTAAGCGTCACTAAAGCAGATTCATTTATTTTAAATGCTAAGGTCTAATCAAGCCACAGTCACAACATTATTTTGCTCATCAGTCATCCAGGTCTGGGTCTAAGGATGCATTTTGTTTTGAAAATGAACAAATTCCCTAGCCATTTGCTTATACAGTAGGTGGTACAGTGAGGTCCTTCTAGGGGCTGATGTAATCAAAACAGCAAATACTCAAGGCACTGGGACTGCTTTCACTTAATGCAGGTCGATATCCATGGGAGGAAGTACGGCATACTGGGAGACAAATCAAGAGCAGGGGCAGCTCACTTGGGTTGCAGTTAAATATTACAAAAACAGGACTGGAGTATTAAGATAGGGTAACCACAAAGAGGAACATCTGTTAAACAAAAAAAATCTCTTTCAAAGCAGATCCACTTTTGATAATGAAACCTATTTAAATGATTTTAGGACCGTGGAAAGACATCCCTGGTGGTGATGAGGCACATCTGAAAGTGGTCCACTGTGGAAAGAAGAGGGCTCCTCCAGGACCGCAGAGCCAGCAAGTCATGCCTGTGACACTGGACCACAAAGGGAAGGCACAGCAAAAGCAAAGAAGTGGCTGTTGTTTAGGAACATGTAACACACAATGCACTTATTGAGCAAGGCTTTTACTACCAAGCTTTGGCAACCTGTGCTTGTTACCCATCTGCCTCCCCATCCAGCGTGCACAGCTGCCCACACCTCCATCTGCAGGGCTCATCTTGCAGCTGGGACCGGCTGCATCAGCTCCCAGGCAGCGAGGCCAGGCCACGGCAGGGGCGGGGGTGCTCCCTCCTGGCCAAACTCCAAGGGGCCTGCTAGCAACCTGGACCATCACCGTGAATCAAAAAGATGGTCCCCTTCCAAGCACTTGCTGTCTCGGACACGTCCGCCCCACTGCCAGGAGGTGTGACCGTGATGCTGCGCAGACACCACCGAGCTGGTCGTGGTCAGTCGTGAAAGCGCAGGGAGGTACCCAGACTGCCAGCAAGCTTTGACAGCCCACAGTGAAGCCTGTGCTTCTGCAGCATCAGATTTTGCAGCCCACCCTGGATTACAAGCAGTCTGGGTATTGCGACACGTACTTCAATGCTGTATTCCAGCTGCAGCATGGAGATACCCCGCGCAGGAGCCGAATGCCTGCAGTTGATTACAGAAGCACAGTCGAGTGCGATTAACAGCCATTTGGTCTGCAGTGAGCTTGTGAAATGGGCACAGTTTATATTACACAGAGACGTCAGGGAGCAGTGGAGAAGGCTGTGGCACGCAGGAGGGAGTAGCTGCCTGTGTCAGGGGCCACTTCATTTTTCACCTGTTAGTCGGCTTTCCTATTACATCTCCAGCCTGGCATGGAAATTACGCTTGTTCTGTGCCTCTGGTTCAACGCCAAATTGGAGGAAATATATGGCTGCCCTACTTCCATACGCTTTCTGATGGGAGATGTGAACATCAGTTACAAAACCGCTCGGTACTGCCAGCACCTGGGGGGAGTGGTACCCCCTGATGCTCAGTAAAAATGTGATACTTTGGACCAGACTAATCTCTGCTCCAATGGTATGGAGAGCTGTAAGAGCACCTGTGCTCCTGGAGACACACCGTGGTAGGCAAAGAAGAAATAATGCAATAATTTCCCTTTTCCCCACCCATGAAAACCAACTTCTGAGTCATCAGTCCTTTGAGATAACTGAGAAATACACGCGGAGGGCAGTGCCCAGCTCAGCCAGTCGAGCACACCTCCTGCTGTCCTGCCTCGCAGGCAGGCAGGCTGCCTTCTCCGCTCCCCAGGGACAGTGGCACACAGGCCACACGTCTCAGCTGCTTCCTGGTGTTCAGGAGATGCAATATTCGGGTGTCTGACCCATCGCTGCAGGAGCCTGTTTCTGCCCTTGCAGACGGAGGCTGCTTTTACACCCGCAGAAAGCCACTGACGCCAGCAAAGTCCCTCCTGTCGTCTCCGGTGACAGCGTGAGGGCAGACGTGGACCCCGACGAAAAGTCTGGCCTTTAATTCTTCCCCAGCAAGGAGAGCACTCGCTGGCACGTGTGCAGCCTGTTTACAACCCATGCATACTTGCAGAGCTGGCTAGTAAATGCCCGTGCTGTCAGGCCATACGTTGCTTTATTGCATTCTGAGCAGCCAGGACAAAAACAACTGCCTCCACAGTGCGTTTCCAGCCAGCAAAGCTGCTCTTCTGTTTCCTTCTGGGTTTGGCATTTGAATTAAGTGGAAGCTGGGTTAACCCCAGCTCTGGATGCTGAGCCACTAAAAAACTGTTTCATTGCCAAAAATAATGGTCAGGGTTTAAAGTGCTTCAAAACCGCCTGTTCTGCCTTTGCCGGGTGTGGAACAGTGCTAGGTTTCTCAAAACGGGTGCAATCCTAGTCATGACCGGGACTAACCGATGTAATGAGGCCTCTAAAAAACCAGTCTCGCTTTTCCCCAGATGTGAGCTAACCTCACAGAGGGCTGCAGATGTGGGGGGATCTGTGTGATGGGGAGGGAGGACTGGGTGCCTTCATCCCAAGAATTGGGCAGGGGTGGTTATGGCAGGCAGAAATTCAGATTCACGTCTAGCCTAGGTCCATTACAGCAACTCCTACTGTTCTCCCTTTGCATTCGTGAGGTTAACGCGGTTTGTCTAATAGGCCAGAAACGGGCTCCGGAAAAAGCCGCCTCTCCCTCCCTCCGTCCCTCCCTCCCTCCCTTCCCCGTGCTGACTCAGACCTTCAAAGCCAGCCCTGAGCCTTTTCTCTACCACAAGGCTGGGGAGAGCTGGCGGTTTGAAAACTCGTGGAAGTTCATGGCTTCATTTTAGGGATTTGGAAGGCTTGTTGCACTTCAGTGGGCTGACAGAGATGCTCAGGTATAGCTTACTTGGGATCTGTTTATCTACAAAAACAATCGAGCTGTTCCCACCAGCTGCTCTGTGAAGGCCGAGGAGACGGGAGATAGGAATGCGAGACCTGTTCTTTGATTAGTGTGGTTTGTAGAGCAAGGTTTTATTAGCTTTTACTGCCCTACTGCCTGCTGCTGGCAATTGCTTCACGCTAGCCTCCTCTCTAACGGCTCCTCTGCTCTCTCCGCTTTCCTTCCCGCTGCGTTTATGTGAACCTCTTTATTGTCAGCTCCAGTGAGATGATCAAATTTGGCATCTGTTGCTGGACATTTCAGGTTTATTAAATCTGTTAGAAAATCTTTAACCCTGGAACGTGCGCAGGGCTGGGTAACGGCGGGAAAGCAGAAGGGGCGGCCCCGGGGTCCCCGTGCACGCACAGTTTGCGCTGGTTGAGAGCTCGGTTCTGGGGGGCAATTCCCAGGGGTGAGCAGGAGGAGGGGCGGGGAGGTGATTTATGTGCTGGCTGTACACACACATGCATCCACCTACCTGCCCACGTGGGCTTGCCACGTCCATGGATACACGCTCCAGATATGCATGCTCACCTCGGAGATTTTTATGTCTTACTTAATGCCCGTGCCTCCTTTTAAGTGTTATTATTCAACATACTACTCCTGTCTTAGTCATTGTCCCAAAGCCTTTGAATGGCCAAGGTTAAGGTGAGGACTCGGTCATCTCTGTGGTTTTTTCTTCTCCCTTTATTCTAACCACAAGCAGCTCTTAGTCCGCTGTTCATGAGCTCTGGGGACTCCGGGAGGTTTCTTACCTTCTCCTGTTAGTCTCACGTTGAGCTTTTTTCCTCATCTGCCTGCACTTAGACTTCTGCCTTCTGCTGGGCTGAGAGCTCTCAGCTCTCCTCCGCAGGGGTCTGCCTCACTTCGCTGGATGCGCAGACCTCACTACCAAACTGAGTTAAATGCTTAAATAAATATCTCCAACATCTGCCTCTTGCAGATCTCAGTCCTTTTTTTCCACAGCCCCATTCAAAAAGATATGCGTAGAGTGGGTTTCTTATATGGGAAATAAATAGTTTTTCCTCCTCCTTTCCCCTCCAGCAAGTAAAACCTGGAAGAACTGGGACATTTTGCTCCAGCGTTCCCAGAAATTTGCTACTGAGCTGAAAAGCTGCATGAAACTTTTCACACCAGGAAAAGCATGTGCTCCAAAAAGTCATGAGAATGTGGAACTGAGACATAATCACGGAAAGTGCTTTAAATTTCACACAGAGTGGTCACTGTTGGCAATTTGCATAATAACCCTGGGAAATAAGCTATTATGCTTCATGACAGCAGCAATAATTAAATGCCAGAGCTGGTCATTACAAGAGTTAACCGCTGATTAATTAGTCTGTTTATATTAACAAACAGGGTTGGCTTCACTAACTAATAAATTGCCTGTGTACAGCTGTTACCAAAAAGATCACTTGTTAGATAATTGCTTAAGCCATTTTTAAATTGTTTTAATTAAGTTTCAGTAATTGGACTCCCCCCAGTTTATTTTCCCTTTTTTTTATGGAATGGCAAAGAAATAAACAGACACTGTGTCTGTGTAGGCAATATGAGGCAACAAAAGTATGATTGGAAATCCATAGGAAAACAAATACCCGTTGTGATCCTCTTGTCCTCCCAAAGGCTTGTAGGAATCTAGAGAAAATTAGATTTTAATTTTATTTTATTTACTTTGCCTCACGGAGACTTGGCTCCTACCCCCACTTCACTTGGTGAATTTATAATAAGGACAGAGATGCTCAAGTCAGTAAATCTTTGTGTGCTCATTCAATTTATTATGCGTGATGCTAGCCAGCCAAGTGATGTTGTGGGGGGCAGTTTACGGCTTGATGATAAAGCCTCACTTATAGCTTCATAGTGCCAGGTCCTCTCTGGAAACTTGCAGTTTGCCTTTCTCTGCCTGACCTCCAAGGAGGGCTCACCCCGCGCCTGCCCCGAGCCTGGCGGAAGGCAAGGGGCAGCCGTGCCCGGGGCGAGAGGTGAAAGGGGACCAGCGCCAATGGTGACAGCAACAGGGCGGACTGGGGGAAGGCATCCCCCTGACATTGCCAATGTGTCAGATCAAACAAGCCTTGGCACGAGAGAGAGAGAAAAGTTCTTCTGTTCCTGGAAATTCAATTATAGGGGGGTTGCTGTAAAGGCCCTCTTTAATATGTTGCCGCTCTCCGCGTTACCAGTCATTACTGCATAGCCTGCTCTTAAAGAAGACTCTTGGGCATCGTCACACAGGGCCCCTGCATTGTGTCCCCTATCCATAAGGTCACTTCGTTAATGACTTCATTGATCCATACCTTTGTGTGGTTCAATATGCTATTTTCTGCCACGCTATTTCAATGGTGCGGAGCTTAGCTGTGGGACACAGTCATCCAGGCATGACACTAAGTTTTGCTGAAATACAGTTGTTTGACAGCTTTCTGGTTAAGGTTCAATCTTTAATATTCAATCTGTATTTGCAGGCTGCAGGTCCGGAACAGCAGTAGAGTAATAAGGCCAGAAGATCAGAAAAGCAGGAATAATCAGATTCTGTTATCACTTAAACACTTAACTACCTGCACCACACCTAAAATACAGACATATATATATACCTCCCTTGCCCAGTACACAAACAAAACCACCTAATCCACAAATTCACATCAAAAGTTTCCTCCTATACAGAACATTCAATTACATTCAATTTATGTCCGTAATCCACCTGTGTGACTCTGCTAATATTAGTTCTTAGAGCCATTTTTCTTTCCTCTTAAGAAAATGTGATTGCTTTTTAATTGAGAAACAGTCTCATTGGGGAGACTCATGTTCCCCAGAGATTTCAAAGCATGCCAGACAATCGCCAGCAGTGTGAGCAGTGTAAATGTTGAGAAACCCCCCTGCTAATGCCCGCTTTTTTAAGCACATTGGCGTACCCACACTCGCACCTCCCAGCTGAAGCGCCCTTGAGCAGAACAACTACGAATACATCAGAAAAAACGTAGTCGGGTTTGGAGGGGGAAGGGATGGACACTTCAGGAGAAGAGCTGAAGGGCTGCCTGTGCACGGGGCCAGGCACTTGCTCTCCTGCAAGGGGAAAAATCCCCACTTGCCCTTTTCAGCCGCAGGTCAGAAATTACCAGCGAGGGACTCCTGGTCTTTATTTTCACCCCAGAGATTAGTCCCGGTGAGAAGCCCCTCTTTCTGGTGATCCCACGCCTGTGAAGAAGACTTTCTTTCTGTTGTACTCAGCCCTTGCCTCCTGGCCTGGGCTGCGGCTGCCAGCGAGCTGGAGTGTGATGGATTGGGGGTGAATTTGATGCAATGTCTCATTAGTAATCTTGCTGCGGTTGTTTTTGCCTCGTGTTAGTTGAAACCCCCCTGTGGGGCTTTGAGCACAACCGCCCCATCAGACGGCTCCTCGTGTCCGGCACATCCTGCCCCAGCAGCAACCTGACGCTGAGCCCTGACAGTCGAGGGAAGAACGCTCACCAGTAATGTTATCTTCCTCATCCCAGCAGCAGAAGAGAAAAGATAGGAAGGGGGAGAGGTGGGCGGCCCGGTGCCGCCGCGATCCGTGACCGCATCGATTGACTCGCGGAGGCAGCGCGGGGCCGAGGGTGCAGGTGTGGGCGGGCTCGGTGCCCCTGCGCAGCCGAACCCCTCGTAGGACACCCGCACCCGGTGCCCCTGCTTACCCACAGACGCTTCTGCCCTCCCTCAGGCTCCTAGCTGTCCTCCTGCTCACAGCACCGTGACTAATCTGTGTCTCATTTCTCCTTCCTTGCTGCCTTGCAAATGCTTGTTCTTACCGTTGCCGTTTCCCAGGTCTTTTTCTGACACCCCTGCCTCCAGCGGCCCTGTCGACCTCACACAGAAGCTGTCTAGACAAAATTCATGAAAACTTGGGAAGCACTTGGATGCTACCACAAGAGGTTAGGCAGGAAAGTTAATCAGGAAATTGCCGTCCATTTCCTCCACAGCACAGTTTGAATCATGGATTGTAAATAAGGCATGAGACACGCTCTGAATAATGAAGAGAAATGATGAAAAGTATGAAATAGCTGATCATGAGATCACAATTTATTTTGGATGGTGAATGTAGGAGAGGTTCCCAGGGAAAAATTAGTATGCAAGTACGTAGGTTCAAGATGAAAGATGGTATCATAATACATATGGAAATGGGAATCAAATGAATATTGCCCAGACAATCCTAAGTCTAACCATTCTTATATTCCAAGAGCTTAATTTCACCGTTTTAAAATCCTCTTACATTCAGAGGATCAAGGCTTTATTTTGTTAATCGCTTGTATGGAATTGCTCCCGATATGGAAAAGGAACTCAGTGACCAATAAAACAGCATTTCATGTTTTTGTCATTTTATTGAAGTTTGACTTGTCTGTATATTGAAGTGTGGGGTTTCAGCTATTTCTTTACTTAAGAGAAAAAGAGCTTTATTGAGCAAGAAAGAAAAAAAAAATCCCAGAAAAAACCTAGTCACATAAAAACTGTTCTTTACTTTTGGTATATTCAGCACTTTTCCTGAGTAAAGTTCACAGAACACTCACATGAATAAAGCATTTTTTTTGTTTAATTGGATTGAGCCTGGAGAGAGAGGAAACCAAATAAATCTTTAAGCGGGGCTAGGGAGGGATGGGGGAAAATACTTCAAGGTAAAGTGAGAAATAGGTAACGCTCTCACAGAAATTTCCTAAGGTAGAGTATTATTTAATGCTGGGTTATTTTCCTGGACTCACAGATTTAAAGGCAGAAGGTGCCTGATCTCATTCATAACACAGGTCATAGGATTTCCTCCAGCTGGTCCTGCTTTAGGACCATACCTGGGAGTGGTGAGCTGATCACAGGCAAGCTTTGCTCCAGCTGTCCAGAGCGGCGGGATGAGGAGGATCCTGGAGCAGGCGGCAGGATTTCTGTGCCATCCCACCAGCTTGGATCCATCCTATGTCACCACCAGAGGTTTCTTACTCAATTTGTTCCTCACAGTGAATTTAGCACAGCCAGAATCCTTTTTGGGTTTGGAGGCTCTGGGAGCTGGTGGAAGGGCCCCATTAAGGGTACCTGCTGACTTCAGCACCATGCTGGGAAAGACCTGATGGGTGCTGAACAGACTGCAATCCCTTGGTGCTTCCTCAGAGCTGGAGGCCCCATCCCAGCTGAAGACAGGCTAACTACCAGTGTCTTTACATGCACTCAGGATAGCTTCGACAAAGTTGGCTCAGGTATAGATCAGGGTGAAACAGCGGTGGTCCAGGCTGCAGTAAGTACTACGGTTCCAGGCACATTTTTACACAGCATCCTGGGCTCTAAGCTGCTGTGATTTTATTGCTAGGGGTGTACAAATTAGCTGCATTAAGACTAGCTCCACTCTACCTGTGATGGCTGCAATCACAGTCCAGTAGCTTGAGTAGCTTCGCAATGATCCCTTTTGCTCCTTTAGGTTAGCAATGAGAAGGAATAGCTACCTGCTCTGAGTAGCTTTTCTCCATGCTGTCTCACAGCTCAACCTCATTCAGGTACATCAAGGAGAGCTGGAGAATGGCAGCCCAGCGTGTAGTTCATGGGCTGGATGTTAAGCACCCCCACACTCCCATATTTCTGTGTGCTGATTCATTTCAGGGCTATCGACTTCCACGGGGATTTAACTGCAGGGTCAACATGAGATCTGATTGAAAGAAACATTCACGTCGGTGTGCTCCTTTGTAGGCCTGGGAAAGGAGACAAGACTCTTTAGCGATAGTGAGTATCGTGACAGCATTGGCAAACCCTGTCAGCAGGCAGCTTTTGGCCCGAACAGAGCAGGGGAGTGAGTGTGACACTTGCTTGAGTGCTCTGCACCTTTAGTTACTACCTGCAAACGAGCTGGCAGCTCTTGCAGACTGGTGTCCTCATTACAAAGATCAGACATGCCAGTGTGCATGTCAAGTTGGCAATCCCGGGAGAGAAATCAGAAACTCAGCTGGAACGAAAACCACTCTCCTCCGCAAGGATGGATCCTCCAGAGCAGGATGGAAATACACTGACGGCATGCTGTGATTTGACACGGCAAACACAACTACTGCCCAGGCTGGACGTGAGCTGAAGAGGAAGTCAGGATGTGGACTTGTTAATCCAGCACATCTCAAAAGCACTATAAATATAGACTAGGATATAGTTTATTTACAAATGAGATGTTATTTTTAGCACTGGGGAGAAAGGAAGTGCAGAAGGCTGTGACACTCTTCTTCACACTTGTTCATTTACCCAGGCTTCCCCCAGAGAGACCAGCAGCCAACGCAGGCTAGTAGAGAAGGTTTGCAGCAGGAGAGCCAGTTTACACAATTTGCTTACAGAAAGAAGGCCTTTTGTGGCACTCAGTGCAGCACGAAACATGTTGTTCTTCAGTACGGGGCGAGCTATCTATCTCAGGCAAATGCTACCTATTCAACAAGGAGATGAAGAGGACCAGATGGAAAGATGAATTTCCTTTTCTAGGATCCAAGAGAGTGGGCTGATGCTGTTGCAAGCAGAGATGAAGGCTGAGTTGGAGAATAAGGATCTGGCTGCAGATCTAAAATTTTTTGGGTGGAGGGGGAGAGAAGCGCTGGCCCAAATGTTCACAGAGAAACTGTAGGATGAAGAAAGCTAAAGGTACTTTTAGTGTAGCTGACCTTCAGCACAATAACACCTGCCTTCCCTCTCTGTGTTTTTTAAGTCAAGATGCTCATGCCTTAAAAAAACACAGACGGGAACACCCCACCCCACATTACGGTGAGAGGATGGTATTCACTTATTGACCATGGCAGTCCAGCTGTCAGAACATCTCCCTGCCAGCACTCAGGCCCATCCTCTCTAACCAGGTCTGTCCCTCAGGTGAGGACAGTCACAGCTTACAGCTACACCAGCATTTTACTTGCCTGTGATGCCCCGTTCCCCCCATCCCTGTCTCCTCCCATACACCAGATCTTCCAACCCTGTCTGAAACCCTTGTCCCTCCCCACCACTGACTGCTCCTTGCCTCTGCACCCTCCTGACATGAGTGCATCCTCAAAATCTTTCCTCACCAGCTCCTGTGTCCCGCTGTGTCCTCACAGCGTCATTCCTATCACTCCTCCCCGGCTGAGAAGCATTTCACTCCACACTCCCACCGACAGGTAGTGTGTCCGTGCTGCCCACCGCTTGGCACCGACACAGGTTGGTCTGCTCCTCTCTCTCCCAAGGTGGCCGCATTTCAAAGGCAGCTGCATGACTTTTTATAGATGGGACTTAATGTCACTTGATGGTCCACAGCGCTATTTTCGTGCCAAGTTAGCACAGGCTTAGTATTCTGCGCGTGTGAGAGCTTCACCCAAGACTAGCTGCTGAAATATAAATACCACTCAACCAAAGTTATTTAGAACTTCAGTTGGATCGACCTGATCTGAGCCAATTATTTTCCCCGACAGAATTAATTAGACTGCATATAAAGTGAGTGAGATGTGAAAGACAGGTCTGCAGAATTACTTATTCTATTAACAGTTGGTTTGGGAAAAAAAAAGAGGCTCTGTCCTTGACTTGGCTTTGCCATGGCCTCATCAAGAAGAAGGGAATCAGGGTTTTCGCATGGGAAGCTGCTCTGCTGGCAACCACAGTTCACTTAATGTTAGTTTGCATCAACAAACTCCCTGCTTTCTTACATTCATGATGATAAGGGCTGGCTGTTTAAACGCTGTCGCAGAATCCAGACTCCCTCCCTGCTCAGAACAACTGTTGCTCAGACCTCCTCTGCGGAGCTAATTTATTGCCAAAGAGAGCGAAATGTAAATAGTTTGCAGCAGGTACGCGAGCAGGCATTTCTTCACCAAGTATTACTTGGAGAAGAGCCAGTCAGTGCCTGTACACAGAGCTGGGGGGAGCAGCTTTTCAAGCATGGGAGAAAAGTAGGACTAGCTTCAAAAGCAATGATTATTTTATGGGAATAACTCCAGCAAGGTGGGGAGAGATTGAGAAACTCATTTTTTCAAGCTCAAAAACTCATACTCAAGTTTCCTTGGGACTCCAGAGCTCAAAAAAAAGGGAGGGCAGCTCTGCAGCTCCAGTCCGATGTGAATACTTGATTCTGGGGTGACATACATCCCAGTATCTTAGGACAGACAAAGCCTATTCTCTTTTAAACACAGACCATGAGAAAAAGGTGCAACTGAGATACAGGGCTGGGGCCAGCTTCCCACCCCCTGCATGGGGAGAGGAGTTCACGCTGTCCCACTGAGCCTCCCTGTGCCTGTGCCACGGCTGCTCCAGTGCAGCAGCTTTCACGCAAGATCAGAAGTCTGGTTGCGCCCAGGTTTGTAGGGACTTTTTTTTGGTTTTTTGGGGAACCGTCCCCAGCCCCAAGAGCCAACAGTTTACATCTCATAGCCAATAAACTCTGGCCTTCTGCACTCTCCATCCTCTCTGACAAAATCCACTCGGGCTCTCCCTGAATAAAACACTGTGCCTGGTGCTACAGACAGACAGGGGGATTGTCTCCAGCGGCAGACGAGTCGCTTGCGCCCTCTTCTTTTCCAAGACCAACTTCTTTGCGATCTCAGAGTCTGGGTGTCCAGCCTTGCAGGAAGGGAGGCTGGGAAGCTGGGGAAGTCACCACAGTTTGTCCCTGCAAACAGCTTCACCTTTGACGCAGTTTCATCCCAGCATGATTCTTCCTCTACCAGCTCTTCGGATGTAACTCCTCACGGGCAGGTTAATATGAATAAAGCAGTGACCTACAGAGCATCTCTGTAGGTACAGATGGCTGTAAAACATAACCCCGCAACACCCACGCCCAGCCTGCAGGGCAGACCCCTTCACAGCCCAGGGCTGCCACTGCCACCTCTGCCAGGGACAGAGAGAGCTTGGGACTCTGCTGTGGTGCAGCAGAAATGAGAAGTATTACTTCTTATTTTGTGGGGTTATTTTAAGCACTGTTATCTTGTCTCCTGAAACACACTAATGCTTTGTAGTTAACTGTGCTTTGGGGAGGAAGGGACTATACAGTCTCCCAAAATCTCTCCCCATAGCTTGGCTTGAGAAGATCAGGGGGATCTTGCGAGGTGTTTGACTCCATCCTCTACACCCTCTCACCTGCTCTGGAAAGCTTTCAGTGAAGGTCATTCTGCAATATCCTTCCTTCACCCACGCCCAGGGCTTACAGCTCTCCCACAGGCTTTTGTTACACCTAATCTAAGGGTATGTTGCTATATATTAAAACAATTATTTCTCATCCTACCTGTAGGAGACAAGGAGGAAAGTAAAAAACAGTTCTCTGTGTATTGAAAGGTTTGTGATTCCTCTCAGTCATCTGCTTTCTAGACAAAACCAAAGTCCCACTTATCTCGTGCCTTCTGAAACTTTTCCTATTTTTGCTGCTTTGCCCAGATTGTCTCTAACATGATATCCAAATCTGGACACATTGCGTCAGGTGGGATCTCAGCAGCGCTGGGTGGAGTGGCATAAGTAGCTCTCATACTGTCTGCCTGCTAACACCTCCTACCCAAAAGATTCACCTTTCTCAAAACACCAACATATTATCGGCTTGCTCAGTTTGCGGTACGCCAAAACCCCAGCTCCTGTTCTTCAGTACTGCTGTCTCAGCACTTATGGTGCAATCTGTTTTTATGCATTGGATTTCTATGTGTAATACTTCCAACTTGTCTCAAAATAATTCCATCTTACTGGGTCCAGATCATTTCTCCAGCTCATCGAGATCACTCTTTTCCTCATTATGTCCTCAAACTCATTATAGCTCCTTCCCAGCTTGGTGTCTGCTGCACATGAAGTCTTTTCCATCATCCACTCCGATAATGAAGACAGTGAACAGAAACAGTCCCAAGGAAAAAGTTCCCCTTGGAATCAAGAATCCAACTTGAAATGCCTTCTCATTTTGACAAGAGCCTATTGCAAACCAGTCAGTACATTTTTTCAACCGCCTGAACACGACTTCGTGGTGATTTCTTTTCTAATGAAGATTCACCCAAAAAAGCATTGAATACTTCAAACATCTCTTCGTCATGCTTTATTTCTTCTCTGTGTCCATTAAGTAGTGGAGTTACAACTCCCTTTGCCTTAGTCCTGCTCCTCATACATTCAGAAGAACTGTTTATGTTGCTTTGTTGCCTTGTTTTTACTCTTTGCAAGACTCCTTTTTTTGGATTTCAAGTAATGAAGTGCTCCTGATGCAGCTATATAGCGTTTACTGTAAACTATTGCTTGTCTGCACTGAGACAAGCTGCTGATTTGCTTGTAATATAGCCACCGGCTCTCTGCACTTCTTCACTTAGAATTTCTTCCCAAGAGACTCTGCCTAACTGCTCCCTGAATTTGCTGAAATCTGCTTTTTTTTTAAGTCCAGATTTTCATTCTGGCACCCTTAGACCCTGAAATAGTGATTTGTTCCCTGTCCCCGGTTTCAGCAGAAGATGAAACAGAGACAGAGAATGTCCAATTCTCATTTCATAAATTGGCCCCCTCCAGGATGGAGATGGTTGGGCAGGATAATCTGAAAACTGCTGCTCTCTTTGCTGTGCTTGATCTATAGGTAAAGGACTTTGACTTTCAGAGTTGTAAATCTAGCGGCCTTTGTGAGCCTAACAAAGAAAGGCGAAAAAATCTTATCAATCAAGGGGGTGGGAGGAGAAAGAAAGAGATAAGGTCTTAATTGACATATGAGGGACTTCTGTTTTAATTTGTTCTTTGAGAGGTGGACATGACTAGCAGCAATTTGGGATTACCGGCTAACTTGGGCAGGTGCCAGAATGGACAGAACATCATTTGTTACATCCAAATCAGCTGTCAAGGGACAGGAAGTTGGAACTGACCTAGTGGGGTCAGAAATCATCCAGACACTTTAACATCAAGTGAGAAACATTTATTCTAACATAGCTTTAAAATCAGGAGTGAAAACCCCAAAGCAAGCCAGGAAATCCACTGACCAGGTCCCTCAGCTAACTTTTCATGTGAGTGCCCTGAGAGGAGGAGGCACATAGCATTTGGTGCTTGATAACGTATCAGAGTCATTGCGAGTGAGAGAAGCTATTTGTTTGGGACTTCAGAGGAAGAAGGGGAAAGCTGGTTTTTCCTTTTGCTTAATAAATAAGGGTTAAATACTGAAAAAAAGAGGTTTAGAAATATTTCAAAAACTAATTATAGTACTTTATCAACTTATAGAGGAAAAATTACATATGTGACTTTCTCAGGAACACTGGCAATGAGCCACATCACAAAAATACTTCTTTGCACATACTTCAAGAAGAGACCAAGTGCGTTTATGATACATATATTAATTCTTCTACCACAACCACTGCTCAAATGAGGATCACAAGCCTGACTCTGAAAGCTGTTGACTACTACTGATAGCTTCCACAAACTTCAGGAAGAAATATAGATGGTCTGTGACTTAACTGTGTCACCCGGGAATTTTGACAACCCCTTAGGCACCTGGATACCTTTATAAACCTAGACCTCTTTCTCCCTATCTCCAGGACCAAGCTTTGTTCAGACAAGGGTCTCAAACGTCTGACAGAGAAGGGTCGTTCCACTTCAGGGAGGATTTCAGTAAGTGGAAACATGGTCTCCTCCAGATTTGGAAATTGCTGCTTCAGTGGTGACGGAGCACCTTTAGCAAACCTATTGGCTGAGCCACAGAAAGATTTGTCAGGGTTTTTCCAAGCAGCTGTACTAATTTGGAGTAAGGAGTAACCTGGCTTTCTGAAGTAATTGCTTTTCTGTTCTCTCTCCCTATCTCTTTTTCAGAGGCCAGGTTTGCAAGCAGCTTGGCCTGTTTTTCATTTTCATGCAAAATTGCTTCTTCAGGTCCATCCCCTCCCCCAGGCTGGAAGAGGAGACCGTCAGGCTGATGTTTTCTGACTGACTACTACACGGCACAGGGCTGGGGGCTTATTGAAGGAAAATAAGGAAGCCAGGCCGCCTTTCAACCAAATGCCCTGCCTGAAGAGGGGGTAGAGCAGAACCGCATTTGGCAGCAGCCTGTCACTTCCCTTAAATCCCACGCTCAGGTTTAACCAGAGCAACACCGGAGGTCAGGAGCTCTAAAAGCTCATGCCAACCCCAAACCACTCCGTCTGGCTGCAGTTAGGCGGCAGCAAGCCGTTCCTTCAGCCCAGCTCCTCAGGCCTGCCCGGAGACAGACGGCAAGCGGACAGGAGGACGCGCTGCTCAGGGCGGGTTTGAGCGTGCCCTTGGCTCTGCTGGCAGCTGGAGCGTGCGCCGTCACCAGTCCTGCTAAACCAACTGCCACCATGCTCGGCCACTGTTTAATTTGTAATATAGACAAGGCCACACACACCGCGAACGCACACCGTGAGCTACAGTTCTATATTTAGACAACGTTCGCAGTGGGTTAGTCTGAGGGCATGGACCCACAGAAAAGATGCCAACCCCTAAGATCAGAAGTGAGGTTACAGCCATGTGTGTGCTTTCAAACTGTGGTGAGTGTGAGGTGTTTGCTTCCTTTTGCCATAGGGTGAGGGTGTGAACGTGGGTTATGACCATAAAGTAGCTGACAGGCTTTAAGTTGACTCTCCAGCTTGTTCCTGGTAGGATGCTCATTTGCCCTTATCCTCTG
Source organism: Calonectris borealis (assembly GCF_964195595.1). Classification (NCBI taxonomy): domain Eukaryota; kingdom Metazoa; phylum Chordata; class Aves; order Procellariiformes; family Procellariidae; genus Calonectris; species Calonectris borealis. Next base: position 82,534,200 of record NC_134314.1, read on the forward strand.
GGTCCTTGGGTTTGGTGTTTGCTCATCTTGGAGAGTAATTTGCATTTTGGTATATGTTTCCAAGACAGAATAATAGCATTTCACATGTGTAAATGACTATAAAGTGCACCAGGGAAGGGAGAATTAGACCCTTATCTTTTGAAAAATTATCAAAAAACCAGAGAAAACTTTGGACTTGAGCCAAAGGATATTTCCTCATTTTGAATCTAAAATACTAAGAGAATTGCATTAAAAAACATAATCATGGAAGCAAAAAGCTTTAGCTAAGGTTGTGTTGCTAAATATTTAAAATCACCTTCTGCACAAAGTCTTACCCCTTCAAAAAAATCCTCCGAAATTAAGATAATGTATTCATTACAGCACTCAAAAGATTTCAATTTCAATTTATTGTCAAGGTTGAGAGGTTCTGAATAGGACTCCTGGGGAAAAAGGCAACTTTACTATTAAAAAGATAGCTCTTTACTGCCTGAAAGTGATTTCCAAATACTGACTAATTCAGCCACAGAATGACACAGTTGCATAGGACAGCTGTGATTCCCCTTGCAATTCCCATTTCATAGTTGGGAAGCTGAGGCACAAGTATTGGAATACTTTCCTCAGAGCAACAGTCAATGACAAGGCAGGACTTGGACAGGATTCCCATACTCCAAGTATGAACATGCTATGAACACTCCACACAGGTTATCAGAAGCTTTCCTAAATGCCTTCCTGCACAGAAGACTTTAGCAACATAAACAGATCAGCTGGCCTTTCTGTAGCCCACCAATCTCCTCCATGTCATCTATTCTCCAAAATATAACCTACAAATCAGAGTTTTCAGAGAGACAGGTAAAACAAAAGCCACTCAGCCAGACCAATTCCTAGCAACATAGCACTTGCTTCTCGTAAAGGGTGGTTCTGGTCAGCATTTAAAGAGAAGCAAATTTTGCCCACCTTAGGGGACAGCAAAATTTCCTAAATCTAAGAGCAATTTCCCCCCTTCCACACTCCCGTGTAGTCAGAACAATCTTACTTCTGCCTTCTGGTAGTGAAAGGGTGACTAACTGTCTCAGAGGGAGGAAGAACGGTTTCTTCATGACTCATATGGACCATTTGGACTCAAGTGGTTTTATTTATTTTTTCACATTAAGAAAAAAAAAATAGTCACCCACACAAAAGCTGTAGATGCCCAAAGAATCCGTTTGACTGGCTGCAGTATCCATTGCTTCCCCTACACTCACGGAGAAGACACTGCATAGCTCCTGAGGTTTCTGCACAATAAGCTGTGACTCCTCCTGGGTCTTTGAGCCTAGAAGTGCCAACTGAAGGAAGACTGTGGCCCCAAATGGAGTTCTGTGAGGAGAAAAGGTAGTGAACAGCAGCTCTGGAAGCTTCTGGCTCAGTCCTCTATGCGTTGGACAATGTGGAGGATGCAATGAAAATCGGAGATTGTCCAAGAATCACGCAATTGCTGAGCTTTGAGAACAAAATCAACCTACAAACAAGCCTTCAAAACCTTCAAAATGAGACCGGCCGTTTTAGGGCAAGAGAAAGCTGTAGGACATATATGAGTGTAGGTTCACCACGTAACTCTCTAGTTGAGGTGAGACATCTATCTCAGTTCAACAATTATTACATCAAGCTGAGGAGGAGAAAGGCTCAAAAGACCCTGCACTGTTCTTTAACAATAAAGGACACTTCTGCAAGTGACTGTCGCTAGGGAACAGACTCTGTGGTAATGGATTTTCTCCAGGAATAGGGAGGAGTTTTGAATAGAAAGGTCCAAATACAATCTCGTTCTTGATGGCTCTGAACCCCAAGGATCTTAATCTGAGCCAAGGGGATGTCTTACCTAGTTTTACTAATGGAAAGGAAGAAAGGGGTTTTCCATCAACTCCTAGAGTTTAAGGTTGGAAGGGACTCTTCCAGCCAAACCTCCACCACATCATGGGCTATGGATTCTGCCCAGTTCCCTTCTGCTGAGCCTGACCACCTATGTCTAACAGTGTAGGCTGTGTCCGGTTAAGACATCAGTTGACTTTTGACATGAATGGACCACTCAGATAAAAGGTGAATTTCTTTCTCTCCCATTTTCTAGAGGTAAAAGGTTGGGAGGAACACTCATGGCCCAAATCAGCAGAGATTCACTAGTCTCTGAGATAAAAGTCTGCTAAGAAAATGACTATAGACAAACAGGACTGGAACACACTGACTTGTGTTTCCACAGACCTCACTGTTTAGTCAGATACAACCTGACTTTACAAGTCACCGCCTCTTCCATTGTGCAAACAAATGGCCAAGTAGAGCTCTTGTGGAAGTGGATGCAATTCCAATGGCTTCACTGGGATGAAACCTACTTACCCCAGGCTTGGATTTGACTAAGTGCATGAAATATTGGTGAGTGTCCTACAAGGAAAATGCTCAGCAGCATTGAATTGTTCTGTGAGATCTAGGATGAGCACTTGATCAAAGTTGTGCATGCTTAAAAAACTCCATTGAAAGAATGTTCCTTAACAGGTAGAGAGTGCATTAATGAAAGAAATTATTTTCTTCAAATTATGCCAGAGGAGAAATTAATTACTGGGAGAATGGGGGAAGAAAAGGATCTCCACCTTCTGCAATCTCAGAGTACTGTGCTATTTTTGCCTCTCGAAATCTAATTTCCATGAAACATTTCTGCAGAGTGCATATTTTCTGAACATGAATTCCTTAGCAGTCTTGCTAATATGAATGCCGTAATTCCAGAAAAAAGAGACAGTGCCCTGCTCCAAAGGCCTTTGACTGGGAAAGGCTGTATTTCAAAGGGAACCTACAGCTCATGCCATGGCATTGTAAGTAACCACCGCCCAAGTGGGAGTCAAACTGACGGAGGCTTAAACTCCCCGAAGGTAGGTGGTGGGGAGGGTGTGTATTATCTCCAGTGATATAGGCTTAGTTCATGCCCAGAATAGAAATACAACTCCCCTTTGATTTTAATGTCCCTTGCCGACTCATACTGATGCCAGATTCTGGTGTAACATCGTGAACAGCATTTGCTTGTAGCTGGTTTCAGTCGGTGGAGTTTACAAGAATAATGAGGTAACTTGCAGAGTGTTCCTAGAAGTATGTGTATGCTTTGAGCAGTGCTGCTTGAATGCTCCCTGTTTCTTCAACTCCCCTTCAATATCCTTTTTATCCCACCTGCACCACTTTCCTGACCTCCTGCCACCCAGCAGATATCAGAAAAACACTTGCGCTTTTCCCAACCAACCTCATGTTCAGAAGAACGAGTGTTTCAGACTGGCACACGGAGACAGGGTCAGCTCCATGAAACGTCCACCTGAATACACTGTGAACACTACCCCCAGCGATGGGCTGCAGGTGAAATTCTGCCCCTGGGAAGCGAGACTCAGGCTCAGCGTCTGCTCCTGAGACCCCCACAACAGTGTCACCCCCGGCAGGAGTTCTGTGGCTGCTGCTGTGGGAGATAACTGCCTCCCACCCCCGTGTATCTGTGGAGTGAGTAGCTCACAGACACCCTGGCTTCACCCCAGGAGGATTGCTGCTAGATATCTGCAGCGAAGAACAAAACTCCCAGGGGTTTTATGACTGCCACCTAAAAATGAGAGAGATACATGGCAGAACTTCCAGCACTTGCTTTGGGGGGACTTGAACTCATGATCCTGTCCCACACCACCATGTGGTATGTGGTATGTGATATGCACTTGAGAAAACATCTGCTCATCACCCCATCATCCCCTACTGTTTAAATGCAGCACTCCTGCACCTACACGAGGTTTGGGCCTGTCAGCATTAGCCAGTCTTCTCCCATGGGTGGGAGCCCTTCTCCTGGGACGCACAATATGCACAATATGGCAAGGGGTTTGGCGGAGGTGCCAATTTCCACAGTGGGCGAGTGAGGCAGCCCTCACTCATGCCCTGACCTCTGAAGAGTCATTGGGCAAAGGAGGGAAGAAGGAAAGCCTTCTCCATTGCCACTGCAGGAGTGAGAAGAAAACAGAATTTGGTGCTTGTTCTCTGCAGTTGATATTTACTGCTGGCATGAGCAACTACCCAAAGCTCAGGGCCCTGCAAGTTATTTCTGTTCTTAGGGGAAGCTGTGGCAGTCTGCTGTGTCTTTGATGGATCCCTGTTCTTTAACTAAGGCCACAGAAATGTCTGGTTTTCCTGGTAAGACTCAAACAACAGGAGATTGCCCTCTGCCCACAGCCTTGACTGAGACAGTCCCCCACGTCTGGCATTTCTTTTGGTGCCAGGCTCCCAGCACCTTTTCAAGCCATGCTGAAGACTTTCTCTGCTGCCTCCGCTCCTAGTTACCGTGGGCTTCCTGCTCTCCTCTCCCAGGCATGCAAACTCCCCTTGCTCACGCTGTGCCCTGAGCGTGCCCTCCATTTCAGGCAATGACCACTTATTTCAGCTCCTTGACTGTGAAGAGGCCTTACCCTCTCCATAAAGCTCTTGGAAGAAACATCTTATGCTTCCCATGCCAGAAGAAAATGTAAAATATTACATCTATTGAATTAATGGCTCAGAGGCTCGTCTACAGCCCTATTGTAACTGCAGTCATTACCTGGACGTACATAGCAGCATGACTGTCACCATGGGCTATCATGTGCTCAGCTTTGCAAATGCAGCAGTTTGCTCGCCGTCCTTGAAGCATAAACCAACAGCCTCTGCACAGAACAAACTCGCAGGCAGCGTGCATGGCCGTACCCCGGAGCACTGCCTCTTTTCTCCGTTGGGGTCAGGGAAGGGAAGACAAGCGATAAAGGGAATTACCCATCCAGATTCATCTGGCCAGTGTGCCACGTCCTCAGAAGCAGCCTCCCGCCAGGCTGTGCCAGCAATGCCCTACCTGCTTCCACATCACTCGCGCCAGGATGAGTCACCAGGCCCTTTGCAGGCACGTTTCCATCCTGTCAGCCAGCCGCGGCTCAGGCTCTCATTAGCACAGAACATTCCCGGGTTCCTAACCACCCTCAGCGTGTGACACCACTTCCTCTCTTAGGGAACAAATAACTCGGTGCGTGGGTTCAAAGTGGGACACTTGAAGGCTCTTCAGTGGCTCCGCACACGGCAGGACCGAGCCCGGCAGCTCTGACTCACAAGCAGGATGGCGCAGTGGGTTTTGCTTTGCTCCTCTCTGGGAGGCCCCTGTCCTCACTCCAGAGATATCTCAGGTGGCCCTGAGGTGGGTCCTAGACCACCACAGCCTGCACACCAAAGCACGGAGGAGAAACGAAATGGGTGTCAGAGTGTAAATTGAGTGGGAGCCTCCTTGGAGAGGACTGCGGTGGAAGGTGGAAGAGGGAACCAGATGTCTCGAGGACAATGTCCTCACTCACAGGTCAGGGCCCTCTCTGAGAGCAGGGTCAAAGTGATAGCGAAGCCCCCCGTGAAACACTCATAACAACATTTCTAAAGTCTTCAAATGTTTTGCTTTCGCAGTTCAATTTCTTGCAAACAATCCCATTTGGAGACATGAATTGTAAAGTGCTGGGGGAAGGCTGGTGGAAAATAGGATTTTTGAATTTCAATGGACTTTCAAAGCAGACTTACTGTTAAAGCCAAACACACCTTTCCTCCACTGAAAGTTGTATTAGAATGAAACCCAGGTGTCAGACAGGCAAGTTGGGGTGAAAAAGCCCTCAAAACCATAAACTCAGCCCTCAGCCTCAAAACTACCCATGAAAGTACTTTTATTTTTCCTTTCATTATTGTTTATCTCAGCTATTAACATTCTGCTGATACCTCCGTTAGCATATGAACTGGCCGTGTCCCTTCTTTTAAATCTCTCTGCAGAAACAAAAGAAATACTCTTGCTCTTGGTAAATACAGCAGTGCAGGTGCTCCTTGCAGATAAGGTAAAAAAGCAACTTCAAACATTAATAACAACTTATGAAGGCCACGGCTGAATTTTTAGTAGCCGACTACCAGAAACAAGCCCTGGGATATGAGTACGTATTTCACATCTGTCTTTATTCGAGCATAAAAATCTGGGTTCAGAGACAGGTTAAAATGAAGGGATTTCTCTATTGTAAGAAAAGACGGTACTGAGGTTATGCTCAGGTCTATCGGATGTCAGCATCTGGTTTGTTTTGTGTTACAAGATCAAACAATATCAACAGAGATGCCCATTTTGGGGCTAGCAGCTGAATTCCAGCAACAGCAAGAGGCCACTAGAGAAAGTGCCTCATTTCTGAAAAGCTATAAAAATGATTGCTCTGAATCACTCAACACCTCGACCGAGGCAACGAGCTGTGGCAGGGTACAGGCGCGCCACAGCCTGCGGCCAAATCACACGCACCGAGAACACCCTGCTCCTCCATCCCGCCGGCTCCCTCCCAGATAAGACAAACCGCATCGTCCTCAATCTCACCGGCAGCGCTTCGCCATGTGCCGTGAGCACTGCTGGGGTTTATTCCCACCCTGAGGGTGGGTGCTGCAAGAGGGCAAGCCAGACCCCGGCCCCTCGCGGCCGAGCTCTTCCCACAGCACTGGTGCAGGTCTCCACTTCCCAAATTGTTTGGCACCCAAGCACGGCAGGCCACAGGCAGAGCTGGCAACTCACATGATCTTTTGCCCCCAGGTTGGGAAAAACTCTCAGGTTTTCAGAAATGATGCTGTTGTGGAAACCAAGCTCTCAAACCCCACGTCCCTCTTTCCCAGGTCGGGGGGAGGATGAGGGGCAGAGATGTCCGTTGGGTGGTTTGGGGGATGTGGAAGTTTTGTGCGAAGATGTCTGCTTCAAAATGTCTACCTCAGGGCGACCAGGAAAGTTGTCCTATGAATGACTACAGCACTGATTCCCGGTCTGGTCCCTAAAGGCATGTGATCAAGAATTTTTAAAACTAATTAGCTACGATTAAGTGTTTTACATTTGTGTCAGCCCCACGCATTGAATTATAGTTTCCCAGATCTTTTATGTGTTGCAGTTGAATTTCTTTTTCAATATCAAAGACTGAATTCTTTTCCTTCGTAATGTATTTTTAAGAGTGACAAGAGATCGATAATAACATGTAATTTAGAGATCTATAAAATCCACATAATTTAGCTTCATATACCATGCTTTAATAAAACAAAACATACCAGTCAGTCGGTTTGCATGCAGGTATATACATCTATGTCTCTGGTTTGGTTTATGTTAAGCTTTGTGCTTTTAAGCTCTGACAGCTATTTAACACTTTATTAGGAAAACCAAAACGTAATTAAAAAATTGTAATGTGAGTCTCCTCTCCTCAGCTTAAATTAAAAATAACGGCCTGCCCCCATTTTTCGCATGGGAAAGAAAGAAAAGGAAGCGTTAATCATTCCTCATCCCTTGCATTTTTTATGGGCATTTATTGCAGTTAGACAAACGAGCAGCGTTTTTCTATAGACTTTCCTCTATAGACCCAGCTGACTCTGACAGACAGCAACCAGCCTCAATTATAAATAACTTTTGGTTACTTAACGTGACCTCATCTGGAAAAGGGAAAGCTGTGAAGCAGAGAGCCCCGATGCTCTCCACGGGAATCTCCTTCCCTGCATAAAGGACAGAGCCACCAGCTAGACAGAGAGCTCGGAGCTGCCCGGCTGCTCGACAGCGACTCAGTGTGAAGAATCAACCGGCCACACGAATATGTCCCTCGATCGCAGCCACGGTCACACCAGCCAGTGGAAGAAGCCAGGAGAAAACTTTCCTTCTGTAAAAGTGAGTGGCAAGCTGCTGAATCACTCTGGCAGGCAGGAGTCAGCATGTCTAGGGGAAGGGAAAGTCAATGTCTCCTGGAGGGAATATTAATATTAAAAACCAAAGCAAGGACATTCACGACTCGGAAGGATCTTTACGTTTAGTAAAAAAACATTCCAAGAGTGGCTCCATGCACAAATTAATATTTCAGGAACCGTAAAACAATATTAATTTTATATTTATGATACAACATTATTCATCCACTAGGGTTTCAAAGTATTTTACAGCTATGCACTAAGAAAGCGTCTCATTTGCTGTGAAATGCAGCCACCTTGGCACGGGAGCACAGCAGTTGACAGAACTGTCTAGGGCACAAGGGAAAAAACGCCGCCATCAAGGGAATTTGACAGAGCTCAGCACTGCTGCTCCTCTTTTTTAAGTCTAGGATGGGCCGACGTATTTGCAGGAGCTGGGCTTAGGGAGACAAGGCAAGTGGAAAAATTAGGTACAGCAACCACAGTTGAATAGAGAAGTCTTAGACAATCATAGAATCAAAGTCCTTGTTGAAATCTGACTGGTCTAATGCGGGTAAATAAAGATGTAATAACATATGCCAAACAGATTTTATTGTCCTTCCTCCCAGTCAGGTCATAGCAGAAATTAGAAAGGTCTGTCAGGAGCAATTCATGTTTTGTAACCCAGGGCAAAGCCACCGGAGCCACCACCACTGCAGCAAGCAAACCACCAGGGACCCCTCTCCCTGCTGGGGCTCATCCCCTCCTCAAAAATTGGAGAGGGACCATCCATTTCTTCTTCTCTCCATCCCTGGCAGCCTTCCCCCGGTGGAGGAAAAGGGATGCAACGTTAACCCTTTGTTTACTGGGGACATTCAGTATTCACCAGCCCATATGTACATCCACCCATTCCATAGATAGAATTTATGTGAACAGTCGATTTAATCAGTAACGAGTAATACCCTTCAGAAGAAAAAACGCAGAATGCAACACCTCTGCCACCAAACTAAATAATCCTGTATGCATAAATATTCTTGAAATATATAATTTGTATCAGAAGCAACAGAAGTTGTGATATGGGATGTGCTTTGTTACAGTCTGATGTAGATTAAAAGTCAAATAAGGCACTCTCAGAGACAGACACAGCCCCAAATCCAATTTTCCTCTCAAAATAGAAGTACAATAAATAAAATAGGCAGCCAAGACTGTCTACTTAACTTTAAGCCATGCCATGTGTTTGGGTTTTTATGTGTTTAGGTATATACATGTACATACGCATGTATATACACACACAGTTAAAATATGAATTTATATTTAATCAGAGACGGAGTTTGCTTTTGGTCTCTCTATGAAGATTGAGTATTCCTAAAATAACCATTAGAAATCAAGAGAGAAGGGAAAGGAAAACAATCTTCAATTTTCATTTGAATAAGCTTCTGCTTATTGATAGGGTTTCTCTTTGCCGCAAAATTTGCTAGGAAAAAGAGGAAAGAAAATGTTAGCTGCAGCTTACCTAGTGCAAATGCAAGCATAATTTGGTGGAAACATGTACGTGAATGGGCATTGAGGACTGTTGATTCAGAGGATGGCAAAGAGCACAAAAACTCCTATAGCTCTTTGAAAAAACGACAACAACCAACATGGGCCACTGGAGGGTTTCGACTGAGGTATGCAGTATTTTACACAACTCTTCCTAGCTGCGTATGGTATCTCTGACAGACTCGTAGCTTCTTGAGAAAGACCTCAGAGCCTTCTAGGACAGCAAGTGGGGTGCTAGGTGCTAGCACTGTTTTACAAGCCGGGGGAAGGAGGCACCGTGGAAGGACTTGCCTTGACAAAACCCCTCAGCCGGACCCTGACGGTGCTGGGGTCAATAACCTGCTCTCCCAAATCCCTTCTCCTCCAGTCTAAGCCATGGGCTTGCTGTCCCCCTCACGCCTGAAACTGCTCCTAATTTTATGGCACTGCTTCTGTCTTTAAACATATACTCAACACACACTTTCTGAAAACGTGTCCCCCTACACCTCTGTGTAGACTGGAGTATCAATCATGCGAGTGCTGTGTAAATGCTTGCAGAGTACAGTGGAGTATTTGGTATAAAAATATTTAAGAGTCCAAAGGTGAGTTAGAAATATATCAGATGAGCAATCCAGGGGAAGAGGCTAATTCAACAGAGCTTAGCTGGGACTGTGCAAGCAGCAGAGAGGGATTCCAGCTGTACCTGAGCTCCCGGCAAGATTATCTATTCAGTGGTAGCGTATCGCCCTAGCAAATTTCCATTGGCTACTCAAGCCTCAAAACTTAACATTATTTCCAGCTTTCTGGGAAAATAGTAACTTCGGTGAGTGACAATTAACATGTACAGTAAATCTTGTATAGATGAGAAAAAGGATTGCGAGCGGTCTAGCCCGTATTTTAGTCCCAGTCTCAGAGCCTCTGGTAAATAACAGGAACAAGCATTTTCCAGCTCAGTGCTGTGATGCTCTGTTACCTGGGTGCTTGTATTTGTCATGACACACAGATATCCAGGCACTTTCTGTAAGGTGGGTCTTTCAATTCAAACACGAAAATCTTTTAAAAGCAACCCACTGCCACTCTATTATAATAATGTTCTCTGCTAGTGAATCTAAGCCAAGGACTCTGGGGACACTGAACATCTTAATGTTCTTGGAAAGTCATTTAACATCTGTCTCTTTCTATTTAAACCCTGCTGATCACCCCATGGACTTAATTTTCCCAGCCATAAAATGAGCCAACAATATCTACTTACCTGGTTTGAGGATAGAGATGTCTGCAGTGAAGGACTTGAAGAGTGAAGTAATTAATGAAGAAGACTCTTCTGTCTGCCACAGGGTTCACCATCTGTGTGAGGACGTAGTGTGAAGATCAAATTGAGCAGCTGAGATATCTGATAGACTGATTTATACAGCCAACTAAGTCGACCGCAGGCATAAGGCCGGTGTTGAAAGGCACTGCGGGTCAATGGGACATCCGCTGTGCTGTGTGGGACAAAAGGATGAGGTGGAGTGGTGGGAACAGCCCCTCTCTGCAGCACCAGTACTAGGGGTTGGGAGAAGGCTTGATGCAGGGCATGTAATGGGGAAGCAGACCAGATGTATGCGTTGAAGGACGAGTCACTCTTCTATCTCAACACTATTAAAGCTTACACCAACATGAAAATCGTCTCCATCCCAGACTGTCCGGTCAAGTTGCAACACAAGTACCATAACCCAACCACTAAGCATCTCTCTACCCACGGCTGCTCTCAGCTGATGCCTCTTGCAGGACAGGGATGTCTCTCTCTTGTGTCTCCCAGGGCAAGGGCAGGGAGCAGATCTGTGCTGCTCCCCTGATGATCACAGAGCCAATTAAGGACTGCTTCAGTGTCACAACTCAGGCAAAAATCAAGGGGCCACATTTCACTCTAAGTATCCAATTGCCTTTTCCTTCCACGGTGCTTAATTGTCGGTAAGTACAGGAATAAAATATTAGAAAGGACAACTCTGACATATCCAAATAACTCCCTGCTCTGCTGTCTGGTCAGTACACCAGTCCTTTTGCTGTTCCCTCTCCTTGCTGAAGGTGTCACCCCCTCTTTTAGGGCACAGAACATCATCCACCCTCATCCTCCACTGCCTAGAGCTGCTCCTGAGCCTGGTCCACACAGCCACTGACGCAGGTGACAGCCCACATCATTGCCAGGCTTACTGAAATCTCCTTCTCAAGCACACGACGAGTGCAGCTCAGCTAACTCATGCCCCTGCAGAGGCACCCAGTGCCATCCGCTGAGCATTTATATATTCTTCAGAGGAGGAGAAGGCTGCGTAGGATGGCACAGGATCACAGGTAGGTTTGGCGTGGGACTGGTCATAGGCAGGGCCAGATGGCACCACAGGACTCATCGCAAACACAGATCCCCACACAGAGTTTCTGGTTATCCAACAAATAATTACCATGTCCCTTTAGGACGTGTATAGCATGTGGCAGCCCAATTACAACACATGGAGCAGGAGGGTATGGTGCCATAAATCAGTAGCCAATAATGAAAATTAGCCTGGGGGGAGGCAGGGAGGAAAAGACCTTAACTCTTCCTTTTCTGTTTTTCCTTCCCTATGTTTAGTTCCTTTCATTTTCTCTCCCTCAGCTTCTTTTGTTGTTTCTTCAATCACTGCACAATTTTTTCACAGTCAAGTATTTTCAGTGTTTTCGGTTCTTGATGGGTGCAGGTTTCTCCCTCTGCCAGGCAGGGACAGAAAGGCTCGAGGGCAGAAGTGCTGCCCCTTTCAAGCCAGTCACCCATGAAGGCAGCTCCAGATGACCCACAAACTCTATGAATGCAGCCCCATCTTGGATCGTAACGCTCTTGTAAGGCTGCTTATGGTAACAGAATCTCAGCAATCGCTATGAATAATCACAGATTTTATTTAAAGTGACAAAACGAGAGGGCCTTTTATGCAATATTCACTCAGGTTACCCAGGTCAATAGCAGCCTAGACATAGTGACTCACGCTGTGGAATTAAATATTTTAAACATAGCACAGTTATAGTCTGAGCCTGGCTTGCCTTCAGTAGCTGCCTTGATTTCATTTGCCTCCTTCCCTCCCCAAAACAGACTAGAGAATTCAAAGTATCCCACGCGATACAGCACCTGGTTCTCCTTATCCTGTGTCAGACATGAGTCGGTGATCAAAGACACAGAAAGGGGTGCTCACGCTCATCACGGTTCAGATGACTGAAGGGAGAGTGATGCTTGCTGAAGCCTTTTGCCCATCCTTGACACGCAATGAAGGACCTGTGCCTTTGGTCCAGGCACAGGTCCTGCTGTCCCAGTGTAGCTTCAAAGGAGATGTGCTAAAGCATCCCCCAGTGGAGGTGCAAGTTGGTACAAGGGCTACCCTAAAGCGAAGGCTGGAATAAAAGCAGCAGAGAAACAGCACTATTTGGGCTGGAGGACTTCCCCCATCTGGGACCTGCGAGCTCTGCTGTGAAAAGCTCAGGCCAGTTGTCAGAGAGGATTTGAGCTCTGTACGGTCAAAACCCCTGAAAGCAACTGCAGTGAACTGCTGTGCACCGGTGTGTCCCCAGTCCTGGGAAGATCCACCCAGCCTTGCCCACTAGGTAGGAACAGAGAAGAACCAGAAATTACGGGAAAGAAGGAATGTAATGGGGACACAATTTTTTGTGATTATAAATTACCTTCTCTACAAGCCTTCATGCAAAGACAAACTCCCTTATTTTTTACCTTATGGGGTTAAGTTTGGCTCTCACGGAAGACACGGACCTGAACTACTGGCCTGAAATGTGTTGCAAGTCAGGGCAAATTCGGAAGGACCCTGCTGGAGGCTGCAGCGCCTCGACCGTTGGAAGACAATTCAGACTCTGGTTGCCTTGCGTGGCGCTGGGGTATTGATTGACCCCCGCGCTGCCACCACACCCACCGCACTCTGGCACAATAGACACTGGGGCAGAAAGTTCAGCGTCAGTCCCGGGAGGCGATGTGTGCTCTGCAACTGGTTTTCAAATACGCCATTCAAAAGGCTTCCTGAGACCACGCAGCATGCAAGATATGACCATTTTTCACACAAATGTATTTTTTGTGTCTTTTATTCCTCCCCCCCACCCAGTAAAAGTTGCCAGAAGAGAAACTACACTGAGGCAAGGACTAGATTGCTCTCATTCAAGTCTTTCCCATTTGGAAGGGGCATTATTGGAACAATGGATATAATAAAGTGATGCTTGTTTACATGACTTTTCCATTAGCAGAGGAGAATTTGTGGGAGGTGTAAACTTTTCCAGACATTCATTTTGAGCTGTTTAATGAAACATTTTAACTAAAGCATCAGGGTGTAAAAGGGTGATTTACCACAGCTTATTGCTTAGTTAGAGGAGAACATTTTAAGTAAGTGTGAGTAAGAGATCGAGCCTACGGTCTCTTTCTACGCATCGCAGTACTTAACAGCACATGCGATCTTCTCGGCGTTATTACCCAGTTACAAACCCAAACCACAGTCACTGTTTCCAGGAGGTCCACGACAGCCCCACTAAGTCTGCTCAGGGAAGGAAAGGCTTCACTCAGCAGTCTCTAGTTACAGGGCTGGGTCCTTCAAGGGCAGCAGCGTCTGCGTTGGTGAAGGCATCGTTGCTATGTGTCACGTAGCATCTTTGGCCTGAGCAATGGAACCTCTTTTACTAAAAAAACACAAATGTTCAGCTAAAAACTGAGGTAATCCCTTCCCTTTCCAGCAGAGCCACTTCTCCAGCAGGTTGGTGCAAAAGGACTATCCATCTACTCTGCAGCCAAAATGTTGTTTACCTCTGAAGGAGCAACAACTCCCTATGGCTGCCCTAACGTGGCCAAAGTGGTGTGAAAACAAAACTGTGGTATAAGACTTGAACCACGACCTGTCACCCACCATGCAGGGACTCAAAAGGATTTATTGTGCTCTCTTCTGTCCAGCCAAACCTGGTTGGCTGCTGAGTAAAGACAGCTGTTTGCATTTTTGGGTGGATGTGATAGCAGGAAACAACTCTCTCCTACAACGACACTGGTCATCTTACAGGGCACGACTGCTCTCATTGTAGGGCCCTGCTCACTGCTGCCACAGTGGGAAGGATGCATAAAGCTGGAGGAAGGTGTAGTTCACCATATCAATAAACCTACTGACAGAGCCAGCATGCTCTAGAGGAGCCCAGTGCAAGTGGAAATGGAGGTTGGAGTTGGTCAGGACGCTCCCCTAATGGTCTGAGTGTCAGAAAGCACCGAGAACCATTGTGCTGCCGCGTGGAAGGATCACTTGCTCTAAGTCGGTTATTGATCCTTCATATAGCTGCTTCTTGTGTAATTAAGTCTCTGGAGAGGATAGAGGAGAAAAATAACTTAGGAAATGAAAAGTATCAATAGCTGCAGCTGAGGTGCTGAAGAGTTTTATGGATTCAGGATGCTGGAACAAGCACCACGAGCTTCCCCAGTAGAGAAATGACATTCTTACACAAAAAAAAACACCTGGGGGTCAGATTATGGTAACTGCCACTTCAAATAGAGTTATAAAAGGGAGAAATTTGTACCCCGGAGTTTAGCCTTTGAACATATCCTTAGAAATACCAAGTTCTGCTGTGGATATACTGGCCCGTATTGCCAGAGAAATACTGAAATCCCACCACACGCAGCAGCAGCCCGCGGCTGGCCCCACTCTCCCAGGAAGGGCGAAGGTGCTCTGCTCTAGCACTAGCACATGTCTGGGACCCTCTGAGCAAAAGTTCTGGGGCCTCTGTCAGTTTTCTTGTACTGTAAATCACTTTGAATAATGAACTTGCACTGCATCATCACCCGGCTGAAAAAATGTACATTTCTATCCTAAAAAACCCTGTTCTTCCACACCAGTAGGCCAGCAGCGCTAATAGCTGCCATTAGCTACCAGCACTTGGAGCATCTTTATGGGTCAGCTGGGGGTTTGTACATGAGATCCATACATGACATGAGGAAAGGAGGTCCCTGTACATTAAATAAATTTTTTAAAATGTGAAAAAGAAAACACCACCGGAGGGATGCCAAATACAAGAAATACAAGTGATTAGATGACACCAATGTGGCCAATGCAGTTCTCACAATTTTGAAGGACCTGGTGACCCCATGGTTCTTACATTTGGCATTACAAGACAGAGAAACTCTGCCACAGGAAAAAAATCTTAAATGCAGCAAGATGTCCTCGGAGTAAATGTATGAATAACTTGATTTGTCCTGATGGATGGATAGACATTGTCACAGTTCACTTCATCTGACAGGACTAAGACTCATACATGGTACAAACTGATTCAGAAAAGAGAAGACTGCCATGTGCTATTACTGTTACATTTGATCATATAGTAACTGCATACTATAAACAGATTTTGGTGCATGGCTGCTCCAAGGGAAAAAGTGAAGAGAAGCCCAGTGTATCTGTACAAGGCAAGAATCAAAAACTCTCCTGAGCACGCTCTCCTCGATAGAACCACCCACTTTGAAGGGTGGGAAGAATCAAGTTAAATCTTGTCCTGCTTTCCCCCTTTTGTCCTCTCCATCCACCCCCATCATCGCTGCACTTGATGCCCCTAAAGGATTCACTAAAGGCAAGGGAAGGAAGGAACTGAATCTGTGCTGCATGTGGCTTCCTGATGTTGAATCCAAACACTCTTACAGCTGTTAATGCTTCTTCTCCTGCCCTGTTTAGAGGAGAAACTCTGGTTTTGTTTATGCTGCTGTCACGCAAGACGAGTGGGACTTTAGGATTCCTATATGCTCCAGCCACTTGCCACAGTTTCACTGCCTGGCCATACAGAATGTCTGTGTCTCTGAGGAAGGGGAATTTAAATGAGAAGAGGTATCACTGAAGAGTTAATCCAACGCAGTTAACCATTCTCTTGAATACAAAATTTAAAAAAAAGGAAAATAGACAGTGGTAATACAGAGGCCCAGGTGACATCCTCTGTTCCCTCACCCACTGTGCAACGCAAAAGAGGCTGGACAAAAGATTCCCCAAGTCCTGCAGCCGGCGGTGCCAGCTCACTGCTGGGAGATTCTCCGGCCAGATCAGGAGAAGCGCCCAGCCTGGCACGCAGAGCCCTGCCCTGTGTCCGAGGAGAGAGGAGTCTGTCCCCGGCCCTGCCCACCGCTTGCAACGCAAGGCGACCCTGGATGCGTCACTGCCTGTCCCTTCGCCAGCAGTAGAGCAGCCTCCCATGAGGAACGGGGGGAAAAAGACATACTTGTTTACGTGTGATCGGTCACTGAATATATTTGCTTTTTTTTTTTTCATGAAGGGCTCTTATTTCTTCTTAGGCACTTACTGCCAACGAAAGCAGAGGAGAAGGGAAACAAGACATAATCCAGTTATTAGCAAAAGTCACCCTTTGCAATCAGAAAAGCCCTAAACATCTTCCTTTTCCTTTCTCTTCCTTTTCTCTTCTAAGGCAAACAATCAAACGCAATCCACCAGGGAGAGTGATTCATCGTAAAATCGCTCTGTCTAATCAGCATGCCAAAGAAGATTTTTGTCTTCTTATAATTACATGTAGCACAGAAGTTTTAAGCAGCGCTCCTTCCCAGCGTAAATAAACCGGGCAAGAAATCCCTTGGAGTCCCACAGCCCCTTATCTGATGGGCAGCCTCATTCCCTGGTCATAAAGCAGAAGTTAAAATTAGTTTCATCACTGTCAAGGGCAACCGGTTTGATACCAGATTATCACACTTCTTCCCACCTCCTTCTCTCCTCATCCCAGCACTTGTAGGCATAGGCACGTGTGCGCTCACACAACTTAGTCCCATTTCCTTATCCGTGTGGCATATCACCAGCAGATTTTGACAGCTATACAGGTAGAGGCTGTGAGCTGGGTATCTTTACCGAGAAAAATATTTAGCTGTAGCACAGCAAGCTAGAAGGCGGGGGAATTGGAAGTATATAATGAAGGGAGCAACAGCAAGTGAAAAGATGGAGTGGATAAGTAAAGAAGAAAGAGCTTTTTTAACAAAAATGCACAACAAATAGAGGAATGCGAAAGATTGTTTCTATGGCAATGTAAGTAAGGCTGCAAAATTGCTGTCTGCAAGCAAATGTATTTAAAATGAAACATGAGGTAACTGAGATAACAGTCTGTGTCACTAATGGCAAAGCAATTTAGCAGCATTGAGCCTGCAGCGTCCCCCACCCCTTCACCACCAGTTGCAACGTGAGAGCAAGAGCGCTACCCCAGATTTTGGTGTCAGGGCCTTTCTGCAGGGGGGTAGTGTCCCCCCTCAGCAGCCACGGCTGGGGACCACCGCTCGGGTCGCAGGGCTGTCCCTCCCAGCTGGCGCGCGGCCGTCCAATGCAGGAGGCCCCGGGGAGCATTGCAGAAGATCCTTGCCAAGAAAAGCCACCCTGCCCTGCTCCTGCTTCCCCCCAGCACTGCCCTGGAGGCCCCCACGGCCCCCAGCCGCGCGGGGGTACCAAAGGCGTCAACACGGCCGCTTCAGCCAGGCCCGTCTGCCCTCCCTCCCCATCGACTCCATCCGCCACAGGGGACGGGGCCAGCCTCCGAGTGGGACTTGGGCTCTTCTCGGGTCTAACTGGCGGCCTCCTGGTCGATGACAGATGGGAGAGGTTTTGGCAGAAAGGCGTGAGTCTGGGGCAGGGACCTGGGAAGGGGTCAGCTGGACCAAGGGGAGGGAAAGAGCTGCCGTATCCCCTTTCAGAAGCCCTTTGAAGCACAGACGTTAAGAGGAGGCAGGGGACAGGACGGGGTTTGCCTGCGCTGAACCAGGGACGTCACGGGAAGGCAGAGATGCGCCTGGTGGGGCTTCTCAGGCAGACGAGGCACCGAGGTGGCTGTAGGAACAGGCAGGACCGAGGTCTGGGCCTGGCTCGCTCAGGAGGGCCCCGCAGCAGCTCCTGCCCACGTCACGGAACGGCATCTGCTCTGTTGATGCCTTCGCCGCAGTGCCGGTCTGCAGAGGCGGGCAAGGGAAACAAGTCTCCTCACACATAAACCAGGCTCATGGCTTGGTCCAACCACACCACCTTGAATGCTCCCTTCCTGCACAGTTTATAGCAATCTTAAAAACGGAGCATTTTAAACACACGCTGACCTGGGTAATGGGGCTTGCTCCTCTATTTCTCCTGCTGCCCCCTGTTTCAGCCAGACCGCTGCCTGCACCCTGCCTCCGGGGCCAGGGAGCCTTTTTGGAAAGGGGTGGCGTGCTGGGGCAGGCAGGGACAGGCGCCTCGGCAGGCGCAGGCTGGCAGGCACTCAGCTACCCCTGTTACAGACACGAGCTGCCTCCCCTCTCACCACACCAGTGTCATCAGCTCACCCTGTTGAGCCCTCCCTTTAGCCTGCCTTAGATTAGATCGGTGACAAGAGCTTGTTAAGATCTTGAAGCTGTGTGCAGGTAATATACCGTAAAGCAAAACATGTTACTTTGTATGTGGTAAATTAGAATTAAGTTTTTGGTCAAATACACTGAAATAGAAGCTTAAAATAGAGGGGAAATTAACTCAAATACAGCTACCTGGCTAATGAGCCTGTTCCTAATCTGCTGCCAGGAAGGCAAGATTATTAAAAAAGAAATCAGTGTTTCTTCCACATGACCTTTCTCAGAGACCCTAGCTGCTGTCTCTTGGGGACATTTCTTTCCAAACCAGGACTCGAATGAGAAACCATCCAGGCGCCTACCACCACGTGGAGGCAGGTGGCCAGCTGCCAGCAGCCCCGGCTCTCCCCCCTGGGAGACCAGCCCCTCTCGCTCACCCCAGCAAGCCGTCTGTGTTATACCAATGTTAGAAGCAACAGGTTAAAGATGACAGGTACACTTGTCTAAATTAAATGTTGCTGAGTGGTTCTCAAGTAAAGGGCTCACGGCAAAGCCTAAAATGTAAATTGAAGTGCAGAGATTGCTTCAACATATGTTCTTATCAGTTTTCCTGCTAGATGCCCCTCTTTCAGCTATGTGGCATTTCAGTTCCCTAAACTCTATTATGCCCTATTTATTTCCATTTTCTGAACAGTAAAAGCTGTAACCTAGCACCTCAGGCACTGGGGTGAGGCTTTGGAGAGTTGGTCTGGCTTGTCACTGTGCATGCAGCCATGGCAATACCTTTATTGAAAAAACAGGAATAATAGGTCCACGCTGCAACTAAATCCAGGTTATAAGAGCCTCATATGAGGGCTCATTGAGTGCTGAGGGCTTATGCTGCTACATGTATTGCTTTTGAATCAAACCAAGCTTTTTTTTTTCAACGTAAGACAGCTTATTTACTCTTAATGCTCTTACTTGCGCTATGCCACCGCCATTTATCAAAATGCAGTTGGTATCAGCTATATTTCTCTGCTGTCAACCTGAGCAAAACAGCAGTGAATTAGGCCCTTTCCCTTTAGTTAGCCACCTTTGTTCCCCAAAAAAGCTGTATCTGGATATGGTTGCCACTATATTAACCAAGTGGTACAGAGCCTTCCCACTGCAGCCCCTCTCTCTGAGATGTTGCACGGACACCACTAAGTCATTTAAGTTCTGGCTGTCCCCTTTCTGCTAGTTACGGGAGCGTGCCCGTGACCAGAGGGGAATGACATATGCAAGGAAGGGAAGCCATGCTGGTGCCTGAAACACTCTCAGGCCGTGATACCTGCTTTTATTTCTCAGTGATCCAGACTTCACTTCACCCGTACTCTTCCCTCCCACCTTAAAAGGCAAAGCTACCCTCAGCCTGCTGCTAGGATGGGCTGAAAGACACCTTTCCTGTTTACAACAAACACCCCAAATTCTCTCTTTTCCTCTCCCCTTCAAGTTCAGGGTTTGTTTTGGTGGTTGGAGTTTTTTTTGTAAAAATGGCCCTTGTGGGAGCAGCCTGCCTGACAGCCCTGCTGGCTAAAATCTGCTGTTTATCCACAGAGCGGGAACGGTTTGTGCCGCCGAAGCTTTCTTATTCTCATCACCTACATGCCGCTAGTCTGCTTTGAAGAAGCACCTCTAGGGGTGAAAGCACACTTCTGTCTCTAAGCTAAATTCAATCCCTGATCTCTTTGCAGAGACTAACAACAAGGGAGACATTTGGCATGATTGATGGGAGCCAAATGAATAATTCATGGAAGATCATTTATTTTGATGAATTTTAGCCTCTTTTTCTGTTTGCAAATTGTCTGCAAGTAGCTTATGAACATCTCAATGTATATGGGATTTGAAATTAACTGCTGGATACTTTCTGCAAATAACTCCTAGCCTGAATAACCATTCAGCGGAAGCATTTGAAATTTCAAATTCTAGCCACGTCGATTAGCTTTGATTGCTCTCGTGAGCCAGAAGCTCATCTACGACGCTGATGTAAATGCAGAGGAACTCCACGGACTGCGCTGGGGCATGACTCCAGGTTGACTTTGGTGTTACCAGCCTCAGAATCTGCCCAGAAAACATTTCTGTTCTCTAAGCAGGTAGGTAACGTTTTAAATCAGGTGTCCTCAGTGACTGGGAGAGAAGAAAGTAAAACAAAATAGTATTATGTTTACATTTATTTTCCATGAATCGTAAAATGTTTTGTTCCCGTAACTCTCCCTGCCAGTAAACACCCATATCTTTAACGTGCCTGGCTATCAGTCAGAAACCTGTCATTTCTTACCTGATGCATTTCCCATTAGTTACCATGACATTGCCGCTTCTAGAAATCCATTAAATGAGTTTGCTAAAGCAAATGCAGGACCAGACTCGCTATCAGGCTGTCTCAGCTCCACGCCACTGTCACTCCACTGAAGTCAGCAGTGTAAAACTGGTGGGATACAACAGAGGACTGTAACAGGGGGAAGTAACTTTTGTTTTAATATTTTAATGACAGGCTTGTAGTAAAGCAGACCAAGGGAGGGCTTCAGTTGATGGGATGCTATTTTTTGGAACCAGAAGAAGGATCTCTCATTGAACTAGATAAATCTGGATACATGCCCATTTAGTGAATGCTTAAATGATATTCGTCTGAGCCTAGCGGTCCTTGTGCCAAATTCCTGCTGGCTTTCTAGGGACCACCACGTCTGTTTTACACAAGGCCATAAACGGCCAAGCAGCTGGTAGAGCCTGTCAGAGCCTGTCATGCTACTCATGTGGAGTACATCCAAACAAATGCCCCAGCAGTGAAAGGCCAAGTCACTGGCTCCCAGACCCGCAGTTGTCATCTAAGCGGGCAGATAAGAGTCTGTCTTAACTTAAAGCTGAAAATCTAACTGAAAATCCTCTCTGATCAGGTTCTCTGGCTTCAGCAAGACCCCAGCTACTCAAAAGTCAAGACACATGATTGCAAACATCAAGACACAACCCTTCCGAGCTCTGAGTGACAGCTGGATATTAGTTTTCTCCAAACTACTCTGGCTGCAAACAACTCACAGCACAGCGAGGGGAATGGGGGAGCTCCTCATCGATGGGAACTAGAGGCTGATGCTGCTCCTTCTTTACCTTTCCACACCTCTGCCCCTGAAACCCCCGATATCAGACCTCTGCTGGCAGCCTCCCAGCGTTTTCTCCATTTGCCACGGCCGTGCTTCGCCAGGCCTGCTGCATCATACTTGTTTTCTCACTCCGGTCCTATTGCATCAGAAGCCCCGGGACGGAGGAGGAGGCAGGATGACAAACTCCAGCGCCCTTCGCTGCAACGCCAACAGAGGCGGAGGAAGGTGCCGTGCCAGGGTAGGGGTTGGCATTTCCTTGGGACAGAGCGTCAATTGTGTGGCACTCCCAGCCCACCCTACATTTGTGTCAGCCTTTTGCTGAAATACTTGTAAGCCTGTCATGCTGAAGTCTTTTTGGCAGCCAAGTCTTAAATATAGACTCTAATCACAACTGCACATGTTGTACAATCAGCCTAAAAACTGATTAACTTTTATATAAGTTTATGTTCAAAGGGCAGTTCAAGATGTGGGAGCTGGCACCAGCTCAGGGTCTGACCCTGAGTCTCTTTGCCATGCATACCATAAAAACAGCGTATGGCATACTTAAAAGAGAACCAAATTATATATAATGGGAAATTAAGAGGAAGAACCATGGAACAGCCTTCATAAATTAGGTGGACCATGAGGCTGTATTACATATATACGTATATATAATCCGATGGAATGAACTGCTGTGAAAATGCTTATTTTACTGAACAGTCTTCATGTGTTTTATTATTCAGTAGTTTTATTTCATCAACAGGGGGGGTTTCATTTCATTTTGAGAAAAGTGCAGGAAGGAAAAATAAACCACTCTAGCTCTTATTGTTTCTGTAGAAGGAAAGGGATGGTGTGGGAGAAGGAGGTATTTGTCAGTGTACGTATCCAAACCCATCACTGAGGTGCCCTGTGAGTTCAGTTCAAACACATTGTGGTAGATGTCCGTAACACAGCTGATGTCATTGGGGACCACCAGTCATACCTCAGGACATAAGCTGATCTACAGCAAGGTCTATAGCTGAGGTCCAGCAAAAAAATTCCCCTCTGGAATTGAACTCCAGAGAAGTCTACACTTTTGCTTGAAAGATTCAGCACTTACCGTGCTGGGAGGCAAGGAGTTTGACTTGATGGCCCTTCGATCTTTTCAGGTCCTTTAATTGCGCACCGTGAGTTTATGAGCAACTGGACATTATTTTCCATGCAATCCTCCTTACAAAAATAATCCCTTTATTGGTCCGTAGTCCCCACTGGTCATATTTCATACCCCAACTCCCCAGTGCTTCTCACT
The DNA here is from genome assembly GCF_964195595.1 of Calonectris borealis. Classification (NCBI taxonomy): domain Eukaryota; kingdom Metazoa; phylum Chordata; class Aves; order Procellariiformes; family Procellariidae; genus Calonectris; species Calonectris borealis. Next base: position 82,557,067 of record NC_134314.1, read on the forward strand.
GACTCCTGGTGCACCGAAAGCGAACTGTAAAGCAGCTAGTGTTTGAACAGCTGCCAGGAAGCGCTCCTACTTGCAGGGCTACTGGCTTGCTTTCCCAGGCAGTGGGTGCTTCAACTTTAAAATCAATCTGATGCATTGGCACGAGCCCAGGGAGTGTTAGTCCATCTGCTGCCTAACTCTCCCGGTTTGTTTGCAGAGGCTTGCCATCAGCTGTTCAAATCCCTCTTTTTTCCCCTCCAAGGAATTTCCTTTTTTTTTTTTTTCCCCCCCCACTAGCCTCCACCAGGATCCCGATAATCCCCACTTTACTTTCTCGCTCTTAATCCGCCTCCAGAAAGCCATGGAAAGAAGCTTAGGAGCACACAGTGCAATTAACACTACTTCTCATTTAGCTGGCATGGCACACACTGTACGATGGGGTAGGTGAGGCGACAGAAGCTCACGTTTCCAAGACAGTGTTTGGCACAGTCAATCCCTGAGCCGAACACCATTTCTCTGTGGGGCTAGAGAATAGGATCCTACTTCCCACACTTTCCTCCCGCCTGTTGCAGTCAACAGCAGACTGCAAATCACTCCTGGTAAGAGACCAGTAGAAGACCCCACCAGTCACCTGCTGCCTGTTGGAGGTCTCAGACGACCTCCCACTGCTTTGGTACTTGTACCAGAAGTATGACTACTGCAACAAGCAAGGAGGTTGGGGACTGTGGGGAAGATAATGTTGCTGGTGGCCACAATGCGTTCTGTGGCTGCTAGCTGCCAGTTGGCGGGAACATGATTTTCACAGCCCAGTGAGTGCCTGGAGTCCCCTGGGGAGGGGCTTTCCAAGCCTCAGCCCTCTGCAAAGGGTGTTAAGTTGAATGACAGGTTCAGTGCTAAGCCTGCCCCGACAAAGTCTGGAGGGGGATCCCAGCCACCACGTAACACCTGGCTGAACTCAGGTGTCTGCTAGAGGAACGGGGCTCTGCACCACACTTCACACTCCATTTCCATCCCTACCCTCCTCACCACCTTCTGAAGGCCTCATCTAGGGAGGAGACCCTGTCCCAGCCAGGTAAGACTTAGGGCTGTTCAACCTCTTGCGTGGAGCCCCAGCTAGCTGCAGGGGCAGGATGTACTTTGTGCATGGTCTGGCTTGCTCCTGCCTGACCCTCCGCAATAGTCCTCTGGGAAGAGCAGCAGCCAGCCCCTCGTCCCCTTCTCAGCACAGAGCAGAGGTGAATGCCAGCGCGGACAGGCATGGACCGTAACCCCACAGGAGAGCCACTTGAGGATGGCGCCAGTTTCCCTTTAGGGCTTCCCAGGGTCACTGAACACCTCCCCTGGGACAGGAGGAGAGATGGGGTAGGCTTTACCAGCATCCAGTTTCTCTCTCTCCCCCTCTCGTGCTTGTGGCCATGCTGTACGACACAGTGCTTCGGTCTCGATTTGCAGTGCTCCTGCTGCTCCAGCCCTGAACAAAGACACCCATTCAGCCCAGACCGCGCAGCGGTTTAATGCTACAGATGAACATCTACCATTGTTGCCAGCACTGCAGCCCAGAGAAATTAAATGCAAATTGTCTTTGTTCCTGAGCACAAACCCCTATTTCTTCAGCCCCAAGAGCCTAACAAACACCCTCTGTACTCCCCATTTGTTCTCTGCGTATCACCTGCTTGTCAGCTAATACTCGGCTAGGCTGCAGGATTTAGCCTTGGGCGCAGCCTGCTTGTGTGCAACAGCATACAGATAATCTTTCAGGGCTAGGGCTGTAGCTATGCATATATCTCGTACAGTGGGATGTGTTTCAAAATACAAACATCAAAGATCAGTCAGTAGGTCAGCAGGCAACACAGCTAAAATGCAGCAGGCTTCCTGCTCATAAGGGAAAGGCATCACCGCTTCGAAGTCTGGCCATCCACAACTCCTCCACAGCCGGGGCAAGAGCGATACCGTGCCTCTAAACCTTGATGCAAGAAATCCTACTTCTCTTCCCTTGTATCCAAGGAGTAAGAGGATAAAACTGAGACAATGAATGTCAGGCTTGAGATCAAAGAAAAATTTCCATGACATTAATCTTTAAAGGTAGGAAATAACTTCCCGAGGATACTGAGAAAGCTCTGTTGTTTGGAGTGCTTAATCCTATGACAGAAGAAAATAAACAGCATGGAAAAAACCCAACTTTTTGACAGCACAGGTGACATACCATATAATTTAATGAGCTTGGTTTGCCAAGACACTTCTAACGTACCAGACGCACTCATCCGGTGAGGCCCCTGAATACACAAATCCCTGGACCCCTCCAGAGCTCCACTATGATCAACTGGATTTCCTGCAAACACAGTCTGAACCCCCCTCTGCAGCTCTGTCTCCTTCTTGTGGCTGGATCACAAATACTACTGTGACAGTTCAGTCTCGTGATAACAAAGACGGGCCCCTCGGCTCACAGTCCAGATACTTGGTTAGTTGCTACAGCTCAAGAAGACGCTGCTTAGATGCCGAGCTGCAGCGGCAGGCTGCATACATGCCTAGCCTATCACAAAAGTGAAATAAAAATGTATTTGCTTAAATCTTTTTCACTGCGGCTTATGCAAAGACGCTTTACCTCATGTTTGGTCACAGTGCACTTGCCTGCCTGAGCCTCCAGCTCATAGCAGGTTGTGTTTTTAGGTCCACAAATCCCAGGTTCAAGCCTAGATGATGCATAAGGCCATGATGTTATATCAACACAGACACAAGATCTGCACAGAGCTGACAGCAAGACCAAGGTTTGTATTTTGTATCAGGCTTATCACCATGGTATCTGATCAGCTCTATCCACTACCAGCCATCACTAACCTCTGTAAAGCAACAACATTCAGGTCACCAGCTTTCAACTTGCGAGCAATGAGGCAGACAAATCTCTGATTTAGATCAGATGAACCTCCAATTGGCTGATACATAAAATGGGAAGCTTTATTTAAAATAGCCAAATATGGGTTTTCCCCCCACATTTAGAAATCTTCATCATCTGCACATTAGCTTACTAGCTTCCTCAAACACACACAGATATTTGCTCTCCCAACACACTGAGGGAAAACTCCATTTCCATGAGTCAGTTCCTGGTAGAGAGCAGAGAGAGCTGCATAGTCCTCTGCCAAGAGGAAATGATTAAAGCCGCAAATCAGCCAAAACCATATGGCAACGAAACGTTGGGGTTCCCCTCCCTCCCTCCCCATAAGGGCAGGGCAGGGTTCTTGCAGATGTTGAGAATCTTTCCTTGGCCCACAAAATACAGATTAGCCCCTTTGATCAATTCTTAGCTGTGGAAATACCCAACCCAAGACAGGAGGAGCAAAAGGATCAACACAGTAGCATGGCTTCATGCAGATGGCACGTAAAAGAAAAGCAGTCATCAGACTGACAAGTGGCAGGGCTTATGATTTTCATGCTGTTGCAGAAGAACCCCTGGAAACTGTTGTCAGCAGAATCAGAGAAAGAGAAGGCATTTCAGAAGATGCGTGCTGAAAACGAGAGTTGAAAAAAGTTGAAACACTTAGAGCAAGTGAAGCTGCTCAGTGGCCTGCTATAGAGGCTGGCTTCCCCTCAAGTGGTCTTACACACCACATTCATTTCTCAGACCAGTTTAACATCTTGGAAGCCTGGGAGTTATGGACATAGTTAACGCATCTGACCAGGGGAGTATTTCACACTCAGTACTGAGCAGCAGCTTTGCTTTTTTTAACAATCACAATAATAGCCTGCATTTCTGGAACTTAAGGAATGTTGTACAGCAGGCAAAAATTATTTCTGTAATTACTACGCGAACAGAGGAAGTGCATGAAGGGGTGAAATACTGCAGATGCTGGGATACAGCGCTTCGCAAGGAGGATAAGCAGCCTGACAGAGACGACCCTGCCCAGCACCGAGGATTAGAACCTGGGCAAGATGAAGGCTCATGAGCCTAGGTATCCACAAAAGCTGAGCACAAAGCCACCTCAACCTTTGATCGGTCAAAGAGCAGTGGAAGACATTACCTTATACAAAGGCTGCAACACAAGGAGCCCACACTTACCACATCCCAGCTTATGCTGCCATTGCTAACAGGCCACAGCTGGGCACGGCTCACGTCCAGTGCTAAACACCTTAACGGGGAAGAGTAGCACGTCCTGTGGGAACCCAAGGCAAGGAGAATGTAACCACCCACACTGTAACACATGCTACACAGTCTTCAAGACCCGCTTTTCAAAGCTCTGGAAATCCACCACTCCAGCTAACATCTGTCAGCTGCAAGAAATTAGTCTCACCTGCAGTCTACATTGGCTCCAAAAGAAAAGGAAGAAGGGGCTACCACGGCAGTGCTTCTTTGTCTTAACCTGTCCTGTCCCACACTGCAATTCCCATCCCAGCTGTCTCTTGTAATGACAAAATAAACACATTCTTGAAGCACTATAAATAGAAACAGCAGGACAGACCTTGCTTTGAACTAAGTTGCACTGGGGATTTCTACGTTGCTGTCTTCTTGCATGCTTTCCACTTGAACATTTCCTACTAGCTTTGAAACAACACCCCAAAACAGACTTGCATCTGAACCTGTGAATGTTTCTTTTTAAGATTGTCCCAAAAGGATGGACTCCCAACCTGTTTGGTTCCCAAACAACAGGATTTTATCACTGCACCTTAAAGTAATGAAGCCTTAGTGGCTCATCTCATTCAGCGAACCAGATTGAAAGCTCAGTTCTGGCTACAAAGAGGAAACTGCATCACAAGCCCTGCAACCATAAACTTCATTTTGCTCCAGCCCAGTTTCACTCCCTCCTTTCTCCCTCTTGCTGCAGAGTCTGAACAACTCCCATGCTGCTCTTAAGAAAGAGAATCCATTCTTGTGCTGAAGCCCAAGGCAAGGCTTTAAAGCCAAGGCATGTCTGCTTTGCCATCAGAAGTATGACTGCCATGCTTCTGGCTATGTTTTGGCCAGCTTTAATCAAGGTAGTTGTGACGGCAGTACCTGTGGTGCCAGGGTAATAAGGGCTAAGGGGAAGACAGACCCCCACCCAAGGCAATTAGTAGCCAGAATTGAAGCCTGACTTTTGAGCTTTGGCACCGGTGGGAAACCAGCTAAGAGCTAGTTTGCCTGCTGGTGCTGTGAGTGCCTCCACCTGCAGCACAGCCGTTCCACGGGGCAGGGTGGGAGGTTCTGGAGGGGGCTAAGCTCCACCCTGAGTGTGCAGGACCAGCAGTGCCCAGGGACTTCAGGGGCAATTCTGTCAGACTTAGCTGCATCCCTTTCAGATACCACCCTGAGTTTCACCAGCCCATGGTTGTCCTGCCTGCGTGCCAAAGACCACTGCCCCACAGCAGGGACCAGAGAGAGTAGAAGTGTGTTAGCTTCTTTGCAACTTGGTATTTTATTTTAAACCGTCCTCCCCGGTGGTTTGGGGTAATGGATCAGGCTCGGAACCACAGGGTCTGAGGCAAGACCACAGCTCTGCTCCACTGATGCTGCTGTGGGGAAAGTAACCTCCAACAGGGCACAGTGAGATTGCTAAGGCCCTACACTGCTTCAGTTAAACCAGCTGCAGCTCCGCCGTCCGAGGACTGTAAGAAGCGACCACCAGTGGTGGTGGTGGGCGCTGCTCCTATCGCAGCAAATACCCTCTGGTCACTTCTCATAGAATCATAGAACAGTTTAGTTTGGAAGGGACCTTTAAAGGTCATCTAGTCCAACCCCCCTGCCCTGGGCAGGGACATCTTCAACTAGAGCAGGTTGCTCAGAGCCCCATCCAACCTGACCTTGAACGTTTCCAGGGATGGGGCATCTACCACCTCTCTGGGCAACCTGTGCCAGTGTTTCACCACCCTCATTGTAAAAAATTCCTTCCTTATATCCAGTCTAAATCTACCCTCTTTTAGTTTAAAACCATTCACCCTTGTCGTGTCGCAACAAGCCCTGCTAAAAAGTTTGTCCCCATCTCTCATATGAGCCCTCTTTAAGTACTGAAAGGCTGCAACAAGGTCTCCCCGGAGCCTTCTCTTCTCCAGGCTGAACAACCCCAACTCTCTCAGCCGTTCCTTATAGGAGAGGGATCATTTTTGTGGCCTTCCTCCGGATCCGCTCCAACAGGTCCATGTCTTTCCCGTGCTGAGGGCTCCAGAGCTGGATGCAGGACTGCAGGTGGGGTCTCACCAGAGTGGAGTAGAGGGGCAGAATCACCTCCCTTGACCTGCTGGCCACACTTCTTCTGATGCAGCCCAGGATACGTTTGGCCTTCTGGGCTGTGAGCGCACATTGTCGGCTCATGTCCAGCTTTTCATCCACCAGTACCCCCAAGTCCTTCTCGGCAGGGCTGCTCTCAGTCCTTTCATCCCCCAACACTTGTTCATCTCCCCTGCTCCCTTTGCAGCCTGCAGGCAGTCCGTGGCAAACTCTACACAGGTAAAGGTGCCAAGGGGAAGAGATGAGCTCCTCTGACAACGAGGCAGGTGGTTAAGAAGGATCCTTCCATTCCTATGACCCCGTCCTGTCACAAACACTTTTATTTTAAGTCAAGGTTTTCCTCCTTCGAGATTTCAGACGAGGTTAGCATTTTCAGTAAAAGAGGATGCTGACAAACACCTTCCTGGTCTGACAGAGTTTGAGTGAAGCTGTGGGAGTGTCAAATCCACATTAGTTGAAAGAATTCTTACCAAAAAAAAAAATATTTGCTCCATTTGGCAAGCCACTTTCCATCAAAGTGGCATAGGCAGACTACTTGAACTTTAAATTAGGAATTAAGAGATATAAAACAGGGCTGATTCTCCATGTTTAATAAAATCTACATTTCAGACTCATAGTATTGATCCTGCATGCCATCAGCTGTAACATTTTACTCCCTTACTGCTGTATGGAGCTCAATAACATAACTATTGGCAACTTACCGCAAATTTGCATTTGCTGGAGAACAGCTCCTAGCTATGTTGGGTTTTTTTGTTACAACCTCCTCCACTGCATTAAAGAGCCCTCTAACACCTGGTCTGTTGCCTTGCAGAAGTATTTGCGTAACAGAAGTGAAAAGCCACCTCTCAATGTCCTTTCTGAAGGCTACAGTTCACAGCTAAGTCACCAAGTCTCAGAGCTTTTTTAGGGGCATGTCCTTATTCAGCGCAAACATTTTATGTCCTTCCCCCAATATTTACTATGAGAGTAGGAGCAAAACAGCATATGTGTGGTAACATCCATATACCATATATTTGTGTGTGCTTTGAAGGCACAACAGAAAATGCTTGAGGGATAAAGATGGAGAAGGAAAGCAAGATTTCATTTGCTTTACATTGAAGTTTTAAACCCCCTGACATAGTCTTTCATGATAGTCCTCCACCTCCTTGGTCCTGCAACTTACCCACTGTTAAATACTCTGCTAGATTATACTGGTTCTCATAAAAACACCTAAGACGTTGTAAGCACATGTAAAAGACAAACTTTCATACAGGCTTTCTTCACCTTGCAATTGCAAGCTATTTTCATGTTCTCCTTTCCTGCAGGTCCCAGTCATCCATGACCTCCTTTTTTTGCATTTGTGTGTGCTAGCATAAATGTTACATAGATGTACAATTACATGTAGGTTAGGGGAGACAGAAGCAACAAAGGCTGCACAGCTGCCAGCTGGGAGTTGCAGGGGTAGGTGGAGTTACACCTAGAATGACATTGCTCCTCTACTTTCATAGTGCAGCTTTATTTACCTTGGTCTCTTGTTCTTCTCATCATCCCTGTTCCCTTTCAAGTCTTTGCTATTAAAGTTATTCGGAAAATTATTCATTCAATTGCTTGTAGAAGCTGCCCAAAGATAAATACATTCAGCTTAATAAACCTTGTTAGCAGGAAGGAAGAGGAAAATGCCTAATTAATTTATTAATTATTATAATGCACTTTGAAGATGAAAAGTGCTATGAGCTCTAAGGGCGCATTTCTGTCCTCCGAAGTCCCTAGGAATCGTGTGCAGAAGCTAATTCTGAACATTACCACTACTACAGTATGGCAGGGAAAAAGACGCATGTACCACAACTGCTCCTCAACACCCTGGATCTGCGTGCAGAGGTTAACCCATCTTCCAGATACTGCCTGTGTTAAGACAACACAGCTGCATATTCTTCTCCAAAAGTAGGAATGGAAGAGTGTCAGAAGGAACCATTCAATGCAGTTCATCCATGCTTTGTGAATACACAGCCCAGCTATAATACCATTACGCTTACCTAGAAAGAACAGATTGAAACTTCAGATCTTGGAAGTTAAACCCTACCATTCCTTACTGCTCACACTAATGGGTTTTCCCAACTCTCAATACGCTAAGAGTCTCCCCTCAAACAAGAGCTGCTGGGACAGTCCCCTGGCTAATAGACGGGATGCAACAGGTCTGGTGATGCTTTTAGAGAAACGGCAGCTCAAGGCAGAAGTGCAGGCAGAAATACTGCGACAGATAATAATCCCTAGCTATTGCAGGGAAAGGGCATACGGGTCAATGGAGATTTCCAGCTGAAGTTTCCACGGCTCAGGAACAAAAGTATTTCTCCTCCCCAGGTTTCTCCTCATCCAGACAATACAGCACAGGCTGAGATCTGAAGAACAGATTTGCCTTTTGCTGCAGTAAGAAATCTGCCTTTCCAGCAAGGGAAAATAAGTTGCTTAGAAGGTCTCTTACATGTCACTGCACAAACAAAATACGAGCTGCTAGTAACAGGCTTCTTAGATACACATTTCCTTTGCATGTGGTACCAGGAGACACATACTCTAGGCTCTCATTATTATGGGCTTAGGTTATGAAAACTTTAATGAACATATTTTAAAATGTCAGTCTGAAGAAATCAGGTACTAGCAGCTCACATTTGCATAGCTATCTCCTGAAAACACTGAGCAGTCTCAACAAATCCTAGAAAAGAAAGTAAAATGCACATTAAAACAATAGCAAGTTTCACATACGTCTAGTGGGAGGACAAAAGGGGCAGAAATTATGCTGTCAGTCTACATATTTTCTGGTTATCACTTAAAACATTGTGAATAAACCGAATAATGCTGTATTGCTCACCTCTGTAGCACTAAAAAAAATAATCTCAGTTCATCTAGGTACCCACAGAGCATTAAACGTTCTGCAAAACTCATGAATCCCCTACGGGGAAGACTCAAGTCTGTGTCAGAGGCCAAAGCAGGTAAGGCCTCGCAGCAGGCAAAGCACACAGGTGACCTGCAGCAGGTGCCGGAACAAAGCCAGACCAAAGCCCCGAGCTTTACCCCCAGCCATGGGTGCTCAGAATCCACTGCACCCCTGTGCCTCGTGAACAGCAACAAGCAGCAGCCACTTGCGTTCGGACAGACCGGCTGCGCTCAAGCGGCAACGTTTTTTGCCAGGCTAAAATCAGCATCTGTTTGTTCTAGCGTCTCTTCTCAAGTGATAAGCTCGGATGGGTACTTTCCCTTCAGGGGATTACGGGCTGACAATTACTGGCTGGATGAAGAGTAATAAATCAGCCTTCCCTCCACGAGTTAATACACTGTCCGATAAAGCTGAGGCTTTGTTTGTACAGGCCACGTAATTTACCGATGGCAGTAGTTGATCAAATTGTCTTTTAGGAATTTGTCTGCTTGTGCCCCAACATGAAAATTTGATTTTTTTCTAACATGGTCATTTGCTCTTCCTTTCTTTTCCTGGGATATTAACAAAACCCAAACCCAACAATATTATTCCCTGAGGTTACTGAAGGGAACTCCCACACGCTCTCTAAAACCAGCATGAAAAACTAAACACAAATCAATCACTCCTCCCCGCAATGTTGTTTCTTCTCCCACCCACCGTCTCTCACACCTGGCAGCGTGTTAGGACAGCGAGTGCCTGCTCACACTGCTGCACACATGGAGGCCCACCACCGAAAGAGGTTTCTAGGCGCTTGTAGTACACCAAATAAAGCTACGGGTGTTTAAGATGCACTGAAAACCAGGAACAGCCAGGTTTTCAAAGCTGCTCTGCTTTAGCTACCAGGAGCATCTTTCCTTCTTGTAAAGCTGCTGATTCCTACCCAAAATCAGCTCGTTAACAAAGTCATCTCATCAGCAAAGAGCCCTGGCAAAAGTCTTGACTGCATCCCAGACCTCCATTCCTCCTCTTTTTCTTCTCTCCTTTCCTACAGCAGAAGCAGCCCACGGTCCTCATCCTTCGGATAGCAACGTTCAGCTTTGTGCACATTCCTGAAAAGCCCCAGCACAGCTCTGTGAAAGCCTGCAGAACCAATCGCTCAAGTGGAGGCTGTAGAAATAAAAGCAGGGGTGCCTGAACCTAACAGAAAACTCAGCTGCCAAATGAATTAACAGGGGACATGTCCCCGATTTCCGTCTCCTTTTATTCTTTGCTTGCTTTTCAAATCCTCTCCACCAGCTATCAGCAGAAAGACCCCTGTCCTCTGGTTGTGGGGAAGAGCTGAAAAGACATTACGACGACTTCCCTGCTGGAAAAAGAGGGCCAAGGCTCTGCAGCAGCTTCCACGAGATGTCTAGTTCAGAGCAGATAATCTGAGGAACTTCTCCGTTCAAGAAGCAATTCTGAATCCAGCTTCTACAAACAGTAATCAAACCAATGACAACTGGGTCAGAATAAGGCTCTTCTGACACAAACAACTCTATACCCAGAAAGGACCAAGCAGCCACTGCTGGAAAGTCGTGGCAGGCCTGTACCTCTTGCCACCCTATGCGTGCATTAAAAAATGCCTAAAAAAGACAAAATGGATTTTGCCGTTTTTGTTCATTACCATCTTTAGAAATAGGTACAAAAAAGTCAGTGTCCTCCTTCAGGAGGAAGGGATGGCAATACAGCTTAGGCACTTGGAGCTTGCCTTTATTTATTCCTCCCAAATTCTCTTGAAAAACTGTCAAGGGGTTTGCTAGAGGGCTCTCCTAGACTAAGAGCTCCGAGAAGGTCACAGGGACACACTTTCTTTCACAAATTTTCCAGGCTTTAAAGTCACAAAAAAAACCCCGAAAAAACCTTTCATACTTTAAAAAAAAGTACGTGAATACAAATCCGTACTACTCCATAGCAAGTCAGGTTTCACTTCCACATGCCTGGGACATAAATCTTATAGTGTAGATACAGTAACAGGAGCATCTTCCTTTTTGGAAACTTTAACCATTTGCAGAATACTTCATTGATCATAGAGCAGCAAATGCCAGCACTGCCAGTGATACAATGGCACTTTTGTATGTTTCTTACTGAAAAAAATCAAGCAGTCATTTCGCTGAAAAAATAAAAAAAAAATCATTTTTCCATGCTTGCAAACACTGTTTAGAACACAAATGCTGTTCTCCACTTGAATGGCTAGAATCTGCTTCAAGTAGAAGAGCAATTGTGGTACCTCAAGGCAAGTGTCCTTACAAGTCTGTAACACACAAAGATTATACAGTCCCAGTACAGCTATCATCACTGTAGACATTTAATGGTTCAGTAATAATGATACAGGAATCTCTCAAAGTACTCCTTTATTCATGCTATTATGTTTTAACCCATAAAAGCAGCTTTGGAAGGAGCCTTCTGTTATCCAGCAGCCCCGGACCCACATCAAGACGTAAACAAATAGGAAGTTACTGATCCATTTCAAACTCGAAGGAAAGTACTCAGTACATTGTCTCCTCCCAGCAGGTACGAACAGGAAAAATAACTACTTTCTAAACTAGCAAAATAATTTCTACCATCTTACACCATCATCTTTTTTGGCATTTCTATCCACAATAGCAAGATAAACCAAACATCAAACCCCACCCCCAGATAAGCAGAAAAATCAGCTGATTTTCACAGCAGCTACACAAAAACAAGGGATAGATAAAACCAACATGATCTTTGCCAGTCATGACTGTTCTTCTTGCCCACCCTGTCTCTTACTTTATATTTGAGCTAATTTTGGCACAGCAGACTTGGGCACTGCCTGGGCATGAATAACGAACACCACGCCCAGAGTCACAGGCTGAGCCTGCGGCACAGCCAGCAGGACCCCGATATCCCAGCCTGCGAGCACTGCCTATGGGAAGTATTTCTCTTTGTGCAGCAGCAGCGAGAGAAGCCCTCAGAAGAGATGCGCTGCATCAACAGTTGGAAATCTGGCCAAGATTAACTGTTGCAGAAGCCTGTAAGGGCTGTGCTTTTAGGTGCACTTACACGCAGCTAACGCTCACGTAAAACAAAGGTTGCAATCCTGTCCTTTGGCTCTGAGATGGTGCTTCTTCCAAACCCTTACCTGCCTGGAGCTCAGAGCTCACTAGCTAGGAGAAAGGACTACAAAACTGTGATTGCAGATGGTGCTTTTGTACCCTTGCAGGATGGCTCCATCGTGTGACAAAAGAGGAACACTGCACCCACACGGGAACGTACTCAGTAAAACAAAGCCTGCTTTCTCAGCAGGTGGTCCTCTGCCAGTGACTTAATTTATTCTAGCTAAAAAACCCAGAGCAGTTCTTGGACAAAGACCTAGGATTAGCAAGTGAAATACAGCCTTCTTTTTAACCCCTTTGTAACTTCTACACAGAAATGCCGCTTTGTGTTTCAGAACTCCGCTGCTTAGCCTGGAGGAGGAGAGCTGTGCGATAAGTGGCAGTTGCACAGCATACTTGAAATAAAGGTTTAATTGTGGCAGAGTTTCAATTTTTCATTCATTCAAGCACTGTGTCCCTTTTACAGTAGGAGTTTGTTATTTCCATCATCCCTGTCCATGTAAGTCGGTTACACATCTTCATTTCCAAGCCAAGAAGTTAAAACTGATAAAATTTTAAAAGTTAGTATTAATGAAATAAAACTGACGTGAACTCAAGTAGTTTACCTCCTTTAAAGCAATGAGTAAGATGTTATTTACTCTGTCATCTACGCTCAGAAGCTTTTGAGCTATGTGTGTGGCTTGCAACCATATGGCTACATCAGGGGAGTCTTGACACTTACACGCCAGAGATGCTACCTCATTTCCTTCCTCCCCCGCTCCAAACCTAGCTCTCCTTTTTTCACTGATCTTTCCAGATCCTCTCCCAATGCTCACAACCTGCCTTCGTTTTACTAGCCTGTTAACTGTCTTCATCCCGGAGCCCTCCTCCCTTCAGTGCCCATTTGGCTGCACCCAGCTCATACACGTTTCCCTTCTGAGGCCTACCAGGCACTTCAATGTCGCACAGCCTGGTGGGGCAGCAGTAATCGCCCTTCCAAACACTGGCCCATATCAGCTTTTCAGCTTTGAAACAGAATGGCACACTGGCGTACAGGGTCCAGCCTGGATGGAGTTAACTTGCTCTGTAGCAGCCCATATGGTGCTGTGCTTTGCATTTGTGGCTAGAACAGCGTTGGTAACATACCACTGTTGTGGCTACTTCTGAACAGCGCTTGCACGGTATCGAAGCTTTCTCTCCAATCTTCTTGTTCAGGACGTGAGGAGGACCACCTCCAGTCCAAAGGATGAAGTTTAGCCAGCACAGGAGGCTCCACATGGCAAAGATGAAGGAAACAAGCAGGCACCAGTGTGAGTTGCAAAAGTAGCTGCCCCAGGGCCAGGGGCAGGCACCGTCCAGGAGCCGCCTGTGGGCCAGGGACCTGATGCCACATCCTAGTCACGGTCCCAGTGGAGGCCTGTGATATGCCCGAAGTGCCCTGCCAGGGCCACAGCCAGCGGGGCAGTGCAGGAGGAGCATGAAGGGCTTTATGGCAGACAGAGGCTGCCATGCCATGCCCCTGCCCTGTCTGCCCTGAGGTCCAGCTTCACCTGCCTCGGCTCCCCCCCAGCCCTGCTCACCTCCCTTGTCTGTGCCATGTGGAGTCTCCTGCCCCAGCCAAACTTCATGCTTTGGACCTTGCTGTGAGGCAGATGGACCCAGTAAAAGTGGTAAACCACATTCCAGTCTTCCTCTGCCCATCCCCTATCTATAGATTAAAGCAGATAATCATGTGAGAGTATTGATTCTTACTACTAACTGCGTGCATGTGTGAAGATTGTTTTACTACTTACATAAAAGTTTGGATCTTTAGTCTCTATCATTTTCAAGAAAATAAACTTCCGTAGTTTAGCTACTGAAAGGAGCTATTTGATAAAGCTCCTTACAGGCTCAAATGTGATTAATTTACCACAGCTTATTAAATTACCATCAGCTGAGTTGCAGTTTAAGTCCAGGGCTTGCTCTTAACCTAGAGTGAATGCAAAGCAACAAGGCTCAGCTTAGACCAAAAAGGTCTCAGATAGGTCTTGGTACTTAGCATTTGTCACAAGCTAAAAGTGTACACTGAGAGCAACGACAGCTCAGATGACTAAGTGTAATTTCTTAATGACAGTAAATCGACCAGAGCTCTAAGTAGTCCGTCTTCTTGATTACCGTGAGATCACAGGATAATTCAGTTGGCAAGGAAATTCAATAGGTCAGAGTAGATTGCCCAGGGCTGGACTCAAGAGCAAAACCAATCAAGCAAAGAGATACAAACTTTCAAATTTTTTACTATATTTCCACAGTTTTGCACAGTAGCCTACCACACAGCTGTGCAACATTCACAAATTTCTTCAGTAACAAAATGTAAAATAACAGGGTACAAAAATAAGCACTTTAACTGCTTTAATTCTGCTTACCACGTAAGCGAGAGCAGGAGTTATAACCCTGACTGGCTTTTACACCAGACTATTGCTTCCACAGAAAAGCACCCTGATGTGCCAAAGCCTGAAGCCTGACATCTGCTGCCAGACTGCAGCGAGCTCCCCAGGGCTCCCAGCGAGTTCACCGGGGCCAGCACAGGTGCAGCAGTTCTGCCATTTGTGGCACACAGCAGGACCAGACCTAACAGCACATCCTCCCTCCCCGTTCCCCTTTTCCCCATTATGAAGGCTGGCTGTATAGAGATAGATGCAATCCATGTTTAGAGGACCCTCTTCAGATTTGATCTTACTAGTCATCCCAAACCAAACAGCAACGGAGGATTTTCTGAGCGCTGCAAGATCAATTCATAACTGATTGTGCAGCACCAGGCAGGATTCATCACGCAGTATACTTCTCCTCCCCCTGTTTTTTTGCTTTGTGGTAGTGGTTGTAATCATTATACAGATCTTTAAAGACCTCCCTTACGCCTGCTGGTAGCGACCCATTTAAGAACTTGATGTCCCGTTCAATGCAAAGGTCAAGGATGTGATATATCCCTTCTGTGAGATGTTTCTTCACAGCTGGGTGCAAAGTCACCTATGAGAAGAACAAAACTGCATTAAACTTGAAGACAAAAAGGCAAGAAAACACCCTTTCAACAGTCAGCGTACATTAAATGCTGAGAACATGTTATCCAGTGCATCAGACCAAGATTTTGACTTGTGCAATATTTTCCTGATTTTTTGCAAAGATGTTTTGCAGAACAAGCACGTCCCTTGCAATAAAATGCACAAGAGTGCTACTATACACATTGCTGTGGAGGCAAAGACACTGATCATCTTGGAATCATATGAAAACTCCTCAGTAGAAAAACTGTAATTAAAAAACCCTGAAATACTTGCCCTACATTACACATTTCAGTAGATTCTGTATGTCTCATATTAGCTGTATGCTACTAAGTCTCAGTTTCAAATGAGCACTTCCTTTAGGCTACTCTATCATTTACATTGGGTAGTCAATCAATTTTAACTTATCACTTAACAACTTGATATTTATCTAACAATTTGTATCTGAGCACTTCAACGTATAAGCCTTAATAAAAGAAGCCTTCAAAAAGCTCAGGAGTGTGCATTTCCTTGATCTGTTTTAGCATCAGGAATCAGATACCTTGCCTGAAGTCATGCAGAAAGCGGAAGGAATACAACAAACGACTCGGTTCTCCATGCCTTGCTCCTGCCATTATAATCCCTGCTCAACCCCACAACCAGCAGAACAGCCACTACAACCAGGAACATCAGTGCTGACTCTGGAGTCGTCTGGTGCTCCAGGCTAACTGGAATTTGTCCTGTGCTCACAATCACTTGCTAAATACTTCACTGCCTGAGGCGGTGCTGGCCTCTGGCATAATCACATTATTTTTGTCTTATCTTTGCTGAATCCCAAAATTAGCTTTATGCCTCCAGTCCTAAGCCTCTGCACTCCAGGCCTAATGAAAATTACATAAAAAGCTGTCATTAAAATTCAGACTTCTTTCTTCCTGAGGCAACTAATAAACTTTCCACTAATGAAGTGCACTCCTAATCACTGTGACCAGCTCCTGCTCTCCTTCTGCCCTAAATGTAAAACAGCTAATACATTTTATTAGACCTGCTAACATAGCTGGGAAAAACATAGAGCAGGCATTAAGGCACATAAGCCTTTTTTTGGATCTGTGACACTGATGAGTTTGCATGTCCAAAAGTTCGTCATTTTTCCCCTCTATGTCAGTTCCTCTGTTGGCTGGTTTATAACAGATGTTATTTCTCCCCGCACCATGCACTAAAGTAACAGAACAGTTGAGCATCACAACTCCCATTGAATGCACTGGGCTGGCCTCTCCCTTCCTAGGGCAGAGAAATCACTGCAGAGAACGAGGAGAGTAAAACCCACAGCTATTGACAAGACGGACCAGATGTCCCGCTTGGGATAACCAGATACCTCAAAGCTGCCGTTAATGGAACTGCATCCCTTACATCAAAAATTAGTCTGGACCCAGGCCTTACTTGGGCCATTCTTGCCTTGCAGTAGAGTTTCCTATAAACACTCTCCAATAACACTATAGGAAGCAGAACCAAAGATTTAAACAGCTGCCACTACTGGCTGGCAGTTAATTATGCTTGTGTTTTATGATCTATATAGTTAGCACAACCAATTTGTCAAGCATTACAGAGCTCTTGATGTGAGACATTAAATGTGTGAAGAGGTATTTCACTATTACTGAATTAAGCAACAGCTCATAGACAACAAGGGAAAAGTACCGTCAATACTATGAAAGAGGCTATAGATGCCACCCACTCCAGCAAGGAATCTTTCTGGATTAACACAAAATAATTCACAAAGATATTTTATTTCCTGGTGTAAAGAGGAAGCACTGAGGGAACTGTTACACAATTACTTTAGGAGTGACTGCTTAGGCCAGTAGCTTTCATCAGTTTTAGTCTGCAGACCCTTAAAAGAGTTCCAGTAAGTGTGCAGATGCCCATATCATAGAATCATAGAATGGTTTGGATTGGAACGGACCTTAAAAATCATCTAGTTCCAACCTCCCTGCCATGGACAGGGACACCTTCCACTAGGCCAGGTTGCTCAAAGCCCCATCCAACCTGGCCTTGAACACTTCCAGGGATGGAGCACCCACAACTTCTCTGGGCAACCTGTTCCAGTGCCTCACCACCCTCATAGTGAAGAATTTCTTCCTTATATCTAATCTAAATCTACCCTCCTTCAGTTTAAAGCCATTACCCCTTATCCTATCACTACATGCCTTTGTAAAAAGTCCCTCTCCGGCTTTCTTGTAGACCTCTTTCAGGTACTGGAAGGCTGCTATAAGGTCTCTCCAGAGCCTTCTCTTCTCCAGGCTGAACAACCCCAACTCTCTCAGCCTGTCTTCGTAGGAGAGGTGCTCCAGCCCTCTGATCATCTTCGTGGCCCTCCTCCAGACTCGCTCCAAAAGGTCCATGTCCTTCTTATGTTGGGGGCCCCAGAGCTGAATGCAGTACTCCAGGTGGGGTCTCACAAGATCTCCCTCGACCTGCTGGCCATGATTCTTTTGATGCAGCCCAGGATACGGTTGGCTTTTCTGGACCGCAAGCACACATTGCCATGTCATGTTGAGCTTCTCATCAACCAACACCCCCAAGTCCTTTTCCTCAGGGCTGCTCTTAGTCTATTCTCTGCCTAGCCTGTATTTCTGCTTGGGGTTGCCCCGACCCATGTGCAGGACCTTGCACTTGGCCTTGTTGGTCTTCATGAGGTTCACCTGGGCCCACCTCTCAAGCCTGTCTAGGTCCCTCTGGATGGCATCCCTTCCCTCCAGTGTGTTGACTGCACCCCACAGCTTGGTGTCATCAGCGAACTCAGGGTGCACTCAATCCCACTGTCCGTGTCACTGACAAAGATGTTAAACAGCACCAGTCCCAATACCAACCCCTGAGGAACGCCACTTGTCACTGGTCTCCACTTGGACATCGAGCCGTTGACCGCAACTCTTTGAGTGCGACCATCCAGCCAATTCCTTATCCACCAAGTGGTCCATCCGTCAAATCCATGTCTCTCCAATTTAGAGACAAGGATGTCATGCGGGACAGTCTCAAATGCTTTGCACAAGTCCAGGTAGATGACGTCAGTTGCTCTTCCCTTATTCCACCAATGCTGTAACCGCGTGGTAGAAGGCCACCAAATTTGTCAGGCATGATTTGCCCTTAGTGAAGCCATGTTGGCTGTCACCAATCACCTCCTTATTTTCCATGTGCCTTAGCATAGTTTCCAGGAGGACCTGCTCCATGATCTTGCTGGGCACAAAGGTGAGACTGACTGGCCTGTAGTTCGCCAGGTCCTCCTTTTTTCCCTTTTCCAGTCAGTGGGAACTTCACCAGGCTGCCATGACTTCTCAAATATGATGGATAGTGGCTTAGCAACTTCATCCACCAGTTCCCTCAGGACCCACAAATGCATCTCATTAGATCCCATGGACTTGTGCACCTTCAGGTTCCTTAGGTGGTCTCAAACCCAATCTTCTCGTACAGCCGGCAGTTCTTCATTCTCCCAGTCCCTGCCTTTGCCTTCTGCGACTTGGGTGGTGTGGCTTGAGCACTTGCTGGTGAAAAGTAAGGCAAAAAAGTCATTGAGTACCTCAGCCTTCTCCATATCCTGGGTAAACAGGTCCCCCGTTTCCTTCCGGAGAGGGCCCACATCTTCCCTAGTCTTCCTTTTATCACCGATGTACCTATAGAAGCTTTTCTTGTTGCCCTTGACATCCCTGGCCAGATTTAATTCTATCAGGGCTTTAGCTTTCCTAAACTGATCCCTGGCTGCTCAGACAATTTCTCTGAATTCCTCCCAGGCTACCTGTTCTTGCTTCCATCCTCTGTAGGCTTCCTTTTTGTGTTTGAGTTTGTCCAGGAGCTCCTTGTTCATCCATGCAAGCCTCCTGGCATTTTTGCCTGACTTCCTCTTTGTTGGGATGCATCACTCCTGAGCTTGGAGGAGGTAATCCTTGAATATTAACCAGCTTTCTTGGGCCCCTCTTCCCTCCAGGGCTTTGTCCCATGGCACTCTACCAAGCAGATCCCTGAAGAGCCCGAATTCTGCTCTCCTGAAGTCCAGGGTAGTGAGCTTGCTGTGTGCCCTCCTCAGTGCCCTAAGGATCTTGAACTCCACCATTTCACAGTCACTGCAGCCAAGGCTGCCCTTGAGCTTCGCATTCCCCATTGTTGGTGAGAACAAGGTTCAGCATAGCACCTCTCCTTGTTGGCTCCTCTATCACTTGGAGAAGGAAGTTATCGTCGACGCATTCCAGGAACCTCCTGGATTGCTTATGCCCTGCTGTGTTGTCCCTCCAACAGATACCAGGGTGGTTGAAGTCCCCCATGAGGACCAGGGCTTGTGAACGTGAGGCTGCTCCTATCCGTCTATAGAGGGCCTCATCCGCTCGGTCTTCCTGGTCGGGTGGCCTGCAGCACATCCCCACTATAATGTCACCTGTCCCTGCCCTCCCTTTAATCCTGACCCATAAGCTCTTGGTCAGCTCCTCAACCACCCCCAGGCGGACCTCCATGCTGGTCAATAACCATGCTGGTCATTGACATAGAGGGTGACAACCCCTCCTCGTCTCCCCGCCTGTCTTTCTTAAAGAGCCTGTATCCTTCCATTCCAACACTCCAGTCATAGGAGCCGTCCCACCACATCTCTGTGATGCCAATAAGATCACAGCCCTGCAGGTGTCTGCACGTCTCTAACTCCTCTTGTTTATTCCCCATGCTACGTATGTTTGCATAGAGGCATTTAAGTTGGCCCCCGATGAAGCTGACTTACTGGCTGGAGTGGCTGGAATTCCTTTGTGCTGCTCTTCAGGTGCTCTCCTGCTGACCTGTGACCTTTCTCCAGGCTCTGGGCATCTGTTGCTGGCACTGGCACAAACTGGTAGGAGTGGGATGGATTGAGGTTCCCCTCTCGTGGCAACTTTAGTTTAAAGCCCTCTTCACCAGCTTGGCAAGCCTATGACCGAAGATGCTCTTCCCCTTCTCTGAGGGATGGATCCCATCAGCCCCCAGTAGACTAGGTTTCTCAAAGCAAGTCCCATGGTCTAAGTAGCCGAACTCCTGGCAGTGGCACCAGTCCTGTAATCACTTGTTGATTCGCCAGATTTGACTGGCCCTTTCAAACCCCTTCCCTTTGACCGGGAGGATTGATGAAAAAACTACCTGTGCTCTAGAGTCCCTTACTGCCGCTCCCAGGGCTCTGTAATCCTTCTTGGTACTTCTCAGACTGTCCCTGGCTGTATCACTGGTGCCCACGTGAAACAACAGGAGCGGACAATAGTCAGTGGACTGTACGAGGCTTGGTAGTCTCTCAGTGACATCCCTGATGCAAGCCCCCGGTAAGCAGCGCATCTCTCTAGATAGTGCGTCAAGTTGGCAAATGGGTGCCTCTGTACCTCTCACAAGAGAGTCACCTACTACTACCGCCCGTCGCCTTTCCTTCGTTGCGCTGGTCATTATACAGGGAGCAGATCAGGCTGCCTTACTCAGCTCCAGCGCCTCTCCTGGTGTGACGGGTCTTTCCTCTTCAGTATGCAAAGCAATGAAGTAGTTCTGCAAGGGCACCTCAGGCTTCGGGGGAAGTCTCTTCGTCCTGCTGGTTCATTGCAAGCTTCAATTCTTCTGCATTATTGGCCCCCTTCCCTTCTGTGTGTAGCAGTGGGGCAGTTTTTGGCTGTTTGGCTGTGAGCTGTGGGTCCACTGCAGACTGCGCTTGGAACCAGCTAACTCCTTCTCATCCTCCCTGATGTTACGCAGCCTTCTCACCGCCTCCTGCAGCTCAGCCACCTGCTGCAGCAGGTCCTCCACCTAGGCACACCTTTTGCAGGCAGGTCTGCTGCCTGCCCCTGCCCCAGGAGAGAGGTCTAGGCACTTCTTGCAGTCTAAGGTCTGCACTGGAGCCTCTCCCTTCAGCAGCTCCATCTGGGTGGAGGCATCGGCCACCGCTGGGGTAGATGGTGCAGCCAGAACTGCAGCCTTTGCTCTCAGACGAGCCCCCACCATTCTGCCTTGAGGGTCAGGCAGGATGAGTGCCCTTGACCTGTGCAGATGGTCACAGAATGGTGCCCAGTTGCTGGGTTATAAGCACTTCAAGTCTCCCACTCAGCCAGTGGAATGCCGCTCCTTCGACGCACCAAGCCCTGTTTGCCCGCCCTGGATGCAGCACTCCTGGCCGCAGTGCTCCCTGGGGCTGCCTTTTGTGGGAGTGGGGGGTGGCTGCCATTGCTCCTGTCCCCACCCAGGCCTCCTTAGCCGCTCTCATGAGAGCTGCCGGCTCCTGGAGGATTTCTGCGCTCCCCTGGGGTTTCCCTGGCTCAGGAAACCCCCCTGTATGCCACGATCCCCCGCTCCGCTGCAGAACACGCCTGCACCGGAGCTGATCGCCTCTGCGAGTGATTCAATATAAATATTTAAATCTACCAACATGTTTTTCTCAGTTACCTTTGACGGACGCCCAGGGTCTTCAGATCATAGGCTGAAAGCCACTGATCTGGACTCAGAAGAGATGAATGGTTAAAGCAGTTTTTCTCTCCCCCTGCAGAGCAACATGAAAGATATGTAGGTGCCCCCTTAAGACAGGCATGCTGAGGCCTCCTCTTCCTCCGATATCCATTAATTCTCACCAGTCTAATGAGCAAATAAATCACCACCTACTTGTGATCTATCTGTTCTGTCAGAGAGAAAACACCCCTTTGTCACAGCGTCTGGTGGCTCACCACACTGATTCCCCTTTCCACGCCCAAAGGTTCCATGCATACATTACTGATCTGTGGTTTCAGCTATCATCCATCACTTTCCATTTCCCAGTGATAAGTATTGCACAAAACTTTCCTAGAAGGCTCTTGAGACTTTGTACACTGCTAATACTGAGTAAGTGTCCTTTTAACTTGGAAGGTCATTTGACAATTCAAGTCAGGCTTTCTGGGCAAAGGCTCTACATTCAGCGATGAACAGATTTCAGAGTTCAGAGACAGTTAAATAGAGCAGAAGTAGTCTTAACAGTAATTTGTCCCTAGTATTTGCTGAACTACTCTGTTTACTATGTAAACAATAACCAACTTACCAGGAACACCAAATAACATGGTTAAAGACTGACATATCCCATTGTTTTGCTCCCAAACCTTGGAAAAAAGCCAGGCAATAGAGAAGGCAACTGAGTCTAAGCTACATAACAACCTTCATGGTTAGTTACATTGGTTACACCATAATCCTTCAGCAACATAGCACCAGTTAGGATATTTTTGTGGTAAGAGAGCCTAAAATCAAAAACTAAAATTCCTTTTTATATTTCAGCCCATACCCGGGCCAGAGCCACAAATAATCAATTTGCAGGTACTTGCAACACAAGCAGCATTCAAAACCTGGTGAAATCTAAATCCATTAGGCTGAACAGAATGACAATTTGAACTTAGGTCTGGATGTGAGAAGCTACTGGCCTGGCTCTGGCATTCGTAATAGTAGAAATAGTTGTTTTCAGCAAGGATGGCAATGATATCTTTGGTACAGAAGGAGAATTCTGAAAAGCTAACAATTCTCCAGCTTGGTAACATTTTCTCCATTCACTTACTCATTTAGATCAGACTAAAAGACATTTTCCAGGAGAATTTTTCTCCATTACTTTGCCAGATGGGGCCCTAACTGTATCAATCCTGGACAACTGAGACTAGCTGGGAGAAGAACCTAACTACCACATGAAGAAAAAACAACACCCAACATGACAGAAAAGCAAAGCAGTTCTGTAAATAGGCATTGCATTGTTTTGCCTTAAAAAAGCACAGCCCACACTGTTAGAAAGTTTTCAGAAGCTGTATAAGAAAGATTTTCAAGAACTCTTGCTCAAAATAACAGAGAGTCTGGATCAAACCTGTACCCCCATGAGGCATAATAACTTTTATAACTTCACAGATTTTACAAAACTGGAACAGGAACTCCAAAGCCAGCACAATACCAATGGCACTTTCAAGACGGATGAGAATACATTACCTTCTGCAATTCAGTCACATACTGAGCCACAATGAAAGCAGAAAACACAGTAAAGTCCTCCATTTCTGCAGCAATATGAGTATACATCCGTTCCACCAAGTGTGCACACTTCAGTATAACTTCAAATTCATCTGTGTTGCCTAAAACAGAAAGCGAGTTGAAGTCTGGCATTTAAGGCTTAAAAACACTAAGAAGAAAAAAAGAATCACCCAGTCTTCCATATGATTCTTGAACTACATGAACCAACACAGCTTGCCCATTTTATCTTCTTTTCTTATCAAGGCACAGCTGAGAGGGCCCGCACACCCCCACAACACACCATATACGTCTCTTCCAATGGTTATTTTGTAAGAGCACACTGACTGCCACTCCACATACACTGCAAGGCAAAAAGTATTTGTTATATATGCTGAAGTGCTAAAAGCAGCAGCTATCATCCCTTCCATGATTCAGTCCCAAATAGCACCATGGAGGAGAAAACAAGGAGACTGGAAAATTATATTCTCTACCTGCAGAAAATCAGAAGACATCTCATAGAAACAGCATAGTAAGAAAGCTTTCTGATGAGATTTATTACATGGAATACAGCAGCAAAAGCCACAGCACTGGAGATACTCAAAGTGAGACTGCAGAGATCACCCGAGAATTTACCCTTTCAGTAGGCAGTGAATGAAGAGAACTAACACAAACAAGGGAGAAGGGAAATCTAGAAATTACTTCCATGCTATCTGTTATGCAAATAAAACAATCCTGCAAAGATAAACAGCATGTTTTTAAACTTTAAGACGCCATGTACCCATAAGCTTCCTGTGACCCTTGCCTTACGTAAACATATTACAGAAGCTAGCAAATTCTCAAAGTTTGGCACCAGTTTAACATACCTTTTCCTCTATCATTGAGTGTATGCATACATACACTTACATTTGCCCGCAGCTGTGGGCAACATATCAGCTGAGATAAATCTGAACATGGAATAAGCTGTAGGACATCAGTGGAAATCTGGGATACAAGCAGTTGCAGGCCATGAAGTCAACTTGTCTCAAAAAGTCACCACTATTAATGACATGGTATTTGTGTCCTGACCAGCATAAAGCAGAGGAGGATCACTTAATCACTGTGAACATCTTTGACTTGGCTACTTTGACAACGCAAATTCTTTAACAACTTCCAATAACAAGTCCTTTTTTTTCTTCCTTTTGAGGTATTTAACTATACTAATTCCAAATCCTGGACTGTACAGAAATATCATCTAATCCCAACTGATGCTCCACATATGTGTAATGTTCTGGCTTTATGCTTAGTGCAGAATGTTGACAATTCAGGTCTGTAGTAAACATAGTTCCAGTCTCAAGCAGCTCTATTTAATAGGATCTATTTGGGGCTGTAACTCAGGCATATTAGCATGTATCATCAGAGTTCACAGCCACCATGCTTTCAGGCACAGAGGTTGATAGGAAGAGCAGAAATTGGGCACAGCACGCCTTACCGGTTCCTATTCACTTGCCAGCCAGTCAGTGAAGAATACTTTATTCACCTAAAGCAGTGCTGTCTGGATGCAGCCCCACAGGACCCCCAGTTACCTTCATAAGCCCACAATACTACAAAGCTCATCCTCAATTTTACATAAAGGACAGATAGGGCTAATGGTTTCAGTGCCACAGCTAGGTTTTGAGGATTTTGCTTCTGGTGTCAGACTGCCCTGTTCTGCATCTCCTCTTCTAGAATACACAAAATTACAGTGTGTATATATAGCACAAAAGTGGAAAAGATATTGTACCTCTGTCTCCTTTCTGACGTCCTTCATGCATGACAGAAACAACCAGACGATGGAAACTGTTCAGAAAAGACGGTGCTGCTTTCAACAGCACCTGCAAAGACATGAAATAAAAACATCTGAGATTATGTAGTAAAGGGAGTGCAGAGGGTAGAGGTACACCACCCCATAGCCTGAGGGAAATCAATTCCTGTGAAGGAAACTATATAGCTTATACAGGAGCAGAGACTACCTTTTCATTCTGCATCCATACAGTATCTAGCACATGAGAATCCTGGAGCAGGACTGCAGTCCTGGCCATATTCAAATATAAATAACAAGTAAACATCATATTAGAGTTACTCCATCTCTCCAAAGCAGCATTTGATTTAGTACCCTAATGTCTAGGGAATTTGTTCTTGCTGGTAGAGAACCTGTGTAGCCAGACAGATTCACAGAACGCAGGGTCCAGTAACACTACAGATCACTGTGTGACAACAGCCTGGATAGGCAGCTTTCTACCACAGGGTTTTTGTAAGGGCATTTTAGCAATGCGTACTGCCTTGCTTTTAGAATTTGCCATTTCCCCATCTTTAACTTTCTTCACTCTCAGCCCTAATACAAATGCATAAGGCCCCTTTCCCTTTTTCTTCCACCCCTGCCTACATATTCCATGTAGGAGTATCTCCACCCTGTGCAAGTCCTGGCATGTCTTCACTTTCCCATGCCAGAAGGCTGACAGGAACACCAGGGTGGTACAATGTTTGAAGGTCACCAACTTCTAACATGTCTAAGCCCTGTTTTCAAAGAACTGCAGAATCTTGATCTCCAGTGAGAATGAGGTCCTAGAGCCTGAGCCATTTTTGCTTCTAGAAATCAATCATAAAAGAAAGGAAAGTTTTATTCTAATCTAGCATCAGATGTTGATAAGCAATCTGTTGTCAAAGATCAACAATGCAGGCATAAAACAAAGCAAGAGAGCAACTGAAATGATGTGATTTTGAGATTCCTAGCCCTTTAAATGACAAGCAGCCCAAAGAACTTTCATACTATCAGGACAAATTATTTCAAAACCACTACTGAAAAAAAATTCTCATCACTGGCCTCTGTGTTGGTTCTTTCTACCTTTTTCCCCTCCTTCCACCCCCTCACAGATATACCTTCGGATGGCACTGCACAATAGAGAAGAGCACTTCATGGACTCCCAGGAAGACACCGTGATAGTCTTCTGTCTTCAGATGATCCAGAGGGACTGTTAGGAGGATGCTGAATGCCAATGCCACATGGTGTGGATTCAAGAGAACCCCTTCTCCTTGCCTTAGCAGAGCTGCTACAGTCTCTAGAATAGGTACAACTACGATGGAAATCAGTGACTGGTCCTGGCAGGCCTCTTTGGTTTGCATCTACAAGAAGACAGGAAAGAGATAAGGAGGAGTGCATTAGCCACCTATCACTAGCATTCGTGCACCAGAGAACTATAATGCTCTGACTTGAGTCAATGGAACTAGACTGGCAGGGAGACTCCTGCACTTTAGCCATTTTCATGCAACTGCACCCTGGGCGAGGATGCATACGATGCATTTCAAGCAAGCACTGCTGTGAGTGTGGAATTGTAACTACTCCCCAGTCCCCTGACAACCAGCACCTCTTTGCACCTCCTCACATGAATGGATTGATGCAGTTCTCTCCTTTACAAGCATGCAGACCTACCAAAAATGGGCAGAAATTGCATGCTCACGATTCTCAGGCATTGCAGAGGTAACCTCTGACAAATTCTGGTCTAGAGACACCATCACCATAAGAGAAAAAAACCTACATCACCAGGTTCGTATGCTGTACAAATGAAGGACAGGAAATTTGGGTTTGGTTACTTTCACTTAAATTCCCATTCATAATTCAGTGAATTTCTATTTTTTTTTTTATATGAGCACTTTTTGTTTTGCTGCTGTTGGCTTCTGCTGCGACACGTGGCTGACAGTTACCTTCTCCTTTGGACAGGAGGAAGGACAGGAGACTCAGACTCTCTTCTCTGCAGCCTAACAAGTTTCTCTCAAGCTCCAGATTACATGGTGCAGTCCCAGAAAATTACTGGTAATAAGAAATGGATGACCTACACACTCCACTCACAGGAGGAGATTCACTCAAGGAAGGTGGAGAGAAAGGATCTAGACAAAAAAATGCAAGTGAATCTGGTATGGATTTGTCTAGTATCCGCAACTTTTTTGTTCCTGTATGCCTCTGTGCATGTTAGATGTAACCACTACAGACTCCAACAAATAAAAGGGATAGGTAATGAAGTTACAATGAAGAGATACTTACAGCTAAAGCTGTGATTATCTGTGGGCTGGCAAACCAGAAAGCTTTCTCTTTGTCTCCACTTAATGGGCAGCTGAGCAACAATTTGGTTAGCGTAACAGCTGACAATACTTCCTGCAGAAAGCAGACTGATGATCAGTCACGGGTACAAGACGCACTGGCTCCTTTCAAGTACAGAACAGCTCTTTCAAGGGCAGTGGCCGTTTTGAGCATTACCAGAGCCTTGACAGATGAAAGTCCTCCCACCAACAGATCTCTTTGGAAATTGTAAAGTAAGCAGCAGCTCAACAAAATTCAATATGCTGAGCAGCACTGGCCCAAATGTACTGCATGCTACATTTATTTTAGAATCAACTTACTGTACAAAAACGCTTACGTGATTTTTAAGAAAGGAAAGCCTTCTCCTTCAACTGCCACAAGATAACAGAGGGAAGCAGGGGGGATACAGGGACACCAATACACTATACGCTAAGAATGCTGCATTTGGCAGCAGGGGTTTTTTTTACTTGCTGGCTGTTATGACAGATTGATAAAACAAACATATTACAAGCTATACTCAGGTGGCTGGAATTATATGCATAGCACAGGAATTCCAGATACACTTTCAAAAATTGATGCAGCACATCCAGGTCTATTTCTGACAAATAAGACACGAGCCAGATAAACCCCCAAGTTTAATCCAAGTTTCATTCTCAAGTCACTGAGCTTTCTATGGAGGGTACAGCTGGCTTTTTTTCCAGAAGTGTTCCATATGTCACCACTGCTGCTTAAGCTGCTCTGGAGAAAGGCATAGTATTTAAAAAACTACTGAGTGGTACCTCGTTATTACAGAGTAAAAGTCTTTATAGAGACAAATACGAAAAGCACAGGTGCAGTTTTGGTTTTACTTAAGAATACCAGCATTTCTAAAAGTACCCTTAACCCTGTTAAGAAGAGCCACAGACAAACAGTGGTTAAACTCACTGACTGCTGGTATCTGTTGTGCAAGAGCTCTGACAAGTAGAAAAAAAATTTCAGCATGGCCTGTAACATCACAGCTGTGTGATTTCTGTTGACAATACACGGAATTAAGATTGCTGAGTCCTTAAACTGCACACAAAGTTTTTCCAGTAGGTTTCCATGATCCTTCCACCTCTCTCAATTTATATCCAGAACACATCTCAGCACAGTCACCAAGCCCTTACCGTGTAAATTAATTTGACCTGACCACTAAACATAAAGCAGGAAGAGGAAAAAAATATTTATCAGATGTCATTCAGCCATCAAAATTTTTTTTAAAATACAGAAAACTGAAGAAAGAAGTTGACAATAAACTAAGTTCATGCCTTACTTTAGCTTTCTGTTGCCAAACATTCCTCATTTCAAGTCCCTGCAGCACCAGTCTCATTATGGTATAAAACTCCTCGGCAGAGCAGTTTCCCAGCAGCTGGACAAGCACCTCTGTCAGCTCCATCTCCATACTTTGAATCACCTGGGTTGTGATTGCAGTACCTGCATATTCAAGGGACACAAGCATGTTTTAATCAATTCCAAAGACAGGGACTTCCACAGGTAAGAACAGGGCGACTCAAACCTTAAAACAGCTCTGTGGGTACCTTTTTAACACTCAAATGCATAGAGGGCCCCACACTTTCCCTTTACCTACCTCCCCACTGGTGCAATGAATTGCTGTTCTCAAGTATTTCCTACCCTAGGGTTCACAGAGCAGTCATCATATCAACAAAAGACCTTCAGTACAAGGGAGGTGTGTGCCCACAAACAAAGTGTGTGCACAAGCCAAGAGAGTAGGCTAAACAAGCCACAGGACTTTATTACAAACGCTGGCCAGAGAGCTATCACAAGTCACAAAAGCATTAAGCTGACAAAGTTTAGGTCTCTGCTGATCACAATTCACACTCCCCACGTACTCAATTACTGTCTTACTAAGTAGACAGTCCTGGACTAGCTTATCTCTTAATTGATTCTGAAGGCTTGTTTTTTAGTTCCACAGGATCTGTGGCAATGCCGAAATTCGTCTTCAACAGGAATCCATATTTCACCTTATTGAATACTTTACTTATTCATCAGAAATTCTTACAGCTTTTTACAGTGATTAATCATGTCTCAAGGCTAAAGCACTTTACCTATCTTAGACTAGTAAACTGAGGCACAGGATGAGAGAGAGAAGTGTCAGCAGAAAAATTACAGCAATTGACACGTCTTCATGGTCCCTAGTTCTAGTGTGAAATCCCTGATTTCAGTGCCCTTACTGAACCCACAATGCTGAAGGATGAAAACACAGGCCAGGGAAAAGACAGACTAAGCCTGTATCTATGTGTAAGTTCTAGCTCAAACTCAAGCGCGCAAATTCAAGGTTTTCCATGGAGAGCTGTGCTTAACTACCTAATGCCAATACAAATATTGAGATCATGACTGTAGTACACTTGAGCAGTAGCCTCTAAAGGGGGGAGCGCACACCCAAGGTGTGCACAAGACAATCCATTGGGGTATAGGAGTTATAAATAAAATATCCTTAATAAATAAAATAAAATATAAAAATAGTGTTTATTTCATCTTTATCTCATGCTTTTTAAACTTTTTTTGTGTATGCTTTATAATGTACGTAGTATTCTAGTACATTATAGTATTCTAGAGTAGCACATGCATGTAGTTTATAAACAAACATGTATCGAGGCTCCATGTTCCATTTATTTTTTTTTTTACTGATAGATGCGCACAATCAAAAATGTTTGGAGACCACTCACTACAGCATGCTAGTAGTAAGTTTGACAAATTGCAACTGTTCGAAGAAGTCAAAGAGAACAGTTACGTCTATGCTGCGTTTAGTTCATCTCGCTTTCTGAACAAGACAATATAAAGGAGCCATTAGGTCACACAGCTGGCAAGAGAGGTTCTCATGTCATTTCTAGTCCTGGCTCTTTATTTGGTGGGGATGAAGGGACTGATCTGCCAATCTCCCACAGACTTTACCAGAATTACGGGTGTTCAGCATCCTTAACAGTTAGGTGATTTCCATCGTTTTATAACTCTCTCTATCAGATACAAAAATACAAGAGTATTTTACTGTAAGGTCCTCCGAGATCCTCAGATAAGACATATCAGATCTGACCTCGTGCACATCAGCTGCTTCAGTGGTGCCTACTATACCAACTACATGAGTAGAAGGACACTACACCTTCAGCTCTACATGCAGAAGTATTACCATGTTCCAGTTACTGTCAAAATGCTCTACAGCAATGAGTAACTGAGGACCTCAACTCTATTAAGATGTTTACGTCTTCCAGGAGAAGATCATTACCAAATTAGATGGTGGCTGTAGTCCAGGTACCACAGCATTGCCTCCTTGAAAATATTCCTGTTATGCATTTATAAAAGGATGAGCTACTGCTTTAACAGAAGTAAATAGATACAGACTTTTCAAAAAGCTGTATGTTTTGCTAGATGGCTTTTAACTTGCCTCTGTGCTGCAAAATTAGCAAAGGAAGTGGAGAAAGGGATTTTTCATACCAGTAAGAAGCTTTTTAATAGCAAAAACAACCGTGACTGCAGTTTCTTTTCCAGGATACAGCTCTGGCACCGAGCAGAAGACCGTTAGGAACTGCAACGCAGGCTGAAGGAACTGCAGATTATCTCCCGCGAAGGGCAGCTCTCTCAGTATCTGAGAGTAAAACTTTTGGTACAGTTTAATACGGGGTTGCTCCAAAAACCCACTGGGCTCCTTCTGCCAGCCCTTCTTGACAGCATGGCTCAGATCTGCTTTGAGAAGAGTAGTGACAGATGGTATGAATGCTACAGGCAAAGGCTGATTTTGGGTGTTACTCTGAAGACCGTGTTCAACAGTTCTGACCATCTGCAGAACTACTGGCTCCAACAGAGCAGACAGTACATCCGCAGACTGCAGCTTCTTTTCTGGCAGCTGCTGAAGGTAGAGTGTGACGACATGACACAGTGTGGTGAATGCCACGAGCAGCAACTGCTCAGCTGCAGGATTCCAGATTTTCCAACCTTTGCTTTTGGCTGCACCAACATCTGGCTTGCATCCCACCAGAAAAGACATGAACTTTTCCAAGTTGAGCCTCACACTTTGCCTTCTTTCAATAATCATCTGAAGAAAGTTTTCCAAAAAGGCTTGGAATTCCTGGAGATACTGTGCCCAAACAGGAACAGTCAAAACATCAGTGAAAAATTTGCTAGCTGTGAGCTGGGAGGTCATGACAGCCTCAAGAACATCGCTGGCATGAAACACCTTAAAAATAGAGTTGGCATTCCTGCCAGCTTGCAGGCACCTCAGGAGGTGGAAGCAGGTACTTAAAAACTTCAGCAATATCAGCCTGCTGCAAGAGACACTAGCCCTGGTATTGGCTAGCAGGGACAGCAGCACCAGAAAACACCGAGTACTGTCAGAGGGAAGAAGACTATCTAGTTTCAGAAGAGAAGCAATTTCTAGCAAACCCAAGCAGCTTTCCAGCTGACTTTCTTTCAGGATGACAGGGCAGCAGTTTTTTGCTAACAATACTATACATTGGGCAACTTTCTCCAGTGTTTTCCAAGACAAGCTGAGCTCATCCTTCAGCAGTTTGTTTCCTGATGGTACTTCCAATGGGTCAGCAGGTCTGCAAGGAGCCAGGATTTCTTCGTGCCAGGGGATATTACACGCAGACAGCTGTTGAAGTGGCAGATCTACTGAATCCCTAGCACCAGAGGGCAGCACCCCAGCAAACTGATGAATAAGACTGGTCAGAAAGGCACAATGCAGGACTTTCATTTCTGGTAGAAAGGAGCTATGCATCAAACCAAGAGATATCTTTCCAATGCTGATGGAAGGCTCCAGATCTGCCTCAGCTTCCTGAGCTTTGGCCAATACTAACGTCTCTAGAAGCACATTTGCAAGGTACTCTACATCTTTCAGGGAAATATACGGCAACATGATAGTCAGGTTGGAGATGATGAGGTGCCAATGGGCCGTGGGGTAGGTGAGATCACTTATCGTGCTGATATCTCCATCCCATGGTTCAGATTCTCCCCTGCTCCTGCTGAATCTCCCAGACTCCAGGATGAAAGCTGCAGCATGCTGCAAGGCCTGTAGGTCAGCTTTGGTCTGCATTGACATCATCTTCATTTTCTGAAGCGTGAGCAGTTCTAAGCAATATTTACTAGTGGAGGCAAAACTATTTGCAAGTTCCACCGCTCTCTCCCAGCACTGCTCCTCGACACCAGGGAAGAAAGCTGAAATGCCCCCATGCCTTGCAGCAGATGCAGTAACAACACCAGCAATTTCAGCTGCTGGAGACACATATTTACTGCAGCTAACACCAAACAAAGTGTCTACCTCAACCCAAGTGTAAACAAGGAGGAGAGCAGAGTCACTGGCCTTTCTTAGCCAAAGGTCTGACTTCTCTTCCTCTCTTCTAGGAGCCTGCAGCAGCTCCATCAGTGGCCGAATTATTCCCTTCTGCATCTTTGCCAGCAGACTCTGAGTGCGAAGGACCACAGGGGAAGGAGTGACATCATCCAGGCTCCTCATGTTGAACAGAAAAGCGTGCAGTACCGAGCTCACTGACAGCAGCTTCAAAGCCATGCCAGCTGACCCTTCAACAGCAGGAATGATAAGCGTCTGGCATTTCTCCACAAAGAGAGACAAAATGTCCAGAATCTGGTTGGGTGGCAGTTCAAGGAGGCACTCATGAAGCTTTGCTGTCAGGCCAGCAGAGAAGACAGGCAGCCTCAGTTCATCAGCAGCTGGCTGGCAAATGACTGTCAGCACCTCTTCAAAGAGCCGTGGGAACTGTCGTAGCTTGGAGTAAGTCTGAAACATGGTGTTGATGAGAGCCTCCTGGGGCTTCTTCGTACGGAGCTCAGAGACCTTGGCATCAATCCAAGCCGAGGCCACTAAGTCATCCAAGTCTGGCTCTACTATAAGGTGGTTTAATGACATCAAGAGTTTGAGACACCTGAACCAAGCAGGGATAGAAGCTTGGGAGTGACTCAACAACATCTGTGCTATCTTGCGGTAAAACCCAAACTGTATCTCCTTGTGCCGGATACGGTCACTGGCAACATTATAGATATCACTGCTAAGCACCAAGTTCAGAAGCTGTTCCAAAGCAAGCAGCTCTGTGCTCCAGTCTGCAGGGGAGAGCGTATCCTCCCTCACACCCTGCTGTAGGCCAGAGAGCCTGAGACAGCCAAAAAGCCTGCTGAGCATGTGGAAACACACAAGGTGGTTTTCTGCCTTACAGTACGAGTCCAGGAAGAGCTTATATAGCAGGGACACCGCACCAGCCACAACAGCTCCATGGAGGGCAGGTTCACAAAAGCCACTATCCAGCTTGGTCTGCACTGTGTTGACTGGTAGCAAAAGACTCTTCAAAGCTCCTTTCTTCTTCTCCTGCAGTTCCTGTTCTGGCAGCAGCTCCTCTTTGTAGGATGAGAAAAGCTCAGGCTGGAATAACCCAGCCTGCAGCAGAGTTTCTACTTGGTTTCGGATTTCCCTGCTCAGGTGCTGATGCACGTGGTTGTCATCTGCTTGTGTCCAGCTCCTCACAGTCAGCAAGTGCCTCAGGAGCAGACATGGCTGGAGCAAGTGACTTGTCACCTGCCCAAACACACGATTTGGGTTGGTTTGCTGCCTCTGAATCAGGAGGTACTGAGAAAAGGTAAGTTGGAGAACGCTGAACACCTGGGAGCCCACAGTGTCATCAGAAGCCAGCTGCTGACATGCCAGCTTGGACAGCTTGCTGAGGAGATTAACCAAGAGTTCACACTTTGCTGTGTAAATGATGGAGAGTGAAGGAGTAGAAAGAATGCCACTGGAGCAACTCAGCACTGTGCCGATGTTTTGCTGTGTTTTTTGAGAACAAGCCTCTGATAATCTTTCATTTATGACCTGAAGATTGGGGGGGAAAAAAAAAAAACCACAGTCAATTTTGCACACAAAGATAAAGCTCATCATAACAAACCAACACCACCTTCTGTGAGCTCTGGCTGCAAGAAGGAAGCAACAGGGACCTGCCAACAGCTGCTGCTAGGCCTCTCGCATTGTGGGTCTCAAATCAGAAGCTCCTCTGGACAGAACAGTGTCCCTGCGTTTGTTTGCACCACAGGACGACTGAGGAAGCACTCCTTCAGTATCTGTGCTACTGGCAACAGCATAAGACTATCCATACTTGATCCTAACAGTTGATCCTGCAGAAAGGGAATAGGGGTAAATTCCCTCCCTTCTTGGAAGGTCCCCAAAATTATGTTCCAAACAAACAACAAAAAACCACACACAACACACTTCCTACCTTTGATCCAGGAAGCTTATTCAGCAAGAATGTCCACGACTAAATATCATCTTCATATTTCAAAAAGAGCCAATTTCCTGTGCTGATATCTGGAATGTGAAGGACTGCTCTCTCTCCTCTTTGAGGGATACACAGTTCTAAAGAATTAACATTTACTTGAACTTCCATTTCCCTTCCTTTTCTCAAACTTTGTGTTGATTTCCCTATGGTTTTCTCCATTAATCCCCTTTTTATTTACTCCCTTTTCTCACCTCCAGATAATCTTGTCAGCAAACAAATTCAGTAACAATTTACAAATCTGCCTCTATTCCAGAGTTAAAAATCTCATCTGTCTCCTTACACCTTGTAGTGGACGGTTCATCTCCTCAGCTCAAGCCCCACTGGACTAAAATAGATCCTTAAATTCTTTCCACTGTATCCTCTACCACCTCTGTCCTTGGTCTTTAGGGTACTCTGACCTGTACCTCTCACCTAATCTTCAGCCAGACAGGTTTTCACACCCAGACCTCGTTTAAATTTGGCACACTTTCTGCGTAACATCTCTGAAGCACAGATTTCATCCAACCAATTCTCTGCACTTCACAAACCAATTTCTATAGGTAAAGACAGTTTTCTCCTGTTTCCTTCCAACCAGATCACAAGTAAAAGGGTCATTTTTCCAGCCATTTTGACTGCCTTTGCAGGCATCCACTAATTCTGCTATTTCTGTAACCAGGAAGCTGAATAAGAAGTTACACTTTCTGGTTCAGTTCTAAACCGTAACTGAAGTGTCCCCCATTCACTTTCAGCTGAGCCTAAAATAACGATATGATTAAGATCAATAATGATTCAGTGCCACCACTGTTTAGAGTCATCATAAGAAGCTGCAGGGTCTGCTGAACAGCACGTCACACTCAAGCCAAACACACTGATGAGCCCCACAGTGAGGGAAAATCTCTCTCTCCCTAAGACTCCCAGGCAAAATGGCAATATAAGCAGTAAATAATGTAGAATAGCAACATATGGAACTGACCCTTTACTTACCTATTGAAATACTTAAACCAATTCACTCTCTGATAGTTTGAAGAAGTTAAAGACAGAGAGGAAGATTAACTTTGAGGTTATTATTAGAATGCTCTGCCATTTTCAGCCTTAGTGCTGCACAAATACAAATTGTATTGCAGAACAGAAATAGAGAAATTTTTATTAGAGGTCCTAAAAGCCATCAGATTAATTATTATGTATTTCACGTAACACCTTACGCTATGAGGAAGCGTCACGTACTATAGAAGATACACACTGCCATCCAGCATGTTACAAAATATCCACAGTTTTAGTTACCTGTGCAACTGAAAAACTGAGACTGATTGTCTTCCCACTCTTTAAGAGATTCTGTAGTCTTCTACTATGGATAACGTTGTCTAGATACGCCCAGAGTTTCTCAACAACCTCATCCTCCAGTTCAGCTTTCTTATTGTAGTATGAAACCAACGCATGGCTTACCCAATCAAGTAATACCTGTTAACAAAAGGGAAAAGAAGTAATCTTTAACAACCTCCACATGAGAACAAGACAAAAGTAGTACCTCTTCACCATTACAGCGCTCGTGCCTTGACAACTGTTCTACATCCAAGCAGAACAGGCTCTGAATGAGCAGAGAAGTCCACCCTTGTAGGTTTTAACCAAGACCTAAATTCCTAAGAGCTTTCATTCTATATCCAGTGTTGGCCCTGTGCTCCCCTGTACCCTCCCAAGACAGCTTTCAGGAGTCAACGTCCTAAGACCCTTTCATCAGGATATAATTCTGGCAGTCGATACTGATTCGCAAATGTAGTCTTTTAAATCAAAACTTAAAGAATCAGATGGTTTTCACTTTCTGACAATTGGTATTCCTTTCACATCCTCCTCTTGTTATGTTTAAATTTACTACCTAGAAATTCAGGCCTTGGAATTTAGACGTGTGCAAATTGGAAAAGGTTGAAACCTGTTAATTTAAATTATTGATTTCAAAATAAAATGATGGCGTAGGTTTAATATTTTAAGTGAAATAACAGGAACTCAAAACACTGATCTCAGACAGTGCAAATACTAGCCTCCAAACGATTACTAGGCTGGAGGAGCAGCCCAAGACACCCCTCACTCAGGGCAACACTAAACAGACTTTCAGGAAACAGGGTCAAAACAAAAGACTTGAGGGCAGAGGGGGGGTTCCAAGCATCTTCCAAGGAGATGCCCATGAATCCAGAGCGCAATCTTTCCCTGTGCACAAATTTAGAGCACTGGGAAACACATGTGTAGCTACAGTCAGTTCTCCCACCTTGAAGTTCTTGTTCTTAACTGTGACCAGAAACATCAGACTTTAGAACATCCTGTATAGGATATAATAAACAGTGCTAATGACAGCTCTGAAGACAGGGGTTTCTCATCTACCTGGGATACAGAACACACACATTACCCTCTCTATAAGAAAAACTCCTTCTTCCTGCCCTAACACAGATCTTTCTGCTGAAACTACTTGAAAGATGACGTTATGAAAACATTTCCTACAACCACACAGAAATCAAGAGCCACCCACAACTCACCAGCAGAGTTGTATCTGCACTACTTCCTAGGGTCCAAAGCTTAAGTAACTAGATCTGGATTTTATGAATCAATTCATCCTCAGCAGCAATTAATTATGGGGAATTTTTTTTCTTTCGCTGTTTACCAGTAAAAAGTACTTACTTGCTCTTTGTTAGGCAGAACGCACTGGTGAGAAATCCACGCGAAATGGGCTAGTTTGAGTTTGTCTTCCCAAGAAGTCTTGGCGCTCTTCAGCTTCAGGTAAATCCCGGAGTAGATGGCGGCCATGGGGACAGCACACGGGCCTCCAAAGGCGAAGAGGCACGACGGAAAGAAACGCCGCAGAGAAGGCAGCAGGACGGGAAGGCGGCCGCGCAGCCACCGCTCAGGGCCTAACCGCCCCACCGCCCGCCTCCCCCTCAGCGGGCCACACCAGGCCCCCACAGGCCCCCGCTCCTCAGCGCCCGCCTCTCCCCCACCAGGCCCCCGACCCCCAGTCCCCCTCGCGGGGATCTCACTCCCGCCCCCGGTACCGCCCGGCCCTCACCGTCCCGCCGGGCGCGCGCCGCACGCCGCACGCTCCGCCCGCCCGCCCTCCCGGCTGACCTCTGTCCCTGCCAGGCAGCGCCAGCCGATCGCCGATCGCGAGAGGCGGTGCGGGGGGAGCTGGCGCCCATTGGCGGCCGGAGGGCGCCTGCGCGCGGGGCGGCCCCCGCCCCGCTCCCCCCCCCCCCCGCCCCGCGCCCGCCCGCCCGCCGCGGCGTGTGTCAGCCAGCCATGGAGCGGCCGCCGCCAGCCGCCGCCGGCCCCCGGGCAGCACCGGCCGCGCCAGCGCCACCACCACCGGCACCCAGGGGAGGCGGCAGCGGCGGCGCGCCCGCCGGCAGCGCCTGGCGCCGCTGGGCGCAGTGACAGCGCCCCCCCGGCCCCGCCGGACCCCGCCTCCCGCCGCCGCCGCCTGCGATGCTCAGTGAGTGGCGGCGAGCGGGGAGCGGGGGCCGGTGCGGGGCCGTGGCCCGAGGCCCGCACGGGGCCGGGGTGGGGGAGCGCGGGGGGGGCGGCGCCGGCCGGCGGCGGGAGCGGGCCCCCGGCGTCCCGCCGGGCCGCCTCGTGGCGGAGGCCCGCAGGCCCGGCCCGGCTCGGCCCGGCAGGCGGCTCCCGGGAGGCCGGCGGGCCCCGCGGGGGGGCTCGGGCACGGGCGCGGCCCTCGGGGGCAGCCCCGGGTGAGGGCAGGGCCGGGCGCCTTCCCTGCGCCCGGAGGAGGCGCGGTGGGCTTTTCTCGTTACGGTTTTTTTTTTGCCGTGGAAAGTGCGTGGGTTTAATTAGCCGCTGCTTGTCGCACCGTTTCTCTTCCCTTTCCTTTTTTCCTTTCTTTTTTTTTAATTCTGACAGGCGAAGACTTTCAGTTTCGCGTCCCTGCAGCGAGCGCCCTTCAGTTTCCCACTCGTGAGCGTTGCCCGGGCGGCAGCAGCCCACGACGCGTTTGGGACGGGCGAGGGGCTCCGTCGGGCTCCCGGCGTGGGCCCGGGTTTCTGCTGGCGGGGCCGAAGGGCGAGCGGCGCCCGGCCCGGCGGCTGGGCGCCCGGGGGGCCGGGCGGGGTGGCGGGGCTGAAGGCGTGAGGCGGTGCGCGGCGGGCGGGAGGAAGGCGCGTCCTGCCCGGGTAGCGCGGGGGAGATGAGGCGGGTGAAGCGGCCCTTGGGCTCTCTTTTCGGGGGGGTGGGGGGGAAAAACCAATGTGGAATTGGCAAAGCTTCCTCCGTGGACGGTGAGCCAAATCTAGGTCCAATGCAAATGGATACAGGCTCTGCTAAAAGCACAGCTGGTTCCTCTCTGCCTCGCCGCTCAGGCGGACGCCTTCTCCGTCGGTCCTGCTACCTGCAGTGCTTCTACGATCTTGCACCGCCACCACGCCGAGTCTCCATGTCAACTTGTCGTGTGTACTTGCCCGTTTTCCTGAATTGCAGCCGCTGCATGTGTGAAGTCCCTCGGCTGCTCTAGGTTCTGATCTTTGTAGCCCTTTATCCTTATCTTGCTTATTCTGAAATTTTGTTAGTCTTAGATTAACTTAATGTCACAAAATTAAAAACTAGGTGATTTAGTATTGTTAGTAGAGTCCAAATTTCACCTGTAGTGATGAGAGATAAAAGATGGTACTTCTCTGTTCGCAGCTGAGGCCTGAGACACAGTTCTCAGTAGAGAATATTCAGAGTGTGCGTTTGTGGGTTGTTTTATTGTTGGTTCTTTTTAAGATTGCTTGTCCTTGGTTCTTCTCTGATGCTCACAGGTCTTTCCTCAGTCTTTTGGAAGGAAGAGACTGTTGTCCCAGCATCAGGACAGGAATGCAGAGTATTTAAAAGCAGCGTTTCCAACGCTAGTTTTCAAGCTCTTTTTCGTAGGTCTGTGCTGGTAATATTTCAAGGCTGTGAAGTCTGCCTAAACCTATACCTGAGATGCAGCATAGGCAGGAAATGAATTTCCTTGGCCCAATGCTTAGTACACAGCTAATTTCCAGCTTTTCTAGGAAAGAGGAACTTGTGATGTGTTCTGTATGATCGGCCTCTCCGCTGGGTTTCTTCACTGGTTTTGGTTCCTCAGAAAAAATTAACCTAATATCCTTTTTTTTTTTTGTGCTCCAATTTGTGACACTGCAGAAGATGCTGCATTGTAGCTGTGCAGACTCCTGACGTGATCTTTCTTCTCTCTTTCCTAACATATTTTGCTTATCAGTAAAAATGGTTAATGGTATTAGTATTTATTGTTCTCTCTGGCTGTTTGAGAAGAACGAGGCAGCTGGGACTTCTGAACAATTGTTTCAAGCTTTCTGCAGGCATAGACAGGGAACACTATATGCGTTCAGTTTGTTTCATATTTTGGAGATTATCTTCAGTGATGAGAGCTAGAGTCTTAAAATTGATTGGCAGTTAAAGTGGCAGGCTTGTCCTTTTTTGCCTTTAAATTATGCATCATTGACCTGTTGTGAACTGGCTCAACTTGAACCCAGTTAAAGGCATTTTGGTAGGCCATCCTTATGTTTATTTTATGATATACTCTAATTTTGAGGGCTTGATAAAGAATATTTGTATGAACATTGGTTTTGTTCTTCTGGCACTTTTCATGAATGCTTTCCCTGCTCCTGTGACATTGCTTTTTGTAACGCTGAGAGTGGCATAACCTCAGTGTAAGCTGAGGGCAAAGTGAATGAAGAAACAAAGACCTGAAATGAAAGTGGGGGTGATGGTGTGTCTGATGCCCATGGCTGTTTCTTGGTGAAGATGCATTTCCTGTAAGGTAGTTCCTGTTCTGTCACCTGGGAGCAGGGAAAGAGATCTCCTTCAGATACTGCTCATAACACCCACTACTGTGGCTGCTGGGAGGAGTAGACAAGATACGTGAAGGGAGCAAGAAACTGTACAGGTTGCATAAAGCAGCTGCAAATGCCATGTAGCTAATCTTGGCTGAAGAAACTGGGGCTTCCCTGTTATCCCCAAAGCTCTGAAAAAGCTCGGATTTGAATCAGCTGCCAGCGACTGCTCCTTTCCCAGGCCCTTCTCTCTTGCTGCTAAAATGTCCGATCCTGATGTTAGAATTTGAGACTACTGGGTAACCTTCTGCTTTTTTGCCTGTCATTTAAAATTTACCATTTTCTCTGTTGGTCATTGCTCGTTCAGCAGCTTGAAAAGGCTGATCTCAGTGCTCCTCTTGTTTGTCACTGTCATTTCAAAGGGTCCTCTGGAGTTCTGCATCTTTCACACACCAGTTTTTAGTTTCTCTGATCCATTATGAGTTTATGAGGAATTATCTGTACATGTATGCTGTGCCATAATGAATAAGGATTTTCTCACCAAATCTAACCTAGCGCAAATTGATCCTGTAACTGAAGCAAAAAAGTATGGGCAAGGATATTTCTAGATGCTCTCGCTCTGCAATTGAACCACAGACCTGAGGCCGATTTGCATAGTTTTGACTGGCTAAACCACTTCAGAAACATTTAGTTGAGTCTGTTCTGTGCCATTTGGGGAGTGAGTTTCTTTTGGATTATAAATAGAATACAACAATCTAGATGCAAACTCTCCAAAATGGTTTCTAGACCTGAAATAATCATCTATGAGAGTATCTCAAATATGATTAAGTTGCTACCCAAACCTAAGCTGTATGGCAGACTGCATGCAGAGGCATTAGTGCGGACCTGGGCAAGTCGTTTGTACGTGAGTCCATACTGCTAGTTGAAATGCAGAATGGTAACGTAATACATGGCGAAGCTTAATTAAGGGTGTTTTTTTAGGAGAATGCTGAGATGCTGGTCCATCCGTGTGTCCACCCTTCTTCATGGTCTTCATTAGAATTCTGTCTTTCCTACAGTTTTTCCAGCAGCAGAAAAAAGTGTTATATTTGAGACAGTGTAAGTCTCAGATATAATTTCCTTAATTGCAAGGAAGATGAAAAGGAAGTTTGCTTTTGGAGTGGAAAAAATTGTGGTTGAAACTCATAATTTTGACGGGTCTATCTGGAAATGCTTTGAAAATTCCTCACCTGTTGATACCCCTTCCCCACCCTCAACAGCTATTTCACCTGTGAGAACAAATGGAAATCTCTTTAAGGTTTTCGCCAAAGCATATGGGCTTGCGATTCCACGTATCTGTTTAAAGTAACTTTTGCTGAAACCTTGCATCCCCATCTGCTTGGAACTTCACAGAGGGCTTATTGTTCTAACAACTGGGATAAGCACTGAAGTGTGCATGGGTATTAGAAAAGGCTCGTTTATGATCATATTTTTAAAGCTGTCATTTTGTTAGAAATACGGTTGTTACAGGGGGGGAGGGCATCCTTGTCTGTGTCTCTGAGAAGTTGTGTTTCATCAGATTTAGCTACTCAGACCAGAAAGCATGTGCATTTGTGAAACGTATGCAGGTTATTGGTAGTGGGTCTGTAAGGTGTAGAACTCTCTTAAGGCAGGCTTTACCTATTATTCTGGTAGAATAAAACTGTTGCTTAGTTCTGCTTTATTTAAAGCCTTTTGGGTTATCTAAACTTCTGTGTAAAATCGATGGCTATTGCAATGGATTAGTGGCAGTCAAGGACTACTCAAATAGCCAGGGAGCTATTGCATTCATGCTACTGAGGTTCTTTTATTACAAGCCAGAGGCTGAAAGCTAGCATTGGGCTCCTTTTGGTTTTGAGATACTACCAAGTGGTGTTTGTGGGGATGGCTTTCAAAATTTATATAAAGGAAACTTCAAAGGATTTTTTCTTTTTTTTTTTTTTAACTTTTGTAGGAGGGAAGTCTAGGTAAATGGGGGCAGGTGAAAAAGGCACCTTTTTGTTTTAATTTCCCTGTTTTTTTTCTGGGGACTTACCTGACTGAAGTGCCAGAAATCTGGCTCTAACCTTTAAGTTCAAGTGATAAGCTATTGCTTCTTGGACTCCCCAAATAGGTGTGCTATTTAAAGCATTATGATTCTGAAATTTCCTTCTTTGTATATTAATTTCTCATTCCCTTGACTCTTGTGGAATTGTTTTGTTGGTTGTTCAGGCAGACGAATCAGAAAATGACTGAAGAATACCCAAACTGCTACTGTAAAAAAGCAAGGAGGAGTAACGTTCCCTTTCCATGAGTTATTTTTAACAAAAACAAATGCTTCAGCTCACTACTGCAGTTTTAGTCCAGAATCCTCAAAAGTATTTTTCATTCCTCACTGAAATTAGTAGAATTAGGCAGCAAAATATCTTCAGGGATCGGATTCAAAGTGTCTAGTTACGCCTTAGTACTGAGAGGCAAACGCCTAAAGGTTTTGTTTCATACTTCAGTAATGAAGTTGTTTGACTTCAGCAGTGAAAATACTGAGCTGTTTGTCTTCTGTCAGTTTAATACAGCTGCGGTGTATGTTGATCTCAGCGTATACCTACACAGTAAGAGCCTCATCATCTCTTTCTTTTCTTTTGAGGTCATGAAACGCGTACGCACAGAACAGATTCAGATGGCAGTGTCCTGCTACCTCAAGCGCCGTCAGTATGTGGACTCGGAAGGTCCTCTAAAACAAGGGCTGAGGCTGTGTCAGACTGCTGAAGAGATGGCAGCTAATCTCACAGGTAATCCTACCATATTTTCCATGTGTACTTCTTGGCAGAGTTGTGACAAGTGTGAGTATGTATATTGGTAATTACGTGAATTTATCTGCATGCATGGACAGCTCTCCTTTTGAAATAAAGAAATTTCCCAGTGTGAAGTTGGTGTGAGTTATGAACTTTTGAAGAATGAAAACATGGGTGAAAGTGTAACAAGGTGATATTCATGGTTGGTGAAACAGCAGGCTGAAATACCAGGTCAGGGTCGTGGAAAATGCGTATTTTGTATCCCAAGGAACATGAAGTCTGGTGAGTAGTGGTGCTGTGGGGCGGAGGTGGGAAGAACCTAGATGAGGAATTAAGTAGAAGCATGAAAATCTGTTGTACCCTTTGTACTCCAGGAGAGCTGTATCTTGTGAAATGGAAGTGATACAGACTGTTTCTGGCTCTGGCCTAGTCAGCTTTCTAGTTGTGAAAGCTCTGCTCTGTCACTTAAAAAACAAAACAAAACAAAAACAAAAACCAAAAAAAAACAAGCTTCAGTGGATGAGACAGTTTATTTCCCTGCATTTCCCTTTCTCCTCTTTCTTAAAGGCTTCTGAATCCTGTTGCAGTACCTGCTTCTCAAATCCTATCTCTGACAGTCTTCATTGAAATTATTGTTTTTGTTATAACAAACTATGCTACTGCTTGAGCACGTACAAATACTGAAAGGATGCAAGCCATGTGGATTAAATTTACTTGTAAAAGTAAATGGGCTGACCTTTGGGTGAAAATGCAATGAAGAAATGTTTTCTGTTAATGAAACGGCTTAGATTGTGACAGTATCCCAGGCTAAGTGGTGGAGACCTTAGTTACTTTTGATATAACTTGATTTGACAAAACATTAGTTGCTATATAACTCTGCTTGTAGCTAGA
The DNA here is from genome assembly GCF_964195595.1 of Calonectris borealis. Taxonomy (NCBI): domain Eukaryota; kingdom Metazoa; phylum Chordata; class Aves; order Procellariiformes; family Procellariidae; genus Calonectris; species Calonectris borealis. The sequence goes on from NC_134314.1 coordinate 82,601,069, forward strand.
TAAGATTGGATGCCAAAATAGCTCTTTCCACCTCTAGAGTATTTTGCCATAGTTGCAATCCAAAGATGAGTGACTTGTGGGTAAAAGTCCAGGCTGAATCTCTCAGGGGCCTGACGGAAATTGGGTAATACTTCGTTACTAGAAATGACTTACATCTTCTTTTCCTTGCTGTTTTCAGAGTAACTATTAGAAGTTCGTTGCAACTCCCTGAAATAATACTGGGGTAGATGGGGAAGGAATGAAGCCAAAGTAAAATGCTGAATTGTTTTTGATGGGAGATTTTACAGGAGAGATGGGTAGAAAGGTCAGTACTGAAATGGGATTAGAACTTGGGACCAATCCATACCAGGAGGACACAAGAGTATCTGAAGTAGGAGGGACAAATTGGATTGCAAGCCCTTGCATTTGCATATGATATCATGCAGGAAAAAAAATGTTTCAGTAAAGAGTGTGAATGAGTGTATGACTGGGTTTTGTCTTTTTACTAATCTTCCACCAAATGTTATTACTAAATCTCTTCTTATTAGTCTGTGTCCTTTTGCCGATGCAAGGGTTTTGTGGCTGGTGATTCAGAACTTAGTCATCAGTTTTCATTAGAACTGAAAATGGTCTGCTCTCATGTATTCGGCTGCTTACTACTACTCCTTGTCAAACGTGCTTGTAGTAAGCTGTCAGTGAGTATGCTGCAGTTCCGTGAATGACTGTCGAAAAAGAAAAACCCAGCTTGTACTTATTCTGACAACAGAGGCTGAAAATACTTTCTGCTGCAGTCATCTTAGTTTGAATAAAAAGTGACCAGATTCTAAAGCCTGTGTTGCTTTATTTCAGGGAAAGCGATCAATATTTTTGTCTGAAGAGGTCTCTGCTTGTTCCTTAACAAAACTCACCTCGCTTTTTCTGTTCAGCTCTTTTCTTTTGTTTGACTTTTAAGTTAACCAGCCTGTATAAATGGGAGAGTTGCTTACTTCTGTCTTCAATTCTGTGACTACTTCTTTCACAGTGAAGAGTGTCCTCTCGTTCTGGTTTTAAATAGTTTTGTTTCTCAGTTTTACGTCAGCATTTCTTTTTGTCGTCTTCCAGAGTCTCTTCAGTTCAGCCCTTCTCCATTGCTTCATATACTTGCTATATCTGTACAGCTCTGTTTTCACAGAATCATGGAACAACCCAAGTTGGAAGGGACTGCAAAACATCATCTGGTTCAACCCTTCGTGGGAAAGGGAGCCCAGAGGAGATTACCTAACACGCTGTCTGATCACATCTGTAGTAAAATACAGCACAGAGCTTCCTCATGACTATCCCGTATTTCTGTAGAAAACTAGAAGAATATCTGAGGACAGAATGAGTGACTTAAGGAACAGGTTACTCTAATATTGCCCCTAGTATACTATCGACACATAGGGCTATCTGAAATAATGTAAAATTATACATTATCACACTCACGTAAAAGAGGAATCAGTTGCTGTGAAACAGCATTTACAGTAGCCCCACATTTGCTAGCTGGAAGCAGTGCTGCTCGTAGCCAACGCACAAGACCAGGAGGCTGCTGTCCATATCCCTGAGTTAGGAGTGAGTTCCTTTGAATTTGCTATCAGGTCGCATAGCTGGCTGCAATTACTGGAAGTGAAGTCAAGGAGCAGATGTTTCCAATAGATATTCTTACGACCACAGGGGAAGGTGGAAAAGAAACTATGGTAGATTTATTAATGTATTAAAAGGATATGGCCGATGTTTTATTTCTACCAGGAGAAAAATATGCCTGAAAATTTACTCTCTTGTTTTGGAATCAGTTGAGCTCTTGATCCCTTTTGCAGTTCTAGTTGGTATAACATTTTGGGAAGGAAAGGAACCAGGATTTGAACTTGTTATAACTGTCTAGTATGTAGGGTTCATTTACCATTTGTTTGATGGGGATGAACTCTAGCATCATTAATGAAACAGTAGGGCATAATGATTGCCCCACCAGACTGCTCCAGGATAGGTAGCCAAAGATGATGTTCCTCTTTCTGAAGCGTGAAGTAAATCTTAATTTTGGAATTAAGTCGCTTGTACAGAGGAAGTTAAATAGGTGGCATGGAGGGAGCACTTCATAAAGCCAAGGACAGTAAGTTGTGCTTGCATGGCACGAGTGAGGTGGCAAGTCATTCCCGTTCCTGCTGAAACGAGGCCACCAGAACTCTGTGAAGTGTTGACCCTTGTACGTAACCCTGTGACACAGCATGAAAGACGAGCCCTCGTATTTCTGTTTTTCTTTGCTTTTACAATGAGTAGTATGTGTGACATTGAAAACTGTCACTAAGCATTTTTGAGTTACTACATGTGCATGCATGCAGTTTACCTTCTCATGCTCAATATTGATTATATTAAATTTAAGTCTGAATAGCAGAGTTTTTTACTTTAGCCGTTAAGTAATACCAGTATGTGAGCCTGAAGTTCTTACCAGCTTTGAGTTTCTGCAACAGGCAGGCTGTAGTGTATCTGTACCTTTCACCAGGTTATATTTGTTTATTTCTAAAGTGATTTGAGTGAAGATAGGGTATTGGTGCTGGAATCTGTATTTGTTTTTTTCCCATGAGGAGATGATAAGCACAGCCCAGCTCTCTGTTTCCCAAGCTGAATTCAGCTTGCCCTGGAGAGCTGGTAAACATACCTCCTGTATTTACATAAGCTCCAGGAAGGTAGACCTGTGTCTTACCAGGGAGAGGGGGGAGAATAACGACAGGCTGCCTGTACACCATGTGCTGATCTCTTTCTAATTAGAAGCATTGAGACGAGCTGGAGGCTAGCCTATCTCTTTTTAGCATGTGAAAATTTGATGATGTTGTTTATAGACTTCCAGGGCTGTCAGAGTTGTGCCTCTGTGCGTGAGCCAAATGCTGGAACAAAAAGCGATCAATCAGGACTAGGAAAGCAAAGAGAGAGGGTAGAAAGCGGTGGGAGGCAGGGGAGACTGAGAAGTTGAAGGAGTTGAAAGTGAAAGTAATAAAAACAGGTTTTTGTGGAGGGGAAAAACAGTTATGAATTGAAACAAAGGAAAGGAAAACAGAGTGAAACTCCTTGCCCTGTTGTGTTTTTCTTAGAAGAACAGACGAATTAACATACTAGTTAAAATTTAGAAACGTAAATTTTGTGACTTGTGTTTGTAATCACTGGTATTTGTATATGCTTAGGGTGTGTTGGTGGGTGTCTGTAAACTTGCACAAAGTCCCCTGTCAAATTTTGAGAGGTTAGCAGAGGAGCAAAGGTTTGGTGCCAGAGAAGGAAAAGCCAGTTCCCTTCCTAAATAGTTCAGAACCACTTTTACCAGAGTTGATACTGGTTCTGAAAACCAGTTTAACACTCAGGAGACTATACCAACTGGGTTTGTGGTCAGATACCAGCTGCCCTTTAACCTAAAATCCTCAGCAAACAGGACACGTTTTGATTAAAAACCAGTGTTTGCATAGAGATTCAGTGTGTTTTCACCACCACCTCAGGGAGACTAGTAAATGATAATGACTGGGGCAAAGAATTTGAGACTCTGAGGTAGCGTCACTGCAGACCACCTGTCCACAGTGGGTGGTGGGTGCTGCTGAAAGGAGAAAGTTGTAGATTCATTTCTTCATCTTTTCTGAGGGCAAAGTAGTAAAACTGCTGAGTATCTTGTAAAACTGAAGGAATCTGTGATGGTGTTACTCTGACTTTCTTGGGAACTTAATGTTGTATTTAAAAACTTAAAAATGTATTCTGGGGGGAGCAGGTGAGTTGCTGAGCTTTTTAGGTTGTTTTTTGGTTTGTTTTTTTTAAGCTTTCAATATACTTTCCCATTCCTGATCTGTCTAGGTTGTTAATGCCATGCTTAGATGCTTCAGACTACATCATCCCTGGACAGTTTGAAAGATGAAATGTCACCTTGGTGGCTGCATTACCTTGGATTTTATGAGAAGCTTTGTTTCCAGGCATACATGCAAAACTCCTTAAATCCTTACTTAATTTTACTTATTTTATTTCACAGTCCAATCTGAATCTGGTTGTGCCAACGTTGTGTCTGCAGCTCCCTGCCTGGCGGAGCCACAGCAATATGAAGTACAATTTGGACGATTACGCAATTTTCTCACAGGTAAATATCAGTAAGCAAGGAAGAGGAAAGTAGCTGGTTTTTTGTCATTTCAATGAGTAAAGGACAGTATAATAAAATTGAAAATCATGTCTCTAACAACCTTTTGATTTCTAGTTTTGAGGTTTCAGTTACTACAATTAGAAATATTTAATTTTTCTTTTTCTTTCCCTTTTTTCTGTTGCCTGTGTGCTGAGTACCTTTGACTTTTGTAGATAGCTGTCTGTTTGTCTTTTCTTATTCAAGCATTTGGCCTTTGTATAGATGTAGATATTCTAGACAACATCATACATATACAGGACAAGAAGGAAGATCAGAGTCCTATGTGAAAGGCAGGTAACTTAGAAATGAATGTAGTTCTTTGCTGTCTCCTAGGTTAGGATTTTTAATTTTATTCATAACTGGCTTCTTTTTATGATGGTCTAGATTTTTAAGGGAGAAGTTGTTCCCTTAAATTTACCTGTACTGTCTTTGAGACTGGAGGTATGTGACAGAAAGGAAAAAAAAATCTCATTCTGTAGTGTGATGCAAAAGACAATCATGATTTTTTTTTTTTTTATTTTTTTTATTTTAAAAAAAGGGGGGGGGGGCACTCCTGGGAATGTCCTTATTTCTTCTATGAGTCCCAAATGTGGAAAGAAGAAAGCAGGTAGTATTTTTAGATAATACTACCAAGGAAAGTGAGGTTGCCACTCCTCCTGCTTTTGGGCACATCTACATTTGTCCGGTGTAGGGATTTGATCCCAATGTGCATAACACTAGGATTAATATTCCTGATACTTGTTGAAGGGAAAGGGAGGGAGGCAGGCAGGAAGGCAGAGGCAGAAAATAGTGCCTTAGTCTTAGGCTTGCCACCTAGAGCAGTTCAACACTATTGCACTTTAGTATTGAGGGTAAATTCATATGGTTTAATAGATTTTTGAGAAGCATGGCTGCTGGGTTCAGTGGCTTAAATATTGCTTGGGCAAGTGCTAGGCACGGTTTTGGTGTTCATGTCAACTGTTTGCATCTTTTTGGTCCCTCCTGCTCAGTTTTGATTTCTTACTCCCTTGCAGAAACAGAAGCAGTTCATGTGTGTAACTTGCCAGCCAGCAACAAGGCACAGCAGGACACGTCCCATTTCTGTGATGCCTGCCTCCAGGGGCACTGAGGAGTGGGCAGGGGACTAGGACCACAGAATAATTTAGGAATTACTCTAGAGATCTCTAGTTCAACCTGCTGCTCAAAGCAGGGCAAGGTCAGAGTTTGATCAGGTTGCTCAGGTCCTTGTCTAGCCAGGTTTTGAACATCATAAAGTGTGGAGATTGCACTAGCCACACCTTTGGGTCCCAGCTGCAGGACTGAGGGATTTGGTGAGAATTTCCCTTGCAGAAGCTTGCCTCTTGTCCTTTCAATGAGCACCTCTGAGAAGAGGCTGGCTTCTTTTCCTCCATAATGTCCAACTGGGTACTGAAGGCAGCTGTTAGATACCCCCTTAATTTTCTCCAGGCTAGACAGAGAAGCTCCCGTAACCTCTCTTCATATGTTCATGGGGAACATTTTCTTCATTCCTGTCTCTGCCAAACTCTCATCTCTTCCCTTTTTCCCCCACTGCAGGTGTGAGGTTTTTCCCCTTGTTGCGTTTCTGGACTAGAGCAACTACTAGCTGCTTAGTGCTTTTACTACATACAGACCACTGGTTTCACTGGCTTTGGCCCAGCTGCAGTGGGACAGAGAGCAGAATGATGCCTAAGTATGCAAATACTTACGTATACACCGCAGAGCACAAACACACGCTGTAGTTACTCATATAGAAATGGGGGAGAGGCACAGTATGGACTGGTGAAAGTCTGGATGGCTGCTCAACAGGAGAGGAGAAATAACCTAATGGAAAGGGGAAAAAAGAGTTTGCATTGGTGAGTGGCAGGAGGGAAGAACAAGTTGGAAAGAAGCAATGCTGTTTGAAGGCAAGCAATGCTGTTTGAGGATCAGCAATGCTTATTTTGTTCCAGTAATTTGGACCATTTGGCCTTCCAGTAACTCATTGTTGAGGCCCTGTACACTGCCATGGCGTTCTACGGCAGGGCTCTGCTCCTTGCGGCTCCCTGCAGCCGGCTGAACGTGGGAGGGAAATAGCCCCAAGAAGCTGGTGAAGGAGGGGTGGAGCTGTTGCACAGATTAGTCTCTGCAAGGTACAGCACCGCCTAATCGGGAGTTTGTTACACTGTGTACTAGGAATTACTGCTGGGATTTGCCTTGGCAGAGAGAGGGGGCGAGAGAGAGAGAAAGCGTGCACATGAGCAGGCACAGAAATAAAACAAGAGCACAGCATATTGCAGTACATTTTGGAAACTGTAGCTTCCTTTCCCCCAGAGACAAATCAGTTCCATCCGAAGCACCACATGCAAGTTTTATTGAAGCTGAGAGGCAAAAAAGCCACCACAGTTCATGCCCACACAAGCTAGGTAAATAATTTTGACTTAAACATGTTAAATACTATTTTAAATATAATGACTAAATTTAATTTAAGTCCATTTATTGCAATAAGCAGAGGGCATAGTTTTTCTTTTTTAAATACATAGGGGAAAAATTCAGCTATCGTGTAGTTTGAGGTGGTATTTTAATAGCTGGTCCATACCTAAAAAGGGTTTTGAAATATCTGCATTTTGTTCTGACAACATACCTCACTGACCTGAAAATCTCTCCTCAGATCTGTAATAGGTACTGTGTATCCCCTTTAGGTGACAGAAGAAGTTCACTTAGATGCACCAACAAAAGTCTCCTCTTGCTTGCTCTCTGATGTCACTGTCAAGGATTTTTGCCGTAATTGTCCTTGCTCTGTTTTATTCCCAGTAGAAAATGGATTGAGAAATCATTCAAACTTTGTTGCTGTTTTTTATGTAGATTCAGATTCTCAGCACAGCCATGAAGTGATGCCTCTTCTGTATCCCCTCTTCGTCTACCTCCATCTGAACATGGTCCAGAATGGCCTAAAAAGCACAGTGGACAGTTTTTACAGCCGCTTCCATGGCATGTTCTTGCAGAATGCCAGCCAGAAGGATATCATTGAGCAGTTGCAGACTACCATGACTATTCAAGATATCCTGTCCAACTTGAAGCTCCGGGCTTTTCTGGACAACAAGTATGTCATCCGCCTTCAAGAGGACAGCTACAACTACCTTCTTCGCTACCTCCAAAGTGACAACAACAATGCCCTGTGCAAAGTCCTGACCTTGCACATTCACCTGGATGTGCAGCCCGCCAAGAGGACTGACTACCAGCTCTATGCCGGTGGGAGCTCCTCTCGCAATGAGAGCAACGGCCTGGAACCCAGCGACGTGCCGGCTTCCATTCTGCAGAACGAGGCGGCGCTGGATTTACTGCAGGACAGCATTAAACGTGTCAAGGACGGGCCCCCTTCCTTAACGACCATCTGTTTCTATGCCTTCTATAACACAGAGCAGTTGCTGAACACTGCAGAGATTTCACCAAATAGCAAGCTGCTTGCTGCTGGGTTCGATAATTCGTGTGTGAAGCTGTGGAGCCTGCGTTCCAGGAAGTTAAAATCTGAGCCCCACCTCGTTGATGTGTCCCGCATCCGCCTGGCTTGTGACATCCTGGATGAGGAGGTCTGGATACCCTTCCCTCCCCCCTCCCCCCCCCTTTCTGCCGAGGTATTTTGGGCATGCATTGTGGAGTATCTAGTAATGTCTTGGGGGACTGTGAGGCTGTTCCACAACCTGTCTGCCTTGACGCACAAATTTTGTACCCTACTCTCGTCCTTGTTCTTTCCTGCAGTGGTTGTAAATGCTGCACTGAGGTGCAATGAGTTTGTGCTCAGGTCATAGTTTGTTAGTCCTAGGTTCTGATCCCCCTCCTCCAGCTGCCCTTGGACAGATGACGTTACACAGGCAGCCCAGTAAGGACAGGTGACTAGAGAAGGCTCCCTTCCCTGAGGAGCATGAAGCCTTCTTACAGATGGGAAGAGGAAACGAGGAGATGTGGGCACTAAAAACACATTGTGGTGAATGAAAACTAGAAAGCGGCTCAGAACAACCAGTGAGAAGGGTAGAGAGAAGGGGAGAGATGTAGAAAGAGGAAAATAAAGACAAAGTAAGGAAAGAGACAAAGGAGGCTGGTCTGAGGCCTCAGGAAAAAGGAGGGATGCCTAAGTGCAAAACTGTGTTTAAGGAATCGCCTTAACCAGAGGGTGAAGAGTTAGCATGGAAAAATTATAAAATGTCTCTGTTAAGGAATCTGCAGTGTAGAAACTTCAGAGGCTTCCCACTCTGGAATGCTGGAGACAAGGACAAGGATGTGTGTACCTTCACATGCCAGGCTAGATAGCATCTTCTAGTTTACTCTTTTTTTTTTTGCCTTCTAGTCACACCCTTCCTCCTCTCTCACCACAGCTGCCCACGTAGCATCTTATATCTGGTTAGAGATCAGAATTTGTGACTCTTCCTTTGTTTAATCACTCCCCTCTTGAAGGAGGAAAAAAAAAAAAAGAAAAAAAAAGAAAAAGCCTCATTTGTTCTTGTGTTGAGTGTTTAGCAGGAGAAACATCCTTTTTTCCACTGTTTTTTCTTCTTCTCATAAAAAATACCTAGTGGCAGGGTTCTGTTTATTTTGGAAGAGTGCAGAGAGCTTGCTTTATGCAGGGATCTATGGTTAGGGATTGCTTTGCTTGCTAGTCAGCTTGAGAACTAGAGGCAGGCATCCAGGTGAGATAGCACAGCGGCGTGCTCACTGCTTCCCAGGTTAACCCTTTCTGCACAGTGAGCAGGTAAGTGGGTCAGGCTAGCCCAAGATGGAGTTATGGGCTTGTTTTCATTATAAGCTGTAAGAGTTCATAGGACACATGACTGTGTGTATTGCCTTCATGGAAACCAAATGTCGATAACCTGTGACAGAGGAGAATTTCTCTGCTAAATCAGCAAGTCACCTCCTTTGGCTCCAGACTATAGAAAAGTGAGATATTGCGAGGTTATCAGGAGCATGTATTAGCTTTTTTTGGCACGTAGGCGCATACTTGCATATCGTACGTGTATTATGAAATGGCTGCGGAAGCTTGACTACAAATGGCTCTCATTGGCTATTTAATATTTTGTGTATCCTGCAGTATTTATGCACAGGTCTAAAACCAAAAACTGATCAAAGACCAGCACAGATCAAAGTCATCATTGCCCTGAATAACTTCGCCATTGACAAAACAGTGACCTGACCAGGAGTTTAAAGTTAAGGGGGGGGATACCAGCCTGAACTGGTTACCAGCACTGCTGGTTCTGTGTCCCAAATGTAAATGAAAGCTTACTGACTACAAAGGAAATAAATTCCAGTATCTGGGAGCCCAAAGTGAAAGTACACTGGCACCGTGGGGTCGCAGGTGGGAACAGACCAGATACTAAGACAGACCAAACAAGTCCACCCTGACCGGGCTGCAGTCACCGGTAATGCAGCTCAGTGTGAACAGGGGCTGTGTTTCAGACTGTCACTGCAGTATGATCAGGAACAATTCACAGCGATAAATCTCATGAAAACTTTGACAAAGAACAAAAATTCTGAATGTGCTTTGACATTACTTCGGTGAGTTCTATAGAATAACTTGTGAGGATGTTAAACTTGGCTGGGTTTTGTAAGGTTTCTTCATTTTGTTTGTTTTGGTTGATTTCTGTATTGTGTAGTTAGCTTTGGATACTATATTTAAATAGTAGTGCCTGAAATAATTAATCTTCAACTTGGTTTCTGATTTGCTGCAAGCAAATAGATCCTTCTGTTTATGAAGATACAGAGGTCTAAAAGTGTGCATTTCAGTGGATCTCGTTCAGGGTGGCATTACAACTAGACTATTGGGTTTATTAATTCTTTTTGTATATATAGAAAAATGAGGTTGAGACTTGGCAAAAGTGTTGGAGACTGAAGTTTCTTCCTAGTCTATGTAAAGCTTTTGTGTCAGTAAGGTCAAAGTCTTCTACTAGGTGTAGTTTTAGTGAATTTTTCTCAGTGTGATCCCCTAATGCACTTCACCAGTGTTCTCTTGCTTCTTGGAAATAGGAGAGGCTTACTATTTTGGGATAAAGTGATTCCATTTTCTTTAGTGGCATCTCACAAATGCCACTTTATAGCCTCTCTTACTTAAGGTCCAGTACAAAAGTGCAGTTTTTCAGCTGGGCAAATGGATGTATTGTTTGTCTCTCTGCAATTTTGCCATGCTCATCGCTGGTACTACATAAATCAACAACAGAAAATAATACTCTCTGTTCCAAGCTGCAAGAGTGGCAGCCTTTAAATTCTGTGAAGACTAAGACTTGACCCCATTCAGCTCTGCTTCGAAGTTTCTGCTTTTGAGTGGCAGCGGTCCTTCAAGTGGTACTGAGCGGGGATGATGCTGACACCTTGGTGGATGGCAGATGGGAAGGAATTCTGGAAGGAGCAGTAAGAAATGTCCTGCAAAGAGAGCCATGGTATCTACTCCCTCATCTTTCCCTGCTAGGAGATTCCTACTGTAGGCAGGTAGGAGATCTTCCCTTTTGACCTCTTAAGAGCACTGCATGATGAGAGAGATGACGACACCCAGGGAAACCTGTTACTAGTTAGAAAAAAAAAAGGGGGGGGGGGGCAGTGGGATGGTTTCTTCGTTTTATATCATTGTTGCTTTTTGAGGCTCACTCATTCCCTTGAGGCTTGTGCTGGGTGGAAGATCAAGGTAATTTTTGTTAGCTAGATAATGTTTGCTGCTCACAAGGGTAAATGCATTGGCAGTAAATTTTTCTGGATCCAGATGACTGTCATGCAAAATCCATTACTGATTTAAGTAATAGCTGAGGAGTTGGGCAGTCTGTCCATAGGTGTATCATTTGGAAGGTGTCCTGTGTAACAAAACATGCCAACATTTTTACTCTTTTCGTTTCTTAATAATATAATTTTTGGGAGTCTTGTTACTTGTTCAGTAGATTTCCTGTTCACTGTTGAAGAGTAAATTTTTTTTTTTTAGCTCATTTTAGTAGTGTTGGTAAGTTTTCCAGTTCTATCCAATTACTTAAAATCTGTTTTCATAGTTGTTCTTTTCAAAATGGATAGTACAAATAATAAAAGGTAGGTTTTTTTGTGTGTGTGTAGGTTATTGATTAAAATAGGCTCTTATAACTTATCTTCTTTTCCACTCCAAGGAAATACAAATCATTCATGCTAACCTGCAGCAGCAACCACTTCAGAAGGAGCTAATGGATATCTGGGTAGTGCCCAGTGGTATGTTATATCCAGGAAACATATTCCATGTGTGAAATTGGCATCCTGAAAAAATATTATGAAGAGGGATTCCCTGCCTTCCTGCTGATTTGTAACACAGGTTGCAACCTTTCTTTTGCTGCTGTAAATGCTCACCTACATGGTAGTAGCTGTGGGATGCAAGGAAGAATGTGCTTGATCTGGGAAAGAAATGAAGCTTGGTTCTGCAAGACAGTAACGTAGTGGCTGCACTTCCAGCTGCTTTGTTAATCTGGTCAGCAGACTAACTTGGATAGGTAGGAAACGGAAGAAGCATTACAGGTATACCATTTTCGGTAAGCTATAACAGCAGTGTGCAGTTGTTATGCTAAGTGGGTGTCAAACAGAAGTAAAAGATAAGATTTGCTACCTGTGAGCATATAGGAGTGTGGTTTTGAATGCTTCAGCAGGCATTTTCAAATAAGCTGTTGCTGTAATACAAAAGAAGAAGAGTTAGGTGCTTGTAAAGAAAAAGAATATGTGCTTGCAGACAGCCCAAGTAGCCCTCTATGAATTTGGAGGCATAAAATTAAGTATCTGGACTTGCAGAATTTACAGAAACTATAGTACAATACAGGTAACTTGAATGGGCTTCCACTGGTAACTTGTCAGGAATCTTATGGTCATAATTAAATAGTATAAAATGCTGCAGGTATCAGCCTCTTTCCTTTAATGTGGTAACATAGCCTAGAGATGCTGTGGATTCCAGCAAGCAATGCTCTATCTGAAGTAGAAAAAGCAATTTGAATGAGAAAGGGGCTTTGCGTGCTAGAGCCTGCAATTTCTCTCTGCCTCACCTCCATAGTAGAGATGAAGTTGGCTCCCAGCCACATCATAAAACTCCCATGGGCACTGACTACTGAAGAGAATTAGCATTGCTAAACACAGCTTGCTGCCTACCGCTAAACACGCAGCTGAGGTGGAGAAAGGCAGCAAGCTAGCTAAGTCAGAGTTTGCTCACCTCTAATGTGAGATTTGAAACCGCTGGAGGAGAAGGGCTTTCAGGAGAAAGTCTGCAGCGAAACTGTCTCTGGGTCCTGAGGTCGGAGGGATGGGGGATGTCGCGTCAGCCAAGAGAGCCGCTCACGATGCACTGACTTCTGCTGGTCGTCAGCAGTCCGGCAGCCCTGGGGAATTGGGTTTCCTCTCGGGGCAGGAAGTGCTCCTTCTGCAGGAAACGGCCAGTTTACGATGATAAAAGTTAAAGGGGCTGCTCACAAACAAAAGGACGTTGTGTTGAATTTGATGCGCAGAGGTCGTCTGTGGATGAGTGTTACTGATTCAGTACTGACGGCAGGGTGGTCTACACAGGTGCACCCCTGGCCATGGTTATCTTGCATTTTGTCAGTGAGACCCCAGCTTGTCAGGAAGGACACTCTCTTGAGTTGAGATTTGTTGAAACTTGTGCAGTCTGTAGCCTTTGAGTGTCGAGGGGTGCTACATGAGTAGATTTTCAGAGACTCTTACCCTCCATTGGGAGATTCCTTTAGCACAGCTCACTGAACAGTCTTTAAATGTGAAAGCCTTTGCTTGTTGACTATCTGCCCTGGTACTTGAATTGGAGAATTGCAGGATAAAAAGGTTTCTAGTGCCATCCTTTTTGTGATTATTCATCTTCTCCTACCCCAAAATAGATCCTTTGACCTAAATAAGCTGCATACATTTGCTATTCTTGAAGGCAGCTCTTGAAGGGTGAGGATGTGAAAGCATCCTGATAGAGCTTGCATGGAGAAATAGATATTACGGCCTTACTGGGTTACTGTTCGCTTGTGGAGCTAAGAAGGAATGTCCAGCAGACAGCTTGTCAAATATTGCTTTGTCTTTCCATCTCCTGCCTTTTGTTTAAGACATCTGTATTTCTTTTTCTCTACTGTGAGATTCACTTCCAATAATGACCACACCAAAAGAGCAGATGCCAAGATCTGTTTCAACATCTTAGCCAAAAGTTTAGTAGAGAGCGGGTAGGGAATAAGCATATGTTTTTAGCAAGTGGAAAAATGTCATAAAATATTTCTTTTTTTCCCTGTTTGCGTACAGTCCCAGGTTAAGGTGCCTTCTGGAGTGAGCATGAGGCTACCCAAAATGAAGATAAAACCTTTATATAAAGGGTTATTATCTCGCCATCTCTTCCAGCATTAACTTAGATGTAGCAAATGCGCTAGCAGTGTTCGTGTCCGAGTTGCACAAAATGTGCCACGTCTAAAATAACTTCTTCTGTATTAACACCCGCCCGTTTTCCTCGTGGTGGTTCCTGTATTTGTTGAACAGATAAACATGCTTTCCTTTCTTGTTTCTTTCTCTCCTCCCTGACCAGGAGGAAGAGGACGACAGCGCAGGCACAGAAATGAAGATCCTGAGAGGACACTGTGGACCTGTGTATAGCACGAGGTTCCTTTCAGACAGTTCGGGGCTCTTATCTTGTTCTGAGGACATGTCCATCAGATACTGGGACCTCGGAAGTTTTACAAACACTGTGTTGTACCAAGGACATGCCTATCCTGTCTGGGATTTGGATATTAGCCCCTGCAGCCTGTACTTTGCCAGTGGTTCCCACGATCGCACTGCAAGGCTCTGGTCATTTGATCGGACGTACCCGCTGCGAATATACGCAGGCCATTTGGCGGACGTAGACTGTGTCAAGTTCCACCCCAATTCCAACTACTTAGCGACGGGCTCCACGGACAAAACTGTGCGCTTGTGGAGCACTCAGCAAGGCAACTCGGTGCGTCTTTTCACCGGACACCGTGGCCCCGTGCTAGCGCTTGCGTTTTCTCCCAACGGTAAGTACCTGGCATCAGCAGGTGAAGACCAGCGGCTAAAGCTGTGGGACTTGGCGTCAGGAACTCTTTACAAAGAACTGAGGGGGCACACAGACAACATAACCAGCCTTACTTTTAGCCCCGACAGCAGTTTAATTGCTTCAGCGTCGATGGACAATTCAGTCCGGGTCTGGGACATTCGGAACACTTACTGCAACGCCCCTGCAGACGGGTCTTCCAGTGAACTGGTTGGTGTATATACCGGACAAATGAATAATGTACTGAGCGTACAGTTTATGGCCTGTAATCTTCTTCTAGTGACTGGAATTGCACAAGAAAATCAGGAACATTAATTTTTTTTTTTCCTAGGGAAGTGGGTGCGTGTATTGAATGCCAGAGTCCATTGCAAGCTGAGATTACTGACTGTGAAACACTTTTCTTCCTCTACCCCCTTGAAAGGCACATTCAGAGTGATGCAAATGCTTTAAAATGTCTTGCCTACAAAAAGGCCTGTGCTGTTGAACGGAATAAGGAAAAAGGTGGAGTGATGAAAATATGTATACGTTCTAATCTTGTACTTGTAGGGATGGGGAAAAGGGGAGGAAATCCAGTAGCTTGGGGAAACTGAAAGCCTGGTCCAGACAAGTGAAACTGCCAACCAGATAAGCTGCTGACCTGCACTTAAATATCCTGCGTTGATTGATGGGCACATCTTACCTACTGTTAACTGAGGCTTGAGTGTGTGGAGAACTACTGGCACAGTGTTTTTTGTTTTGTTTTGCTTTTGTTTTCCTGGTATCGCAGAGGACCAGCATTTTAAGACCCTTCTGTTAAAAGAACATTATCTATTTTCTACAGTGAAAGTGGTCCTAAATATTACAGCTCCCTATAGCACTTCTGGAGTATTTTGGACTAGCTAAGTAGAAAATACCATCTTTCTTCTTAGTAAGGGAATGGAAATCTGACCTCAGTTGGGGCCCATCTCTGCATTGTCATTTGGGTTTGGTTCCTGGTACTAGCTGTGATATTTCTATTTATGTTCCATTAATTAGGAATCTTTCTGAATCTGGTTGCACTGTGTTTTGAGGATGGGAGGACAGTGGGGGTAGAGCGGTGGCTTTAAGGGTAATGAACGACTTGCCTTGTCTGGAGGGAGGGCACAATAGAACTGAAGCGGCTAAGTTTGGACTCCTAATGGAAATGGGGCATGTCAATCCACCACTGCACCTCACAGAAATATTTCCGTAAATGGAAGTTGGCAGTCTAGGGAGAGGGGGACGGGGAGAGAGAGACACACAAAGTGACATGGGAAAAAATAGTATTACTAAATTATTGTGTGTACACAGAGGCAGCTCTGCCAGTGTTGGATTTTTCTCAAAATGTTGCAATATCAGTTTCATGAACACTTTGTGAGATAAATCATCAGCATTTACAACAAGGATCTGCAGAAAAAGCACGTTCTAGTTTGTCATTTGGAGAGATTAAATATTTCTGCTTTCTGGAAAGAGTTATTTTGTATTTTGTTTTCTATTAAAAGCATTTAGTTTAAAAAAAAATAAAAATGGCTTGGTCCCTTTCTGGGAAACTTGCTCTGACTTGCATGGGAAGGAGAGGGCAGGAACATGCTTCTACGCTGCTTAAGCCAGAGCCTGCTTGGCACTTGGAGGCTGAATCTGGTGGTCTCGCTCACTTGGTGCGTGCTGTTTCGATATCCCCCTACTTGCTTTCCGCAGAGCTGACTTGGCAGGTCATGGAGTAGGGTATTGACACAGCTTTGTAGGTCCGCTGAAATGCACGTGGAGGATCTAGGTACCCCCTGAGGCTGACACTGTGCACCAGAAGGCCTCATTCTGTAGCACTACGTGACCTTTACTTTGTGGTTTGATGTGTCTCTTTTGAGCAAAGACACAATCCTACTGTTTTCTAGACAGGCTGTCGGTGTTAAATGATAATTCCCTTCCCTCAGACCTTCTGGACTTTCTCATGAGAGAATTCTCTTTAGAACATCCAAACAATCTAAGAGTTTAGACAACAGCTCACAATTGCCTTTTCTTTTTTTGTCTACTTAGGTTGGTAAATGACCAAAACTTTTTATCAGAAGAGCGTAAAGTGTTCGTCCTTTCTGAGATTAGTAACAGCGTGTGCTGTGGCTCAGCTCTGCAAGTACCAGAAACCCCTATGTACGCTTGGCATTGAATGGCACTGCTAATCTTCTGACGGATGGGTATCAAAAGTGTGAAGCAGCTCAACAATCCCAGACCAGGATTAGGCATTTTGAAAAAAACAGTATGGGAGATGGCTGTATTGCTGATGCTTTGTGCTATGCAGGTCTCTAGAGACACCTTCTCCTTCAGATCTATTGAGCTTATGCTGCTTACCAGACTTAACTGCATTGTATTCATCAACCTGCGGTAATCTCTATGGTTGTTTTGAGTAGTTTTGCTCGATTCTGCAGGTTCTAGCCCAAAGATTTCATTGTGAAATGACTGGTCTTCTATCATAGCAAAGTATCAAAGTGCTTGGCTGAATGCCTGTGTGAATATCTAGGAAGGATATGGCTCACCAGTGTTCACTGGAACTCATTTTGCTGTTTGTTGCCATATGTCCTGAGCAGTGTTTAGATTTAAAGCAGCTGGACTTTTAGTCCTGAAGTAAAGCAAACTGCAACCAAAAGGGGGGGGGGGGGGAATGTGAGATAGGCAGAGAACAAAGTTTCACTTTAACATCTTACTTTTACAGTAGAATTGGGCTTCTTATTAGTTGGATTATTCTGAAGTATTTTGCATACAAAAATGACAAATGAGAGTAAAGAGACTTAGGAAGCAAATTCTATTTTACGTACATAGGCTAAAAGATATAGAAGTGATTTCTAAGGTGTTGGAAAAACAGTATCACTAATGCGCTTCAAACCTATAAACCTTTATGTACTGTGTGGACAGTTTTTGGTGCTTATGGAATGTAGATGTTTGAAGGCAGGAAGCCAGGAAATAATCTAGACTATAAGAAATGTCTGCAGTTGATTGACAGGCTGAATTTCAAGGCAGAACTGGGAGGAAAGTATGAGTGGGAGGAAGGAATACCATTAAGTCTAGCAAAATTTGGACCGTAATCTCTAACTGTGTAGTTCAGAAATAAGTCTGCATTTGCACAGACCCCTTCCTTATTCTATTTTAAATATGTATTATAAAAAACACAAAAGCATTTAGGTTGACATAGTTAAGCACTCAAAAAAGCATCATAGCAGGGACTGTTGCTGCATGTGAGTCTGTGAGTAACACAGTTCTCAGTCATGTAACTGGGTACTCCTTCCCCTCCAAAGCTCTGCTCACTTCATGCGCCTCCTGGACAACGCACAGTGGACCGGGCACTGCATGGTATCAGCCAGTGGCTAACAGGAGGTAGTCAGAGAAAGAGGGCATGTAAACAGCGATCCTTCCATGATTTACACGCTCCTATCTTCTCACAGTTACTGTATGTTGGTTTGGGGGATTTTTTTTCTAGTAGACCTCCAGAGCTGCAGGCTATGTAGCTGCAACAGCCGCTGATGGATTTGGTTTCCAGTAATTTTGTCTCATCCCTTTTATTAATCAGCTATATACTTGTAACTTCGACAGTTTGCTGCAGCAAGAAGTTCTACACCTTGATTTTATGAGGGGGAGAAAATATTTCCTTGTTTTTGACATCTGTTATCTGATAATTTCATTCTGTTCCTTAACCTCTTGAATTGATAAAAGCAATGAACAGCAAAACAGCCTTTTAAAACGTGTCGGGTAGTCGAGGCCACAGTAAATATAGACAAAGCTGAGGTACAAGTCCATGCTTAGTCACTGAATAATGATGAAAAGAAAGGGTATTTGCTCTAATAAATAAACTGCTACACCCATTCACAGGTCTACGTTAAAAGTTGCCCTTCACACTTTTAACAGTGGCATCTCCTGAGCAGCATGCTGCTACACTGTTCAGTCTAAACGTCTTAACTTCCCGAATGGTGAAGTTCATCCTATTCTCCCCATTCTGGTTCCTTTGTGAAAAAGCTGTCTCTTACAAGTGTCTTTTAAGTCTAAAAACATTTTACAGAAACGATATCTCCATTAACAGATCCTTCGGGTTCGCCAAGAAAAATAAAAAGGACTTCAGGCCATGTTGCTAACCTTGTTTCAACTGTTGCTGACTTTGTTAGTCCTCCAGGCTCCGTGGGTTCTTCAGCAAAGCCCTGAAATGGCCTTCCTTCTGAGTGGTGTCTAGTTGCTTGCGGTGAGCCAGGCTCTAAAACTGTACCATTACAAGACACCGATGTGACAGTTAAATTAACTGCCTGGATGTTCCTCGCCAAAGACTATCCCGTCATGCTGCACGTTAGCCATGGGGTTTTTTTAGAAGTACTGGATAGGAGCCCAAACTGACTGAAATAACTCAACAATGCTCACCATGCTCAATGTATTTCAAGTACAAAATACTGGTAAAATTTGTCTTCCGGACTGGTGATCTTTTTTAACAATTTTAAACATGCTTCTTGCTTTCTGTTTCCTGGACACTGCTATAGAACAGCACTGAGCAGCAGTACAGAGAAGGTGGTATATTCCAAGTGCCCAGTTTAAAACAAGGCATTATCCAGTGTGTCTGTCATCCTGCAGAAATATTCTCTCGGGATGGTGAAATTCTTGAACAAGGCAGCTGTGGAAGCTATTTGTATAGGTTGATATCATAGGTGTTACTGTATAACTAAAACATGCATCCTGTTTTCAAAGAGGAGAAGGGATCAGCTGCATTAAGCTGAGGATTCGACGAGAAAGAAAACTTCTTCAGAGAACTGCTTTATCGGTAGCCCTGCTTTCTTACGTAGTCCAGATCTTTGCAGTTCCATTTAGGATAAAATTGTCTTCTCTTTGCATAGGTTTGTGATCTTTGGTGAAGTCATGATCCTCTGTTTATGACAAGCCTGATAACAAAAATATTTTAACATATACAGCCAGGGGTCAGCTAAGAACAGGACTTTATGGTGTTTGGTGCTGTACAAGCATATCAGCACATGGGCAGTGCTCCTCTGACACTTTGTCTGAGAACAGGAGGAAGAACCTCCATCTGAATCCCTCTGCCCCGCTGACGAAGGGAGGAGGTGTACCAGCATCGCTACCCCAGCTCTGGAGAATGGGATAGCAGGCAGCGCAGAAGCTATGAGTGTCAGGGCACAAGACTAGGATCATGATGGTGTCCACTTCTATCTCTTTGCTATCGCTTCTTCCCCCCACCCAGTAGTGATGCTTCTGGTCACACTGCTACACATCATGCACCGCCACTGGCTCCAGCAGCCTTGGTAGGGGAGCAGGGCTGGTCAGGCAGCTTGTTGAAATAATCAAGCTGCCTTCCTGGCTCGTAAATTGCCTGTAAATATTTCCTTAATCAAGCCTAGGTTTTGGTTTGGTTTGGTTTCGTTTGGTTTTTTTCCCTGTGGCTTAAAATTGTTTAACAGAGGTAGGCTGTAGCATACTGAACTACCTCTTTCCATCTGAGAGAAGCCTTTGATCTTGTGATATTCTTTGGGATATTCGGGGGATATCCTGAAGCCCTCGCCCCTAATTTGGAAGGTGCCAGATCAGACTCTACTTTTACTTTTACACTTAGGCAAGCAGGCTACCTAGACACCACCAGTGAGTGCCATAGCTCTATTTAGTGGCTTCCTGCTGAAGCATCCAAAGGCTGGGTTGCACATGAGTCTCAGGAAGTTCCTAAAAGTGATGGATAGAGGAGAGGTAGGTGGACACTAAGGGGAACAAGGCCGCTAGATAACAAACCACTCTTGCCAGAAGAAGTTTCTTGGTCTCTGGACAGCACTGATAGTACCTGTCCACTCTCGTGTTTGCCTTAGGCCAGCTCTGGACCTGGCTTTGCAGTAGCTAGTGATGCTTCATAGTTCACAGAGAGAGAAAGGACAGTGCAAATAAGGGCAGAAACTGCCGTGTGCTTGCTGCAGTGATAAACTGGGGTCATGCTGTAAGACAACCCCAGACAAACTAGTGCCAATCACATCTGGGGGACGGCCATTTGTCTGGCATCCAGAAAAGCACAGCAAAACATGTGTAATGACAGCTTACCCTTTAGAACTGGCACAAATCCTTCCAAAGCTCCATGTAGTTCAACACCAGAAAGCAGCCAAGCCCAAACCATTAGCTTGGGCATCCCAAGGTCTGGAGTTGTGAGCAACTTTGTAGTATTTTAGGTTATCACAACTTCAACCCATTGCTGGACTTGAAACAAGGCATGTTTGCACAGCTTTTGCTTATTTTTTTGTATTGGTGAGCAGCTTAGCTGGAGACTTATGTGCTAGACTGCTGTTGCTTTTGCCATTTTTGCTTAAGGCAATAGCAGAGCAATCTGCATGTGGTAAACAAACTGGAAAAGAATAGCCAGAATTTTAGGCGCTCTCTTCCCTCCTGGCAACTCCACTCCACTAGTGCAAATATTTCATGACCACTTAGGATGACTGTATAACCATCTGTGAGTTTGGGGGTTGTTGTGTTTTTTTACACTATTTTTTTTTTCCCCAGAAGCAAAGCCTAAAACAAACTGGAATGCAAAGCTCTGCTGCATCTGAACTTCCCGTCACCTTTGCCAGTCAGACCTCCTTATCCTGGAGGAGGTAGGGGGTGCTTGGCTTTCTTTTTTTTTAATTACTTATCCATAATTATTTATTACTTCTCCAAAGTCTCTCAAGAGAAAACATCCTGTGTTCTCTAACAGCCCTCATCCTGCAGCTAGTGCAGGAAACACACAAGTACAGAGAACCTGTCTTCCTGAAGCACTGTTTGTGTCTGTATGGATTTTTTTATTGTGAGCACATGGTGCTTCTTACCTGCAAAATTTTATCGATAGATCACCTCAAGCATCTCGGTGACATCTACGTGCAGGGGTGCCAGAGGCCCACCCTGCACGCCTCGCTGCTCGAGCGGCGTGCGCTCCTCCGGCTTGGGTGCACTGTGCACCTGGCAGTGGAAACTGCATGCTTCAGTCAGGTTTAATTTCACGATGGAGATGTTTCATTTGCCTTCAAAGAGTCCTGTGAAAGAAGATGTATTGTGGGATTTCAATGCTCTGTGTTGCTTTTGTACTGCTTGCTTCACTCGATGCAAAAGCTTTTGTCCTGCAGTGCCCGGTTGTTTCTCCTTGCAGATGCAGAATGGACCACAAAACTATTTCAGTATCACGCAATAACTAAACATAAATTTAGCATTTGCAATTTAATCTACGACATGTAACCCCATCAGCTTTCATACACGCAATCAGATAACCTGGGGACAGCACAGGCTGGGCAGGACAGCCCGCAGCACCTGAAGCTTTTCTGGAAGACATAAACTCGCATCTCTGCAAACTTTCCTGAGCGTGCCCTTCTCGCGGTGCCTGCACCTGCCTCCTTTTCACCTGTATCCTCCCCTGCATTCACTGGGTTTCCCCCCCGCACCTTCCCCTGCCCGGCAGGGGAAGGGGGCCCAGGCTGTGGTGGGTTTGGCATGAGCCCCGGCCCTCGGTATTGCACCCAGACCGGAGGTTTGCTCTCTGTACTGTGTCCCAGACCCCAGTTAATCCCCAGCCCCTGGGGATGTGGGGTGGCCGGCCTGGGGCTGGCGTGTCCCCGCGGCCACAGGGGAGCACCACGGCACACAACCTGCAATGGCGTGCGGCTCCTCACAGGCCACAACAGGCTCAACTAACCATCCCCCCTATTAAAAAAACCCTTATTTTATTGGGCCTTTCCCCCCTTTACAGACTACCCCACAGAGTTTTGCTCCAAAAAGCCCCTTTGTTCAGGAAACGCGGGTTTGGTCGAGCCAAGGCCGCGTAAGGGCGCTGACCGGGCCCTCTCCTCGCCCGCGGGAGGCGGCACCGCGCTGCGCTGCCTTTTCAAACGGGGAGCGAATTAACCAGAAACAGTGAAACCGCCCTAAAACTGGGGACTGGGGGCGGCTCAGGTCAAGATCCCCACCCCCACCCCCTCACGGGGCGGCTCCGCGCAGGGCGAGGCCGAGGTCTCTTCCCCCAAGGCCGCGCCGGGCCGGCACAGGGCGGGCGGGCCGCTCAGCTCAGCTCGGCCCGGCCCGGCCCGGCCCGGAGGAGCTCCGCCCCGTCCCGCCAGCCTCGCTCCTCGCCCGAGGGATCGATTGGTTGCGCCTCTGTTTCGAAGGCAGCTCGGGGAAGTTGGTAGCGCCATAAACGTCCCCCAGGTGTTCTGTGCGGGAAAGCGGCGTGAAAAACCGCCTCATTCGCCTCCTGGCGCGGGCGCCGGGCGGCGTCCTGCCCCCTGGCGGGCCACCGCGGCGCGGGGCGCTCAGAGGAAGGCGCAGCGGCCCGTCCCTAACGGAAGCGTTGGGCGAAGCGTTAACGAGCAGTGAGGCGTTGCTCGCCGGGAGCCAGTCAAGCCTCTGCCCTGGCGCCCGTGGAGCGGTAGGGGTAAGCTCCCACACGGGCACTGCTCCCAGAGGCCTGGTGAAGCGGGGTCAGCGACGGCCTGAACACCTGCTGCACGCGTTATGCCTGACACCGGTCACCGCGTGTCACCCCGCGCCTTGGTGCCGGCCTCAGCAGCCAAAAGCTGCCCTTGGTGCTCTGCTGCCCAGGGGCTTTGTTCGCTGTGGTTCTGTGAGGCACCTCAAGCGCTGGAAAATGATCACGGGATTTCACTTAAATACAGTTTCTCCTCGCAGCCTCAAAGGATGGCATTGTAAAGGGCAGGGAGGCCGGGTATGAGAAAGGAGGAAAACCAAACGTCTCAGGCGAGGCTGCCGTGCCGCTGCTGTTGCAGTGTGGATCTCAAAATGTTTCAGCCGTCACCTGAGGGCTGCGAAGAAGGTTTATGCTAATTTACTCAAATATCAAGGGAAACTGCTCCAGTAAGGTGGTTTTCCCAGGATGAGGCTCCATCCCTCAGCATGCTCGCTGGGTGTGCTAACCCCTCAATTTCCCTAAATACTGGGAATTTGGCTATAGCATTTGTGGTAGCAAAAGACTGTATTCACATTTTCTCCTTATCTTTTAATACAGTTTTACTCATTTGCAGACTTTAAAGCATGGTTGTTCAAACAGTGCTCTTGCAAACCACATCTCACAAGCTGACATTAACTAATTCACAAAGAAGCTTGACTCAAAATTTTAAAAGTAAAGCATAGGTATCCCTACACTGAGCTCCCCAGCTGGGAAGACAGGACATTGGGGTCAGTCCCCTGCTCTGGCTTCCAGTACTGCAGCACCTCAGGAAAGCTGCATCCCCGGTGATTCAGCTTCCTTTCCTTAAATCAGGGTTAGGGGCAGCAGGTTCTTTGGAAAATGGCTTGTACCCTGAGCAGAAATATGTGAAGAAAACAGTAACAATGAAGGGCTGCTCGTATAGATCCCGTAGCTGCCAGCCTGAGCGTGGGGTTGGGCACAGGGTGGCTCTGAAAGGCTGGAGATTTTCTCTTGTCCAGACCAAGACCAAGCCCACGGACAGAGCCAGGATGCACTGTGGACACAGGCCACCAAGGCCTGGCGGCCAGCCTGCGGTGGCCTCCCCTGGCGTGACCCACACAGGCCTGGGAGGGAGGAACAGAGGAAGGGGGCAAACTCCCTCCCAAGGCAGGGTCCGGGCGAGCAGGGCAGAGTTCCCCCTTCCTTCTCCCGGGCTCGGGCGCCTCACCCGTCACCGGGCAGGGCAGACTCGGGCGCCATTTCGGCGGGCCCCGGTCCCATCCCCTCCCCGGGCCGGGCGGCGGCAGAGGGCGCTGGCTGGGGCCCGAGGCGCGGCCCCGTGACCGGGAGGAGGCCGACAACCGCAGCCTGCCTTATCAGCGCGCCGCAGGCCGGCTCAGGCCCGGGCCGCCGTGGGTCCCCGGCTGCCGGCCCATGGGCGGCGGCGGCGGCTCGGAGGCGCCTCCTCCTGCCGCAGACCCGCGCGGCGGGGACCGGCTGCAGCAGCAGCGCCGCCGTCTCGGCTCCGCCGCGCCGGCTGCATGGCGGGCTACGCGCCGCGCCTGCCCTGGCTGCTGCCGCTGCTGCGGCGGGCGGCGCCGCCCCCCTGGGCCCGGGCCGCTGGCGGGGCCGTCGGCCTCTGCGCCCCGCTGCGCCCGGCCAGCAGGTGCGGGAGGGCCCCCGCGCCGCCGCCGCCGCTGCTGCCGCCGCCGCCGGGCGCTCCGTGCTGCCGCCGCCTCCTCCTCCTCCCGCCCGCGGCGGCGGGCAGCGCCCAGCGCTCCCTGAGCGCCGCCGCGGGCGCGGAGCCGCCGGCGCCCCCGCGGGGGGCTGCCGGCGCCCCGCCGCGTTTCGAGGCTCGGAGGCTGCTGGCCCTGGCGCACCCCGAGCGCTGGAGACTAACAGGTACCGGCCGCGGCCCGGGGCTGCCCCGCCGCTGCGCCGGGGGCCGCCCCGGGTCTTTGTCCGAGCGGGGAGGGGGCGGTGGGGCGCCGCGGCCGCGCGGGGCTCCCCTCGCCCCGCCCGGCGGGTCTCCCGGGGCCGAGGTGCGCAGCCCGGGTGGGGGGCCTGCCCCGCCGCCCAACCGCCTGCCCACGGCGCGGGGGGCGCTGCTCGGGGGGCGCAGCGCGGGGCGGTCCGCGGCCGGGGGGAAGGAGAAGCTCGTATTTCCCTCCTGAAACGGCGCATCTGGCAGCATCAGAGGACGACGTGAAATCTTTAAGGGAGCATTTGATACGTGTAAAAAGCTAAAAACATGCACTCTCACCCCCCAGCCCCCTTCCTTTTGCCATCTCTTAATTTCTGGTTGTTTTGAAGGGAAGGCAAAAGTTTTGGAAGTTACAGAACTCTGTTTTGCTAGTAGTGTTGGTTAATGCCTCTCTGCATGTTCAATGCTGCCTTCACAAACAGCCTCCAATAAACTTGGGCCTGAGACTACATGGAATGAAGTAAAAAAGAGGATCCTAAGCTTTTTTTAAAAATGTATTCGATAAATTGGAGTTCTGTCTCCCAAGAATTTCTTGCCTAAAACTTTTGTAATTTGTTTTGAAAACGATTTATTTATTTATTGTTAGTGTCTACATGGTGAAGTCAAACACCATGGTCATATAAATTGCATCCTTAACAGAATGATGCTATCTACAAAGAGTAGAAACAAACTTTTCTTGGCATTGCTTCTCATGGGGATAATAGGGTAATAATTGTTAGTAAGAAAACAGTATTGAATTATTATGTGGTTTGGTTTTTTTAAAACCACCTTTATCAGTGGACAGCATACGTGCTATCATGGCAGTGTGAGGCCTGTAAGCCTTTGCAAAAACTTGGGTAGTTCCCATGGAATGGGTAAATGGTGTTCAAGAGAAAAGAGGTGAGGGAGGTAGACTTACATAAAGAGGTAGTTCTGAGAAATAGGAAATACTTTGTACAAGATTTTATTCACAGTGGATAGTTACAGAGCTTCGTTACATGCTGGCATTACATAGCCAAAATAATGTGGATCCAAATGAATTTTTATAAGAAATTAGAAGTATTTCTATGCTGTGAACACCTGTTTTATGCCGCTAATACCACTATCTTGGTTGTGCAGAATAAAAGCAGGGGAAAATTGATGGGACAGGGCTGGATGGAGAAGGGAAAAGGTATAATGCTCAGGATTATTTTTCTTCATTGGCTTATGGACTAAAAAGTAAAAAGGCCTTTGCCAGTAACTAATGTTCAGTCTATTCAGATTTTGGTGAAGAAGTGATCAGCTAGATTACCTGCTGATTTTACAATGAAGTTCTTTGTTTTTCCCATTGAAATTGAAACAAATAAATAAATCAGTTATTTTAAGGATGGCTTTTAGGAGCCAAAGGCTCCTAACTAACTGAGAACTTAATTTAGTTCCCATTACTGGGCACTTGCTGTGGGCTTGTTTATCACAGGCAGGGTACGGTATACTTGTTTGTAATTGTGTTTTAAAATAGGGCTAAGTGTCCATAATCTGTGCAGTCTGCTGATGGTTTTTCTAGCTTTCTGTCGCCTATCACATTTAGTAAAAATCAGCTTCATGCAGTTTTGTCTTTCGAGATTACAAAATGGCCTGAATTAAAGTTTAAAAACCCCTACAACACAACAACTTGATAATATCAAGTCATGAGGATGGAAAAAATACGCAAATGTAATAACTGCTTTTCAATGTTCTGTTGGTCTTGGTTCTGGGAGAGGAGTAAACTTATGTGAAATTTTTCTTCTTTATTAGACACCCTACTTAAGGGAAGACTTTTGTTGTTAAGTTGTAATTAAGTGGGAGGATGGAAAAACTAACAAGGAAAATACTCTGGGTCATTATAGAGTGTGGGAATAACAAATATGGGTAAAATGCCTTGTAGGTGGTTGTAGGGAAATCACATCTGCCCATTGTATCTAAAATATGTTAAAATATGTTGCGTTTTGCTCCTGTTGCATCTTTGTACTGAGAAACTAGTCCTTAAAAGTTCAGTATCTTTTTCCTGCATTCAAAGAAAGATGAAGGTTAATGATTGAAATCAACCATGGTTAATGTATGAAACAATAAAACTAGGGTAAAACATTCAATTTCCTCTTCAAGTCCATATAAATGGTAAGCAAATGCCGTGGGATCTCTTCAGAGGCTTTACAGGTGCAGTTTTGTTTTGCAGGAAAGTTGAGCTCTTCCAGATCTTTTGCATTTTATATAACCAGTAGTTGGTAACATAGGTGTATAGCATTACCACTGTGGAGTGAAACGTTACATACCTTTTCTGTGATTCCACATGGCACGGGTCATGGTACTCTGCTCGTTGCAGTTGTGCAATTGAAATTCACAGGCACAGAAGAGCAGAGGATGATGATTTGTGAGGAAGTTGAGCAAGACTAGGATCACCCATCTTGGTGCGGTGTGGAAATGGTGTCAGCTGAGGAGGTGCAGGTGCAGAGGAGAAGGTGACCTGCTCTGGTTGTGACTGGCACCAAAAGAGACAGTCGCATCTTGTTTTACGCAGGGCCTCTTCACCATCTGCTGGCTCAGGAAGAAGTGGTGTGCTCTGGCCAGGAGTTCCAGTGCACTGGCACGCAGCACCTCTTGCAATGCCTCTTCTCGCAGAAGGACATTCTGACCCTCCATAGGCTCTTAGGAATGAAAATAAATGTACCAAATATCGTACTGTCAAAAAAAAAAAAATAGGATCGGTGTAATATGTTCCATGTTTCATCTTCAGTTACTTTTGGAGCTGAGTAGAGCTGTGAATATATTTTAAACAGGACATGTGTGTTAAATTTTATTGTTCGTATTAAAAGTGGCAAAAAGATGGCTAAATACCATGATGGGAATTCATTCTGTTAGTGGCCACGTTTTTGTGTAGTGAAATTAGGAGTTTGTAAATTCTGTAATACCTGCCAGATTTAACAAAGGAGGGAAGTAATTTTAGGAATTTTTTGGCTCATCCTGTGCAGTCAGGTCAGGTAAACCTGTGTCTTCAGTTAAATTCAATTCCCAAGGAAGAGGACAGGGCCATTGTTGAAATTATTAAATCCTGCTGTGTGTGCAAGGCCACAAAAATGCCTTTTTAAAATGATCCCTTTTATTTCCTCCTGCCTTCTTGTTTCTCCCTGTGAGAAACTGTCTGTTGCACTTTATACAAACCACAGTCGAAGGAAACAATAGTTCTATTGAATTGTAAAGTAAGCACAAGGAACTCTGAAATTTTAATCCAATAGCAAAGTGTGCCCTTTCCCTGTATAAGACTTACTGTGCACTGAGTCAAAGTAAGAATGTTTGTTTTGTATGCAGGTCTTCTCTAGAGATGTGCGAGAAATGTTATTTCATCAGTTTTATTTTAGAATTTTGGGCATAATTTGTAATAGCTGTTTTCCTATAAGTTAGAATTTGCCATGAAATCAGAAGAGCATTGCCTTATTCATAATCTGACTTTTTCTGTACTTTGAAGTTACACCAGGTGATGCACTTTCTCATTCTTGAATGAGCAATACTGGATTGCTGTAGATTTATCTTTTGTAGTTTCTAATAAGGAATAAATCCCTATAAAAACAACTCTTAAATAAAGGCAATTAAAAAAAAATGTTATACCTAAGACTACCTGAATTTTTTAGGTATATTTAGGTATGTATATATACATATTTGTAATGTAGTTCAGAAACTATTTTAATAATTCCTTTGATTGGGAATGATTGAGGTAGTGAGCAACTTGATTTCTTTTTTTTGTACAAGATGCAGATAGAAATGTAGAACACATCAGCTGTGAGTATTGCTACTAGAAAGTCATGCTTTTGATTATTTATACTTGTACAAGCTGACATTTCTTAAGTACTTGAGTAGGAGTATCTTTGAAAACTCCAATTATTTTAGGAAATTAAATCAGGAAGATAATATGTGTTTAGTTTGTAGTAACATTTAAATGGTTTAATTTTGAAATTTTTGGCCTTCCAAGCTTTGTAGCATGAGTTTGAACATCAGCAGGCAATCTATGCACTGTTAAGGATATGCTTTTCCTCCCTCCATTTAAAAATTTAATTAAAAATCAGACAAGTGGCATCTCTCTGAAAAATGAGTTTTCATACACCCATTCAAACCTTGACAGTGAGTCAAATTAATTCTGTAGTGTGCATAATGGGAAGGAAACTAGTGGGAGCAGAAGGGCTTACAGGCACTAGAATACTCTTCTGTTTGAAAGGGGGTTTGAACCCCAGTCTTGTAAATCTTGCTGTTTCTGTGCTGTCACCCAGTAGCTGGGACATTCCTGGCCAAAATTTGGGTTCACCTCTCAATTCCACATACGTGGCCACTGTTTTTTGTTACTGTATTGAGTTACTGTAAAGTGGTTTTGTTCATCTAAAAGCAACTCAACAACCACACTTAACTTGAATTTTCTGAAGGCAATTCTTGGGGTTTTAAAATTGTAATTCCTATATGTACAGTATATACAGGAGTAACTTACTGATTTTCTCAACTTACCGTTTTCTCATGTGCAGTGTGCCTTTTGTAGAAATCAAATAGGCTACATGGCTTTTTTTGTTGTTTCCCCCCCCCCTAGTTTTTCTTCTGATTTTGTTGGTGTTTGAAGCTTACAAAAGGTCACAAAAAGTTTGCTTTTCTGTGGTTAGTTGGTGACAGTTCCTTATTTCAAATTGTTGGTGAACTGTTAATGAAGCTATTTAGGTAAGACAGTGCAGAAACGGTAGCTGCTGACCACTGTGATCAGTTGGGCGCTTACAACTTAATTTATCTGGGGAATGTTTTTGCTGCACTATTTGTGTAAATTTTGAAGATAGAAGGAATAACAGCTAGATTGGTCTGATATAAAGATTGTCTTCTACACAAGATAAATGCTTTAATTTTAAACGTGCGGTAAAAAAAAGAAGTTGTACTCCCTTGGTTTTTGGTGTCTTCAAAAGACTAACTTGTGGTACTGTTTGTACCACAGTACCACTATTGTATTAATAATAACAAATTGTAAAATAGAGATACCATCTTTTTTAAGAGAAAGTGTCAAGTCAAGCCTCCATCTTTGCTTTCAAGCGGAGCTTTTGCACAGCTCTGCATAGGCCTTCCGTCAGGCTGTGTGCCTTGCTACCTCTTCCTCCTTCTCTCCTGTGCAAAAGTGGCAGTCTTACTTGCTCTTCCCTTGCTTGGGCTTCCTCAAATCACCGTGTTCTGCTCAGCCTGGAAGGACACTTCTCCCGTTAAATATCTTTTCTGAAAGCTCTTCTGACGAACCCTCTGTAGCCTACTCTGCAAAGGCTCCTTGATGTTTTGTTTGCTCCATAGCAAAGGACTCCTGGCAGGTCTGTCCTGTTTGATCATAGGAGCCTCACTGAGGAGCTACTGAGGGTGATTTCTGTCAATCCTGAACACGTCATGACTCAAAGAGCAGGCTTTCTTCAAGGTGATAGACTTCTGTAAGTTTCATCATGTAAATGTTCTGAGTGCGAGGGATGCCACCAGCCAATACTCTGGGGCTCGCTCCTGTGCTGGTATCTCGCTGTGCCCTCCAAACCCTGGACACCATCTTGTTCTGGAGATACTATCTCAAAGGTATTGCCTGTATCTCTTCTTTAATTCTGTCCCACAGCAATTTTCTGCAACTGTTAATTTCTCCAAACTGTTGTATAATCCTGGTCAGTCAGACCCACAGTATGCCAGCCTTTTCATGAGCTGTCTTGAAGATATATTCAGTAAGTTGTGCAACTGTATTGTTGTTGTACCAAAGAAAACAGTTCTTGCCATCTGGAAACCTGAACTACTCTTTCATGCTTAAAAAAATAACAAAAGAAAAGAAAAACCACCACAGATTCAATAACCACATCAAACTGTCTGTAGAATACTCCTATAAACATTTTCTAAAAACCATGATCATTACTGGAAATAGTAACTTGCAAGATTCAGTATTGACAATACCTGCAAATTAATACAACTCCACTCAAAAAACTAGCAGCTTTCCAAAATGCACCAGGAATGCGGTATACGATGGTGCTGTCAGACACACTCTATTTTTTTTCTGAGCACAGTATTACAATTACGTTCTTAGTAACATAAGGAGGACGATTCTAAAAGGTTCTTCTTGCATAATAATAGGTGCAGTCCAGGTATCATGTATGAATTTACTTTAACACAGAAAGAAAACCACAGCAGTCATATCTAACTTAGAACTATACAGACCATCCTTAAGTGCTTACAGTGTACTCTGTAAGAAGATTCTGTCTTCAAATAAATATTTGCAGAACTGACTCTTCTTAGGGTTGATGCCAGTCTTTCAGCCAGCCCAAAACAAATTCCTTGTGAGCCAGGATTCACCAAATGGAAGTGGACTTTACCTAACCAACAAATATAAAATTTATCAGTGCATCTTTCTATCATAAAAGAACAACGGAAGAGCCCGATCCCTGTGCATGCGCATCATAGAATACAGTAGACTTTATTTGTCACTCTAAATGCCTTTGTGGAAATTCAGTGTTAAGGTAAAAAAGTCACTGTGTGTTAGGATAAAACTGCACAGATAACTGGTAAAAGACAGACCATTCTCAGTTATTGGTAGAAGGGTACTTCTCACAAATCCAAAGCTTGCTTTCTGACCCGCCAGCCCTGATCTTCAAATGAAACTAGTAAAATACTTAAAAGATTCTGGGAAGTAACATTCGTAACTTTACTGAATAGTAAAAACTAGGTACTGTGTCCTGTTGCTGTGTTACCATGCACTGCCAAACTTCATCATTACCTCATTTTTCTGTCCTTCATCCCTGACGGGCTTGAATGATCTTAATTCATCTGAGGTCAAATCTTTATGTATTTGTGTATAAAATAGCCCTTCCCCCAAGAGGTTTGCAAGCAATTTTTTGGCTTTGTACTTTTCCACAAACGGTACTGGGTGAGAAGGATGCTCTGGTAAGGACCAGCAAAATCAGAAACTTTTGCTCTCTTGGTGTTCTTCTTGCATGTAGAAAATTGGTTTATGACTCTTTGGAGTCACTTTGTCCTTGTTCTGAAGAGAGGTTTCTGATAGCTCTGCCTAGTTATTGCTTGTAAACGTCCTGGTTTACCAGTTGCTGACCAATTCCTTGCCCCCGAATACATCTGCTATGAAATGAAGTCGCAGATCTGCTGTTAAGAAGCAAGCCCACGTTAGCCTTAACAGAGAGCACGTTGATATTAATGATGATAAAGACATCACTGTATCTGTGCAGCGATCTGGATTTCTGTGCAAGTAGACAAGCAAAATATTTGCCTAACATTTCCAAGAGGACTGCTCAGCTGCTGCTGGAGCCAGCTTGCCTTGTCTTTGCTTCTGTTGTCACTTTGATGTAGCCCTGGTTTTATAAAAGTTCCATTGATCTGCCTCACATTTTCTTTATTTTCATCTCATAGCCTACAAAACAGATTTACTTTAAAAAACAAAGCTTCCAAAATACTCTCTTTTGTTTGATATAATTTTCTTGGTAACAGAGTAAGCTATGTGAAACTGATACTATAAAGTTTACTCTGACCTTTTTTCTGGCAGTAATAATCTTCAGCGTCACTGAAGTGTCTTCATATCTGGTTGCTGAACACCTTGTACTCCTCCCTTTAGCTGGTTATCACAATGACAGCTTTTCTTTGAATGGGGAGGTAGAATGAGTGTTTGCTGATTCCTATTTCTTCAATTAGTCAATAGTTTAAAACAAAACAAAACAAAAAGAGCAACAGTCTGGCATCTGTGCTATTTTCTAGTTCTGCTGGTATAATCAAAGTGAGAGTTTCAATTAAAGAACCTTATTTTGCATGTGATTTGTGATTAAATTAATATAGACAGGTATATTGCTTAAGGGGAAAGTTAAAAGTGACATCTTCAGGACTGTGTTGTTCCAATATGTTGTTGAAACTTTGTCTAATGTTTAAGTAGTTTGGTAGCCTTCCATTTGCTTTATGTACTAGTATTTGCTTTTAGTTCATTTAAGGCTGTTGGAAGTAATTACAGTGAAACCTATGCTAGTTTGAATGAAGAAGAGCTGAAGGTAAGTCCAAGCCAGGAAGGCTGTACCACCAGACAGAGACATACGGGATTTTTA
Organism: Calonectris borealis; assembly: GCF_964195595.1. Taxonomy (NCBI): domain Eukaryota; kingdom Metazoa; phylum Chordata; class Aves; order Procellariiformes; family Procellariidae; genus Calonectris; species Calonectris borealis. The sequence continues at coordinate 82,633,655 of NC_134314.1, forward strand.
GCCATACAGTTCTCTTCCTTCAATGAATATTTGTATATGCAGTTGTGCAGTTCCATCCATAACTGAGAAATTGTCTGGACTAGTGGAGACTGAGCTGCCATGCAGAACTGTGCTTATAAGCAATGCTTTTGACCATCTCCAGCTGCCTTATAGACCAGCTTTTCCTGACAGGAGATGACCTGGCTTTTGTTGGGTTTTTCCTGCTGCTTCACAGCTTGAATACACCAATGCAGCCAGCCTGTTAATAAGGTCACTAATTGTTAGGAAGTTTTAGCTAGTAAATAACATACTTATGAGACGTGTCTATGGCATGGATCATATAAGTTTGCAGCAGGAAGTCTTTCCCTTTCTACTCTGGCTTCTTATAGTTTTTATAGCTTCAAGTTAAAGATCTGAGTCCTTTATCTTTAACATGCTTGCTGGCTTAAGTGTAATGCAATGGAAAGATCGCAAACATATCTTGAATAAGAACCACAGGCAGCAGGCTGGACACAACAGTGTCCTGGTTTTGGCTGGGATAGAGTTAATTTTTTTCCTAGTAGCTGGTATGGTGCTGTGTTTTGGATTTAGTATGAGAATAATGTTGATAACACTGATGTTTTAGTTGTTGCTAAGTAGTGTTTACATAGTCAAGGACTTTTCAGCTTCCTATGCTCTGCCAGGTGCACAAGAAGCTGGGAGGGAGCATAGCCAGGACAGCTGACCCAAACTGGCCAAAGGGTATTCATACCATATGACATCATGCTCAGTATATAAAGCTGGGGGAAGAAGAATGAAGGGGGCGGCGGGGGATGTTCGGAGGGATGGCGTTTGTCTTTCCAAGTAACGGTTACGTGTGATGGAGCCCTACTTTCCTGGAGATGGCTGAATACCTGCCGGTGGATGGAAAGTAGTGAATGAATTCCTTGCTTTGCTTTGCTTGCATGCATGGCTTTTGCTTTACTTATTAAACTGTCTTTATCTCAACCCACGAGTTTTCTCACTTTTACTCTTCCCATTCTCTTCCTCATCCTGCTGTGGGGGCTGTGTGGAGCTTAGTTGCTGGCTGGGATTAAACCGCCACAAACAGCAAGGATAAAGCTTGTTTGGGCAGTGTGTGGAGCTCTCCCAGGACTGCTCTGGGGCACTGCAGTGAAGGTGCAGAGAAGTGTTTGCTTCAGGTGGTGCAGGTATCCATTTTTTGTACCTTGAATTTTTCATCATAAATGCACAGCTGTATTTACACTTGAAGTACAAACTGAAACAAAGCTTTCCACGTATGTGTGGAGGTGGTAAGAGATATTAAACCATCTGTGACAGATGTTAGAAATATTGCTTACAGCAGTGCGCTGCTGGGAGGCTCTGCTGTCTTCATCATAGGAGCGATACAAGAAGCTCAGTAGAATGGAACTGAAACTCGGGCAACTTCAGGATTTTCAGTACAGTGTCTTTTTGTCTTTAAAGACATTATCTGCTAGTAGTTTTATAGCCAATCCTCTGAATGGTTGCTTTAAGTGTGGGGTTGGCTGTTGGAAAATTACGCTGTATTGTTTGTTGTGGTTCAGTGGTTTTCATATCAAGTCTGTTCAGTTTTCAATTAAGAGGGTTTTTTTCTAGTTCTCAGCCTTCCAAGCTTGGCTTGCCTTTTCAGAATCAAGCTGTGTTCTTGGCTCAGGAAACTTCTTTGCAGATTAAAGTTCAAAAGGCTAAGTCTTGGTTCAGTGTGATTTTTCATACTCTGTGATACAGCTTCAAACAGTTACACAGGTTGTTCCATGGGTGATCTTGCAACTGGAATTCAAGAGCTCTGCTCATGAGCAAGCATACTTCTATTCAAACTTACGCTATTTTTTACTGTTGCTGGTCTAAAAGAAGAGTAAAACAAAACAAATGTATATAAATTTTGTCAGCCAAGAGTAAATCAGATGGGGCTTTTTGTTTGTTTGTTTGTGTTTTTGGATTTTTTTCCAAATAAAATCGCATGTTTTAGACAGTTCTCAGATCAGATCTTTACTTCAGTCATTGCTATCTTAGAAATAGACAGTTGGAAGCTTTATTATGGTAGCAAGCATGAATAATAAAAAACAAACCAAACAGGAGTGAAGGATTGTGTGAGAGAGATGGAAGACTTGCTAACTGTGAATGCTCTCTAAGGATGACATCTGTGAAGAGTTAACTTCATCGGGTAGTGGTGGGGAAGGTTAGACAAGAGAAGCAATTCCAGGACTGTGATTATATACAAAGGCTTTCAGGATCTTAAAATGTGCTTGCCTGAGTTAATTTATGCAGTGACTTAAAATGTCCCATTCAGAACTGGGCCTAAAAGAATGCTGATTATTTAATGCTGACACTTGCAAGCTTAATAGAAATTTCAAGTGAAAGATTATTTCATATGTACTATTAATGATCTTGCAAATTCAGAATAATTTTCTTTTCCTTTTTCTTGTTGATTTGCAGCTGCTGTTGGCTTTCTGACAGTTTCCAGTGTCATTACCATGTCAGCCCCTTTCTTTCTGGGTAAAGTTATTGACGTTATTTATACAAATCCCAGTGAAGACTTCACTGACAGCCTGACCAGCCTGTGTGCCTTGCTGAGTGGAATCTTTTTATGTGGTGCTGCTGCTAATGCTACTCGTGTCTACCTCATGCAGACTGCAGGTAAATACAGAAGTAAAAAGTGCTACTGAGAGTCATTTTTTTTCACAGAGTCAGGTTATCTAATGATCTGAAATAAATTCTTGGCACTGGCTGAGAGATCCTCTTGGAATCAGTAGCTTTTTTTACCAGATCAAAGGTAAATTAATAGTACGAAGATAAGTATGCTGAAATAATTGTTCATTTTTATTTACTGTTACGTGACATCTTAAAGCTCACCATCTTCTGGTGTGTTAAAACTCTGTAATGTGACTTGTTTAGTGCTGCGTAATCCTGTGATTTTTATATTGTCGGTGTCTGTTGCTTGACTGACTTCTGTTTCTGACAGGACAAAGAATTGTGAAACGTTTGAGAACAACCATGTTCTCCTCTATTCTGAAGCAAGAAACGGCTTTCTTTGACAAGACCAAAACAGGAGAGCTGATAAACCGCTTATCTTCAGATACAGCCCTCTTGGGCCGTTCAGTGACTGAAAACCTTTCAGATGGGCTCAGGGCAGGAGCACAGGCATCTGTGGGGGTTGGAATGATGGTACGGTGGTCTCTTCCCTGCTTGTCACTTCTTGTAGTTTCAAGTTTGTTTCAGTTCTGTTAGGAAATGTGTGAATGTGATTCAGTCTCAAAATTGTTGTGTGTTCTTGGATACAAGTGTATCTCACTGGTTATCCATGTACTGCATTGCAATAGATGATGTGCCTGTAACCACTTGATGTTTACTCAAAAGCCAAAATATGGAGAATGAGGGTTTGAAATGAACTGCTGTTGCTGCCCAAATTTATCAAGCAAAATATAGTAGGCAAATAGCTTACTGAAGCTTACTGAAGTAGGCAATATTCTTACTGAAGATATTAAAATCAGTGATAACGTTCCCATGGTTGTAGGTAAAATAGGGTGTGAAGGGCCTGATGTAAAAGTCATTGAAGTTGGTTGACTCTGCTTAAGGCCTAGGTGAGCAAAGGCAGCACTGAATATCAAATTACTGCTGAGGATTTTTACAAGAAGTATTAGCCGTTCTGCTTTAGTCTGTCAGTAAAGAATTTATTTAGGTAGGAAGCATGTTAATGAATGCTTCAGTGCAGTGCATCAGTTAATATTCCTTGTTGGTCAGTTGGTTTATGTAAAAATTTGACTTCCCATGTTGTTTTTTGTGGCATTAGTTTTTTTATGCTTATCTGAGAAAAGATACGTTGGTGGCAATTACCTTAAATGAAAGTGTGGTAATTTTTCCTGTATACCTGGATTTAAAAACAAACAGCAAAAAGTCTCCTCATAAAAACAAGCTTCCAAGATTGATGTTATTAGAAACTGTTAAGAGTTTCCACTATGAAGCTTTAAAGCTTTAATACTTTGCCACTGATAAGAATTACGGCTTTCTGTATTTATCTAAGCAAATAGAGTCTAAGGTTTTATCTTACCATACATAAACTGGAATAACTTTATAGAAGGCATTCTGCTCAAAAATGCTGCCATGATGCAGTGTTAAAAGGTGGACTTGCCCAGAAAGAAGAGATTATTATGAAATAATTATATAAACCTGTCAATTAAGTTGATTTTGAATTTTCCTGGAGATTTTTCTATTTTCAATACAGAAAGCAAGATGAAATGAAAACACATTAGATCTAATTTCAATAAATCTTATCAAAAGAACCTATTTAGGAGCTTTGATGATGATTGTTATGAGTGATAAGGTTTTGCAACATCCATTATTCATTTATATCCATTATAAATCCATTATTCCAGATTATAAGTATTTGTGGGTGCTAGGGAGCACTGGTGACTCCATCTGTTCCTCAGTTATTCAGAAGTAGTGTACGATATTTCTCTACTCAAACTTTCTGTATTACACCATTTCTTTAAAAGTTGTGAAAGCACTTTAGAAACTATATAATAGCTTATGTCTTTCAGCATCCCCAGGAGATTTCCTGGTAGGCCTGTTCACTGGCAGGTTAAGATACTTGGCTAAGACCACACAGCAAACCAGTGAGAAAGCTAGAAATGAAATCCAGGCCCCTTTGCTTATAACCTTTGTTCTAACCGTGGGATCCATTCCCCAAATGCTGTGGAGGAATGGATATTTTGCGTGGAAGAAATAAAACATGATAAATGAAAGCATGGCAGCACTAAATTACAATCCTACTAGTTTTAGAAAACTCTAGCGAGGGAAGTTGCACTTCAGTACTCCAGTGGATTATTTTTAATCTGAACGCTAACCTCTGACACATACCTTTTTCTTCTAGTTTTTTGTGTCACCTAGCCTTGCTGCATTTGTTCTGAGCATTGTGCCACCCTTGGCTGTCCTGGCTGTAATTTATGGAAGATACTTGCGAAAACTTACTAAAATGTCTCAAGATTCTCTTGCAGAAGCAACACAGGTAATCTTTTAACAGATGCTTTCTAGTTAACTTCAAAGTTGCTCTAGTGTATTTAGGTTAATATCTCTGAAGTACAGATCTTCTGAAGATAATTGTACTGTTCATTGCCCTAAGCCATGCTGAGCCTGTAGTTTTGCACCTGAACAGTATGAAAGGTAAACTTCAGTAACACTTACTCATAGATCTCAAAAACAACTGTGCTTTGTAAAGAGCTGTCCACAACAATATAATGTGGACGTACCAGGCCTTGAGAATTTGGAAGTGTAGGAAAGGATAAAGAAGTTAGGCTTTAGCTGTGTGACAGCATAAAAAAATCAGCCCATGAAGTCCTGTGTAATTTGGTACAGGTTTGAAAAACACTTTTCTTGGACTATGGTTATGAGTTTGAAGCCATCAGAAACATCCTAGATGGATCCATCTTTTAAGAAAACTTTGCTAGCAAGTCCTTCTCTGGAACGAATCCTTGATGTTTGACCTTATTGTCAGCTTTTTAATGTTTATGAGGCTTGATATTTTTTAAACTTTTCTGGGTGTCTCAGCACATACCCAGATGTTTGGGAGGAAAGTAGAGGAAGCTGTTCTAGAGAGGCTGTTGTAGAGGGGCCTTCATTGTGTTTGCTGACTGCACTGAAATATTGCAAAGCACTGTCAGACAATTAGTAGTGATAGTGACCTTTTTCTCACAGGCTGAGGGTGGGGAAACGTCATTAAAATGCATAGAAATATAATTAGGAACGACATAGTTAAATAGCCACAGTTGTCACTGTGGGATGTCCTATGTAGGACTTATGCAAATTGACTGTTTATCTTCCTCATCCTGTGTTGAACGGAAGCTCATGCCTTTGTAAACCAGGTGTGGGACTTCACGTGAACAACCAATTTTAGTGTTCCATTCAAATTTTTAGGTTGAATGGGGGATGGAGGAAGGAGAATTATATTTTTATATCATATTTTTACTCACAAAAGGGGGCCTTGTTTTTTGTAAGACCATCACAGTGTCTATTAACAACTTAGTGTAATTGGTTACAATTGAAGTAATTTTAGAATTAATACTTTGCTGTTTAGAAGTTAAAACAAAATACTGAGTTGAAATGGCTCATTAGTAGTTGAACTAAATTAATTCCCAGTGTTGCTTTGATCAAATGAGTGGAATTGTTTCAGGAAATAACTGCAGGCTTTCTTGCATGAGTGTAGAATAGAATATTCTTTATTTTTCCCTTTCCCACGTTGTTATTGCAAGTTATTGTGAATAGTAATTTTCTTATGTGTGTTGTTCACGTCAAATTCAGGGGTTTTTTTAACCCTACTGCTATATTTTTCTTTCTCTGCTAACACTTAAGTCAAGGCCATCTTGAAGTTCTTTTTAAACTGCCTGGGCATGCAGTTTACTTTTAACTTAATAGAATTAAAAAAAAAAAAAGGGGGGGTGGGGGAGGAGGGCATGAGAAATTTTCCAGTGGTATCCAAAGGAATGTATTTGGAGATTAGTGTAGTGATACTGGTTTAACTTTCAAATGTTCTGTAATATGAACATTCCAAATTGTGTGTCTCTGTATATTTGTTTTGTTCTTTGCTTTAATGTAGTTAGCTGAAGAGCGTATTGGAAACATAAGAACTGTTCGAGCTTTTGGGCAAGAAGTGGCTGAAATGGAAAAGTATACAAATAAAGCTGATTATGTGCTACAGCTGGCTAAAAAAGAGGCACTAGCTCGGGCAGGCTTCTTTGGAGCAGTAAGTGTATTTTGATGAAAGTAAACCAACCGTGTTATGGCAAGTGTCAATTATTTTAAAATTCATGAGGATAGTTATAAATCTGCAAATAAATAATTTGAGTGTAAATTGAACCTACATGAAACTGTGGGAATACTGGACTTAAATCAGTCTAAATTGCTGTGAAACTGCACCTCAAGATACAGTGGTATGATAAAGCTGGTTTAAGTCTCTATTTCTGCCCCACACCCCATAGCTTTGCACTATTTATCTGAGCCTATACCTCCTATTCAGGGAACTAAACCAGTGGAAACCTTCCCCCACCCTTAGCATTTTACAAGTTTGGCTTCCTGATGAGATGAGCATGAATGCAAAGGAAGCTGGGGAGTGCACAGGTGGGGGAGGGAGAGTGGGATTGCACTGCAAGCTGTTATGGAGAAATGAGTTTGCTTAATGGTATTCTAAAAGTGCAACGTAAATGCAGACTATCAACTCTTCTCCTTTAATGATGGTTGAGAATAATGTTTGGTGTTCCTTTCCATCTTGGGGAATGAGGTTGCTTTTTGAACACTTGTTGGCTAGCAAAGTGCAGTGCCACTGAATGTCTAGCTGGCTGTTGGCTTGATTTGCTTTAGAACTGGTTTTGTTCAAATTTAACTCAGTCCTCTAAAAATCTAGATACCCATAGTATGGGAATTCTTTTATTAGAAGGAAAAATCTGAAACAACATTTTAGAGGATGAAGTTTAAGATGTATGTGACAAAATCTGCCTTTTCCTCTTTTTCCTTAGACTGGCCTTTCTGGAAACTTAATTGTCCTCTCAGTCTTATACAAAGGAGGATTACTAATGGGCAGTGCCTACATGACAGTTGGTGAACTCTCATCTTTCCTAATGTATGCCTTCTGGGTTGGAATAAGCATTGGAGGTATGGAATGAGAAATTAGGTTTTCTTCACTTCAAAGCATTACAGTCAGTATGGGGGCGGGAAGGAAGAAGCTCTTAAAAGATCTGGCTTTCTTAAAAAGTCTCTTCCAAATGATTGTCCCAAGAAATCATACATAATTTTTTTCTGAAGAGTTAATGAAAATAATAGTTTATAACTTAATATAAGCCTTCCATTTTCCCAAAGGAATACAGAGGTTATTTTTTCAATGTGTGTATGTGACAGATACATATTACTTTAATTTTCTTTAGGTCTAAATTAAGATACTTGGTATGTTGTGTAAAGAAATAATACTTGTATTATATTTTTTACAAAATATGTGGGTCTGTGTTAAACATACTCTATTTAGAAAGGCACGTAGAATTTAGCTGTAATTCAGTATGAGTGTCTTGAGCTGGAAGAGTAAACAAAGTGCCAGCACAACACTACACTCTGGTGCTAACCTTTTGTTTTTCCTTACTGACTGACGACTCCTTGAAGCTCAGACTCTCTAATCTACTGGCCCAGAAACAAACTGTTCATCTTTTTGGCAGAGCAGTCTTCACTACTGCATACAGGCAAAAATGAAGATAAGGTACTTTGAAGTTTGACAAGTTTGATTGGAAGGGTTCTTCTTTAAAATGAGTCTGTTACTTCTGATAGACCAGCAGGGCAATGCAGCTCGTCTATACTCTTCTTTTCTAAGACTAAGCGTGATAGGGAAGCACAAAGATGTGCCTGAGGGCAAAATTCACAAAACCTGCTTCCTTGGATATCAAAATTCCAGTGGCACCCATTCCAACTACCAAAACTCTTTCTTCTCTGCTTAAATCATTCAAATTTGGTCAACAGACAGATACCTGGCACTTTGAAAACATGAGACAAATTAATGTTAAATAAAAGAAAAATAATGATAGAAACACTGATAAAATGTCATTGAATTAACTTTTATTTGTGATAAAAACATCTTTTTAAATTCTCCTTGAGATTATTGAAGAATATAGTTCTGCACAGAGCTCTTTCTCATGGGGACTGTGAAGTAAAGGTGCCTTGCCAGAAGAGGCCTGCCTTCCTTGACACCTACAAAGCATATAAGTCTTCAAAGTGCTAAGTCTGCTTGGTATATGTCATCATCAATACATGTTCATGCAATGAACTGTGAAGTTCATTGTGTAATTGGGGACTTTGCCTCTTTTTGTTGTAACAGTTTGTTGTGTTTTCTACCAAATACTGAAGACAGGTTTTGAAAATTAAAAACATTTTCTAATTAGTATTTGCTGTCCATATTATATAATGTTTTTTTATGAGTGGTTGTGAATATGCAAACCTCAGTGTCTCAGTTTCAAGGTGCTCTGTGAGGCTCATGCTTTCTCCCCTGTGCCCTACTCTAGGATGTAGATGCTTTGGCTCTTTTTTCCAAGCAGACAGCTTCTCATCATGGCTAGTGCCTTGTGTTGCAAGCTTTCAGATAGTCCCCAGCAGCAGCGTGATGAAATGCCCTGTCTACATTTACAGACTCATGACCTTGTGCTGGGCTTGTTGCTTTGCAAGAATAAACCAGTAAACCTATTTCAATATACCTTCGGTTTTCTGCCCTCCTGAGATCACTCTTAACACTATATGCATTTAAGGTGGAAGTGGTTTATTCCGTATGTTTTTTCTGCTGGAATTCAAAGATTTTGAAATTGGTTACTCTATTTTGAAAGACACCCAAAAAATGAAGAAATAAGACATTTTGTATTTATGTCTTACTCCATTTTTGGTTCTAGGTTGGTTTCTGTGTTTATTTCAGCTGGAAAGCCCTTCAGCCACGCCAGCTTCAAGATGGTTCACACAGCTGCCAAGAGCTGGGACCCAGTACTATATGCAAGCCTTAGCTTTTGCTTCTCCAGTAATGTTTGAAGCACACTGACTTGGGAGACATACTTCTTTACCTTGTCCATTCTCCACATAGCTTCTCAAGTGTCAGTTGAGCGTTAGGTTTTGAGCCCTCCCGCCCCTCTGGCTGACTCAGCCGGGCTCTCCGACAGTAGTATAACCCTATCTGACAAAGAAGGGCATTCAGAGTGCTCCGTTCTACTGAATGATTTTGAAAATATAGCTGGTTGTATGCAAGGCTATTTCTCTAAAGTTGGATGCTGTTCTTCCTGACAGATGAATGAAAAAGAGTTGCTTTGCTTTTGAGTATACGCAAGCTTACGTGTATTAACTTTTTCTGTTTTTTTCTTCAGAATGATTTGTTTTACAGATATAAATAAGAATGGTCAATAAGGGTTATTGGTAGCTCTGAAGTGAGACTAGATAGGGTTTAAATCAACATGTCTGATAGTGTGTTGGAGTAAAAGATCCCCTACACGTCTGATGCTTCAATGCTGGTGATGAAAAGTATAATGCAAATTTAATGTCTCCTATGTCTTCCATTCCATATAAATGCATAATACTGGTCTGCTTTTTGCTTAGGTCTAAGTTCCTTTTATTCCGAACTAATGAAAGGACTAGGTGCCGGTGGACGTCTATGGGAACTTATTGAAAGGAAGCCCCAACTTCCATTTAATGGTGGGTCCTTGGTTTGTTATTGTTCATAGGTTGATTTTTCTCTTCAGAAAGAGGTGTGTAATACTTAAAGGTAGTACCAACTTACATCTTTTGAAAAAAAACCTAGATACAGTGGTAATTCTTCTGACTTTTCCTAACTATGAAACAGATGATGAATATTTCCTTTAATTGAAAGTTTTAGAAGCTGAAATTTTGGTGTTTTTTTCCTTTAATTCAGAATATTTAATAATATTTAAATACAGTGAATAAAAATATATTGCCAGCAACACCTTATTTACGGCTTTATTGTTTGGAAGCTAGACAACGCCCTCCAATATTAAGTATATTTTGTATAAACAGCATTTGCCTGTCTCAAATCAAAGTAGTTCAGTGAGCTGCTTGTAGAAAATACTTTCTGTGTGAGTTGCGGTTTTATTTAATCAGCTGCATCCCACTAAGCAAAAGTCATACATGAGTTTTCACCAGCTCTGTATGTTGTTAAGAAATGCAATATAGCAGAGTCCAGGTGAGCTGTCAACACTGTAGTTGCCCTCTAAGTTTTGTATGGTCCTCTAATTTAGAAACTTTTTAGGGGCTGCTGTAAGAGGAAGAGTCAGAAAAGAACATCCAACAGACCTAACAGACTTTTTGAGTGAGCTCTGGCTTTAGGGAATAGAGTTTTATCTTTCGAGTTGCTTGATACAGAGGGGTTCTTTTGAAATGCTGTGTCTGCCTGCACTGGAATTCCTCAAGTTCTTAATCTGATGGACACCAAGTCACAGTCTGGCCTCTGTCTCATTTCGCTTCACAGCTGCAAGCCTGTCTGTAGGATGCTTTTCGATATGCATAGACTTTACATAGCCAGTGAAAAGTAACAATGGACGGAGGCAGACTTAGAATAGCAGCCATTTGTCCAAAAAGTAACCACCAACTGGCTAATGAAGGGATAGCTACACGCTCTTGTCTTTAGCAATGAAGCTGGCTTAAACTTCCTGCCATGACTGACTATCCAGTGCCACACTGCAGTTTGCTGTGCCCTTCACAGACCTAGTGCAACTGTTGATTTCATCATCATTTGGATGTGATTTTTTTTTTTTTCAATCTGGATTATTTCAGCGGTCTTCATCTTTACAGTGGCCCCAGTGCAGAGTAAGCAGTAGTATTGGGGCAGAAGTTGTCTTTCCCACTGAAGGTATTGAATTATTCAATTACAGCGATAGTGACAGAAAACAATCTTTATTTTATAGACTGAGCATAAATTGGATGAAGTTTCAGACATCCATGTAGCATAGGCTTACAGAAAGCTTCTTTAAGTTTCCTTTCAGTATAAACTAAATACATAGGAAAGGATATAAACCTTTGTCTCAAAAAACAATTATAGTTGATTTCTGGCTCATCAGACAATAAAACCAAGAGACTATTTCTCTACTGTCCAAACCCACCTGAAACATCTATTCTCTTGGCTACTTAGGTTTTATTTTAATGGAACTCCAGCTGTTGTTGGTGACAACAGATATCTCAGGAACAAACTATAATGTCTTTTTTTTCCTGTATCTAGAATTCAAACAAGAAACAAGCACAATCTTGTATATAGCTTTTAGATATTTTTACAGTAATACATAGAGGAAGGACTTGTGGTACCAGACTTCCTGTATTGCAGAAGATTTCAGTGTTTCAGGCCATGGAATAGACTGTGCAGTAACTGGAACTGAGAATAAAGATAAGCGATTACTTGTTACTTTGATAACAGTAAGGATTATGCTGCTAGCGCAGGATTTAGCAAATACGTTTCTTTTCCCGAAGGGAGGTTTACAGACCATTGTGCTTTTATCTCACAAACAAGTTACAATGTGTATGTCCATGGATTAAAGTCAAGGAAGGAGTCTGAAATTGTGTGGTCTTGCCTTTGCCATTTCTGTGCTACTACCATTAAACTGAAAAGCCTGAGAAGAGGAGGGAATCTGGGAAAAAGAAAAACAAAATAAATTATTTGCTCTAGGAGGACTAGTGAGATCTTGATTGCTACTGATGGGTGTCTGTGTTTCCTATCCACAATTACTGTTTAACCAAACATGTGCATGTGGTCTACCATGTGCTGTGGCTAGTTACGAGTTACTTGCATGCTGCGTCAGAAAAAAATTAAGCGTTTTGAGTTCCATGTCTTTAGCATGAAAAAGCACTACTCGGGTGTTGCTCTGGTGCAGCCAGTTTTCACAAATCTGGTAGGAACTTCGTCAGTGAGACTCTGTCCTTCGGGAATGCAGCACCACTGTCCAATTAGTTTGCTTTGTATGGATATGTGTCGCTGGGATTTAACAGGGCTTAAAGAAATTGTGTTTCTTTGTCTTACCTGTTTGTAAGCTGTTTCTAGTACTGATAGTCTTTTAAGATAATTGTTAAAATCAAATGCTGCGCTCCAGAAAGAAGCTGGCTTTATTTAACTTTGGCAGTCATTCATTCATGATGGTTTGTTACGGTATTTCACAAACTGAAATTTTAGTTTCAATGAACTGTTGTCCAAGTATTATGCCTCTCATTGGTCTTTGAATACACTGTTGTCCTGAATTTATTAAATATACTTTCCACTTTAAAAAAAAAAAAAATCTAAAAAATGGCCATTAATGCAACAAACCTAGCAGCAGCTTTATTCCAGTAACAGCCTTTGCTTAAAACCTACGCAGTCGTGGAGAGGGAACTGCTCTTGTCCAAAGGGGAGGGTGTTTCAGGTGACTTTTGTGGCTCCGTGAGAGGACAGTGAGTGATTTGCAATGTTTATCTTTTTACATCTATTCCATGGCAACGGGACTTTGGCCTTCAATAATGCCATGTCATTTCATTGCTCCTAATTGACAAAACTTGAATTGTCTATAATATGTTCAAAAATTCAGATAATTCTACTAGAAGTGAGCATTGTTCGTTGTTAGGTGTTAGCAAGATGCAAATTCTCCCTCTTGCTGTAGGTAACCTACAGGTTCACTGCTGGTGAGCAACCTGAAATTGCATTCAGGAATGAGGGGTGTACCACACTGACCCCTGTGGTCCTCACTTGTGGCTTGCAGCTATCCCTAGGTTTAACATGGAGATAGATATTTCTGTTGGGTCTCTGTAAATCAAGTTCCAGGAAGGCTGAACTGATTTTTTGTTTCTGTTCATGTTTCTGTATTTTATTCTTTGTCATGCAGAGGGAATCACATTAGGCAAAGAGACATTCAGAGGTGCTTTGGAATTCAAGGATGTTGAGTTTGCATATCCAATACGTCCAGAAACAGCCATTTTCAAAGATTTTAGCCTTTCAATTCCAGCTGGCTCTGTTATGGCTTTGGTTGGCCCAAGTGGTACAGGGAAATCGACTATTGTATCCCTTCTGCTGAGGCTATATGATCCTATCTCAGGTATGTTTTGTGTGTTGCTCTCATTCATGACAATTGATGCTTTGCATCTCAGATACACCTTATAAACAGTCAGGATTCCTGTGTTTGAAGTCCTGATGTGATTATTCCACTGATGCACCACGCTTCCTTCTGGGGTGTATGGTTACCTTGTGGTGGTGCCTGCATAGCTCTGCATTTCTGATCCACTAGTATGTGATTCCCCAGGGGTTGTTGTCCTCAACTGTTCTTTCCGCTTCTTTTCAGTACTTGTCAAACACACTTGACTTTACTGTTTCTTAATTTAAGGTACTATCACTGTTGATGGCTTTGATATCCGTCAGTTAAATCCACTGTGGTTCAGGACAAAGATTGGAACAGTGAGTCAGGTAAGGAAGAAAAAAATTTCTAAGTGAATGAAATAATTTTGTGTAATCAACTGGCTGTGCTTCACTTTTCATCTTTTTAACTGCTGTTGTGCATGCTTTATTCTAAAAATAAGCATTCAGAGCTAGTCCCATTATTCTGTAGTCTATTTTTACATAATCATAGAGATTCAAAGTGTTAGCTTGGAAGAAAAGCGTGCATGTGGAGACTGGAAAGTACATTGTTGCAAATTGCATAGATATGACCATCTTGATGTTTGCTATGATTTGTTGAAGAAAGTAACACAAAGCTTAACGTTTAATCACGTTTTGCATTAATGGAAGTTAGACAATCATATTTTACACAACCATTTGAAAACTGACCTGCTCTGTGTTGTTTCCAGGCAAATGCCATTAGGAAAGCATGAAAATACAGCACTGTTGGTGCTTACTCTTGTAGTGCCCTATCCTTAGCATCCCTAGACTCTGAAAGTACAGAGAGATGTTCAGTGGCCTCTTAAAAATAAACTATTTGACCAATTAAACTATGTATCTTCCTTCCCTCATCTCCCCAGGTGCTTCACAGTGCAATTAGTTGTTAGGTTGATGTTCTGATTAAAAGCATAAGGATAACTGTTCAAAACATCTGCTTCATGTAAGAATGCCACCAAAAGCTTTTTTTCAAAAATTATTTTCCTGTGGGCACATTAGTATTTTTCTTTTTCAATGTATGTATTCCTCTTGAGTTACCAGTAGGAGATTCATACTGGTATTCATACTATAGCATGTCTCTTCTTTATTTTATAAACAGAGCAGACTTACCTTGTTTCAGATATTTTCCCATTGTACATCACTTGTCCTATCTGCCAGTCCTCTTCTCTGTTTTAAGCTTTAATATAAATTAAATGCACAAAATGCTATGAAATCTGTGTAGACATTGTTAAGAGAAGAATCATCATTGTTGCAAATGATGATACGTAGTAAAGTACAAAGGGAAGGTTTTCTGATGTTTGGATCAATAGCTCTTTCTGAACTCTTCCTCAAATATTAGGAATTGAGGGTTACGTCATGTTTTGTCAGTTAAAAAAGCAAGTTATTTTTTAATTGGTTTTGACTGCTTATTTTGGTGTTAGGAGAGTTTTTTTATTTGTTTTTAATTCAATTAACTCTAGCTTACATATTCTTTTGTATGGATATAAAAGAAATTAATGCTGGGTCTTGTAAGTGGGACTTATGTTATTTGAGATGTAGGCAATACATGCATGTAATTACAGAGCTACCATATTAGTTACGTTTTTCAATTTATCAGGAACCAATTCTGTTCTCCTGTTCTATTGCTGAAAATATTGCCTATGGTGCAGAGGATCCTTCTACTGTGACTGCAGAGGAGATTCAGAAAGTTGCTGAAATAGCTAATGCTGCTAGCTTTATCAGAGATTTTCCAAAAGGGTTTGACACTGTAGTTGGAGAAAGAGGCATTCTGCTTTCAGGTACATCTTTCATACTGCTTATTTTAAAAATCTTGATACTATAGAGTGAAGTAAAAATTCTATTATTTTTTGTTACCAGTTTTTTTCTCCAAGTCATAGCCTGCCATAAGTATTAAAAAAATTCCTCCTTTATCTCTATTCTCCCCCTAAAGTACATGTGCCTAATTCTGCTCAGCCCAGGCATTCAGTTAAAATTACTTCACATTTGTTTTCCTTTTTCAATTTACTGAGCTCTTCCCCGCAGGTGGACAGAAGCAACGAATTGCAATTGCTCGAGCTCTGCTCAAGGTAAGCCAGCACCCAAATAGCTATTTAACTACATTGTGTGGAGGCAGGAAGGGTTAAAAAGGAGGAGGCCTTTCAATGGGAGAGGTGGAAAAGTATTTTTAAAATGAAAATTATATCTTTTACATTAATGAGGAAGTTTGAAAGGGCTGAGTAGTTTAACTAAAGACCATTTACTTATGTAAGTGCTTCTTCCTGTCTTTCAGTCATGTTTTTCGATAGTTCTTGCCAAGACTGCTGGTAAATCATTGTATAATGGCTCACTTTCATAAGACCAGGTCAAGGATGAAGGAAGACTTTAAGAATGTGGTGCTAGTAAACTCATATATGACACTTCTGTCTCTGTGTTCAGATCTCTGTCACTCACGGGTTGATTTTTCTGGATTGCAGCTTACTAGCACTATAGATGCCCTGTCTTGGCTTTGAGGGGAGCTGGTGTGGATTTGGGACAAGATACTATTTCAAGCACAATGTTGTGTCATTTTTTTCTTCAAGAATTGGCATGGGTTTAGCTTTAGGGCAGGCTCTATGCTGCGCAAATTTGAGGAAGCTTCTGAGGATCAGAAGGATGAGGAGTTTGGTTCAGGGACAGCCACGGGGCCTCCCAGGGAGGCAGTTTGGGGCTGAGGCTCAGCTGGTAGTTTTGAGCCTTGCTGAACCCAGCTTACATTCGTGTTAAGCTGCACGGGATTCTATAGCATCCCTAGCATGCTAGATTACTGGGAATTTTTCATTATACCAGTTCTCTTTTACCACGAATGCTGAAAAGCTGATTGCATTTCATGTCAAGTACAGTTCATGGGAGTAGAGACTTTATTTGGGGGGTGGGGGGGCCAGAAAGAGTTTTAAAAAATAAATGAGTAGTTGATACATATGTGATTGGGGGTGCAGTGGAGTCCCGTCTCTTCCAGATAAAGTCTGAAGGTTTTACTGTCAACTTCATCAAGCAAGTTTGGATTATGTACTGTAAATCAGAAGAGACTTCTTAGGGATTTGAGTGCTGGTGATTTTTTTTTTTTTTAATTTAATTGGGAAGAGTTCTTTAATGGTAGTTCTTAAATACCATGTATTTCATTTGTGGGTGAAACACTGCTTGTTAGTAGGTTTTTGTTATTTTTGTTACTAGACAGTTATATATAGCAGACTGACTGCAAGCAGAGGGTAGCTCAGCCTCTGTGAAAGATCCACATAAGAGCAGTAAATAGGAAATTGAACTTTTGACCACAGTGCTGCCAAGTATGCATTAAAAATCATCTCCCACCTTTACCTTCTATCTTTCAAATAGTGATCTGGTAATAGTGTTCTTTTACTTTAGTTTGCAAAATTTGAAGATGGAAGTGTGTTGTTTCCGTTTTGTCCTCTTAGCGTTTAGACTCCTTAAAAGTAATGCTTTGAATGACACTCAGTTCTTTTGATGAAGTAAGTACAGTTGGAGTTTCAAGCTGTATGAATCCTGTTCTCTATTGATATAAATATTCAGATCTTGTCTAATTGTTATTATAACCTATTTTACTTTCTTCTTCAGAATCCTAAAATTCTTCTGTTAGATGAAGCAACAAGGTAAGAAAGAAAATAAATAGAAACTTACAAATTCTGTGAAACTCAGATATGTGAGGTGCTCTCTCTTCTTTTTTTCTCTGCATGCTCTTGCAGAAATTATCTAGCCCCTTATTTTTCTCTACCCACAAAAAGAATGTGCTTTTTAGAATATGCGAATTGGTTAGGAGACCTGTGATAAAAGCTCTTTATGCAAAGTGGAAAGGATAGCAGGTACACTGTGTTGTAATTTTTCATCGAGTTAAATTTGTAGTATGTAGCTTGATTTTGAAACATCTTAACTTAAAGCTTTTTTGTATCTTTAGTTTAAATGAAGATCTTAGTGTTAAAGAGAGATGATTATACTGCCGTATAATTTTTTTCCTGAATTAATTTAGTGTTATTTCTCCATGCATGTTTTTGCATTTGAGAATATGTAATACCTGTAACTTGGATGCGTGCACTACGCATATTCATGAAATATCCCTGCAGTTCGATTGGTTCATCTTCATCAACAATAGCAAGGGTTTGCAGTTTTAGCAAAATAAGCCTAATGCATACAAAACTTGTCTTTAAAATAATAAATATCCTTCTCTCTCCCCTCCCTGCTTCCCATTTCTTACTAGTGCTTTGGATGCTGAAAATGAATATCTAGTGCAAGAAGCTCTGGAGCGGCTGATGGAAGGGAGGACAGTCCTAATTATTGCTCATCGTCTGTCTACTATTCAGAATGCTGATTTTGTTGCAGTCCTTGGCCAGGGTAAAATTCTTGAATGTGGAAAACATGAGGAACTACTTGCAAATCCGAATGGACTTTTCAGGAAACTAATGCAGAAACAAGCTTTTCTTCAGAATAGTGATACTTTTGCATTAGATTTACAATCCAGAGAAAAAGATGTATTAAAAGAAAATGTATGAGAGAATGTATGAATAATGGAAGCTTACAAACTACAAAGAATATAACTTATGTTTCAGTTATGTAAAGTAAATGTTATATTTTTCCAAAATGTACAAAATATCTTTTGAAACTTAAATGTGTTTAAACTTTTTATTGAAAGCTTTTTAATAATTATTGCAACTTTTTAAAATGTCTATCACATTGAGATAATTTCAGTGTATAGATTTTTCTGCTTTGTGTTAATTGAGACCATTTAGAATCTTGTTTGCTGTAATGCACTGTATGATGATGTGCTGCATTCTCAAGTAAGTTCAGTATTTTAAGGGTAATTAAATGACAATCTTACCATTTTCATATCATTGTCTCTTCCCTTTTCAAGGAACTTTTGCCTTTTGTGCTTGTCAGTAGTCTTAAAATGCTAGAATTCAAAAATGCGCGACACTAACGTACTCTGAAAGTTCTGACTTCCACTGCACTGTCCTTTCAGTTACCATTTGTTCTGAACGTGAAAGTTGATTATGATCACCATCTACAGTTACTGTAGAGAATTACATATGAGAACACATTTTAGAGAGTATGGAACCATGAGTTGGAGGAAAGTTCTTTAAAAAACAAACAAACAAACAAAAACCCCAACAAAAAAAAGCAACCAAACAAAAAACCTAACTGACTTTACATAAGGACAAAGCAAGTATATTAGTATATGAGTATATTAAGTCAGCATAGGAAAATCTAAAATTTGCATGCATTTTCTTCCCTTCTCTATTTTCCCAGTTCTTTAGTTTCACTTCCCTTCTAAGATGACGTCCAAAAGAACATGCTCTTAGATATCTAAGTTTTTGTCCTTTTTTAAGGCATATGTAAGTTTTTTATTGTTACTTAAAATTTCATTCATAGAAATCCCAGGTTTTATCTAACTACCTTATTAGGGACAAACAGTAAACTACCTTCTCAAGGACAACTAGTAAAATAATAGCATTACATTAATTTGAATAACTGCAGGAGGGTACATTTGGCAGTAAATGTTTGGCTTCATGTTTCTAATTTAAGAATCTCTTCCAGTAGAATCTCTCTAGACTTTCTGAAGATGCAAAACCCCACAAGATAATTTTAAAACGCTAGAAGCTTTCCAGGTCACATTAAAACTCATCTATGCTAGGAAAACTTGTTGCTGGAAAACTTTATTGGCAATAAGTGAGATACCTAGTGCTGGGCAAGCTTAAAATGTTTATCTAATGTGCCATTAATGGCACTTCGTGGAACACAGTGAAAACGCTAAAGAGATCCCTGAGCTAAGGAACGAAAATAAAATTACATCCAGATATAATTTTATCTCCTGATATAGTTTTACTAGAAGCAGATACTGTATTACAGATATGCCAAAAATACCACTGAGCCAATGTTTAATTTCAGTGTTGACTACCAATTATTCTTTTTATAACGTATTTAGAGGGGCTTGAACTTTAGCCTATTTACTCATGTAATCTCTCCTTATGTGAGATGCAACAAGCCCCTTTATTCATGTGTTTACACTGGTTACAGGAATTACTTGCAGCCAAACTGAATGAATGTTTTGTCTTTTGTTCATAAGTTGCTCTGGCAGGTGTTGCAGTCTACAGAAAAGTGTGAAAAGCTATAGAAAAGCTCTAGTCCACAGAAAGGTGAATGTCTGTCATAGCAGGTACATTGGATAACAGACTTTATTCAGGTTAGAACCACTCAAAATACTCCTTGGAACAAAC
Organism: Calonectris borealis; assembly: GCF_964195595.1. NCBI lineage: Eukaryota > Metazoa > Chordata > Aves > Procellariiformes > Procellariidae > Calonectris > Calonectris borealis. The sequence goes on from NC_134314.1 coordinate 82,653,512, forward strand.
CACAGACCTCAACAAGGTGAGAAAACAAAGTTTCTTAGTAATGTGCAAGTAGAAGGCTTTGCTGGACAACTCCAGATTTGTGATGTGTGCACATGGCATGCTGTGTACTTCACAGCAGTGCTAGCCAACACTGGGTATATGGTTTTGAACTGTAGGGGCCCTAGTAGCTTAATGATGAAAAAGGTGTGAGAACGAGAAAAATTAAAGTATTGCATTCTTTTTGTTATAAGAATTGAAGACCTTCCTGTCTAAGGTGGAAACTGTTGGTGTATCTCTAACAATCCTGATAGGCGTCTTTTGCTAAGGACCACTATTTCATGCTGCTGCCTTGTGTAGCATGGTCCATGGGGCAAAAAGGGGCCACGCAATGTAGAAAAGACTTAACGTGAGAGTATCTGACTGTGCATCAGAAAGAAGTATAAACCAAACTTTCTTACACTCACTGACTGTATTTTCCATTCTTGCCCTCTTCAGGTTTTAGTAATACTCTATATCTATTATTTGTTTTGTTTAAGCTGTTAGTAGGAAGAGGTTCAGTTCCATGAGGGATGGCATTAATAGCTCAAAACACAGCTGTGCTACTCCCACTGTATTCCAAAGGCCAAAAGGTATCTGAAATGCTTTTGATCGCAAGTAAATACAACTTAAGTCAAATTAAACTTACCCAGCATTTCCTGAAGGAAAGGCCAGACCTTGTTCAGAATTGGTAGAGGTTTCAAAGTGTCCTTGTAGCCCTGGCGCAGCACATTATACAAAACCATCTCTCTTTTACATTGCACACACTAGTGTCCAGCTTTAGCTTAAACATATCTTCTCTGTGTAGAAAAGTAATAAAGATGATTTCCCAGACGTTCAAAAGTAAATGTAATTAATTTTACACGCACACACGTATATCAAATATGCAATATAAACATTTTTTTCAGTTTCTATCACTAGTTGCCATATTTTAGTTGGTATCTATGGGCATCATTTTGAAGTCTTTTATTAATACTGCCTTTTTCACCTTTGCCTCAGAGGCCAGAACTTTGCTTCCTTAACTTTTTGACTTTTGGGGTATCTGTACTGTATCTAATTGCTTTCAAAACTACCTTGCTAAATTGAATGTATTAGTTAGGGTTGAGTATTTGGAGACTTAATGAAAGGTCAGCTCTCAATGTACACTTAATCCCTTTACTGTGTTCCTAATTAGTTTTCCGATTCTTGAGAGCACGAATGTTTTCCTGAGAGAAATAAGACACTGAAAATAAAGTGTCTTGAGTAACTTTATTACTTAAACTACTTATTAAACTATTTATTTTAATGCTTAATAGAGTACTGATCGCAACATCATCACTGCAGTGAATGATTGGCATCTCTGAAAGAGAGAAGTTCTTTCAACTCGGGTTTCACGTAGTTGAAGCAAATTTTTGCTTTAATCTTCTGATACAGGGAGCCTCTTTTCTGTCAATACTTTAATCTTTGAAAAGGGAGTGGATTCTAGTTAGGCGAGTAATAGAGGAGCATACCTGGCCTTTGTGATCTCCACCAATTCTGTCTTCGCATTTCCACCGCTCGACACACTCAGCTGTCTTGAATGGGGAGAATTGTTTCCAGTTGCTTAAGGGGTCTTAAACTCATGATGCAATGATCCAATAGATTAATACTCAGACCTATTAGGGAACTCTGTATTCTGATGAGCAAGACGTTACATTTCTTATCTTATGAAGAAGAAAATGGTATTGATCTTTTATACATGTCTTTGTTTAAACGTCTGCAGTGTCCCGTAAGGCATATTCAGTTAACCCATTAATTAGAATTGTGTTTGCTCTGCAGATGATGGAGTTTGCTGCTATCCTTTCAAACTAATTTTCTTTTCAAATAGGCACGCAGCTATTTGTGGCTAGTCTACCCAAGCAGTATTTCAATCCATTGATCAATAAATAAACAAGAGAAGTAAAAAGATATCAATCCCATATATTTTGAAGTTGTGGCTCTAATATAAGTCCACTATTTCCATTCTCTTAGTTCAAGTCCCTGCTAGGTCAGTATTGTCAAAATTGCCTGCTGGACATTCACCTTTTCATGTGAAAAACAAGTACCACACGAGTCCCGGTTCAAGAACTGGTTAAGTCTCTAACCGATATCAGCATAAACTCTTTCTGTGTCAAAAATGAGATTTAAAGGTTGAGTTGTATCCTCTCTCCCAAAGATGGAGCTCTTAATACAGGGCTGGGACAGCAAAAGGAAGCCGAGTAATTCCCCGAGGAAGTGTAGCAAAGTGTATACAGGATTCAATCGGCAAAAAATGACTGCTCACACTGCATCATCTTAAATATTTTAGAAACAAGGTGTGAAGGGGAGCTTTCAGTTTTTTAAATAATTTGAATGTCACCATTCATGGACGTTGGGAAATGCGGATGGCAGCTTGAATTTTACTCAGTTTTTCCCCATTTCCTTGTTTGTGTGTGCATTTTCTGATTTGGTTTATTTGTTTTTCTTGATGGAACGACAGTAAGATGGTGATTTAGCATCGCTGCATGGAGTATAATATAGAAGCATACTACATTAATGTAACAGTATAGGGAAGCTCCACTAAATGTTCGTATTTTGCTTTTCCCATAAAATTAAAGCAAAAGGAGACAGAGTGAAGTTAAAAGGCAAAGCACTGAAACAGACAGGTGCCTCATACTTCAGTACTGCCAGATGAAACATCTCAGGTTTATCTCTGCATTTCAGATTCAGCCATATTGGACCACATGGAAAGCTTAACAACCGTAACTCTTTTCAAAGAACTCTTTTGGAAACCGATGGGAAATTTTTGAATATTCTATTTTTAGTTAATTTTATCTTAACTAATTAGCTTCATCGATAATATACATACAACTCAACTTCTTCCCTAAGTAAATAGTACGTATGTACCTTCTGAAAGCTCTTTTTCATACAGATCAATCCAGTTGAGTATTTTCTTTTGATTAGAAAATTTAGTTCCCCTTTAAGACTAACATCTAATTCTATGCCATTGAATAGTTGTAGAGCATGGTTGGTATTTACCGTAGATGTGAAACATACCTAGGTTTGCATGGAATAGGTTTTCTTTGTGTTTTTTTTTTAATTAGAAACTTGGGGACAAACACAGGTTACAGCACAGGCTATTTTAAAGATCAGGCAACTCTGTTAGTGGAAAACCCGCCCTTCCAAAAGTGCCAAACAGCGGTTTGCAATGGTCTTTCAACAGCAGTTTTTTGAGCTGAAAGGTATCCAGCTACCTTTCTCTGCTTGAGTTGGTTAGCGCCAGAACTGCATTAATTCAGTGAAAAATGGTTCCCAAATCCAGCCTTGTGGGTCCTCCTGGGTGCGTCCCGAAGGACTGAGCGTATCCGGCCTTCTTCGGGAAGATCCGAGCGAGGGGGACCCATGTTTTTTTGAGACCACCCGACACAGCTGGCTGTCTAAGCTGCCGAGTGAGGAAAGTGGCGCAGGCTCCTGTGCTGGGGAGGAGGGCACGGTGGAACAGCCGTCCTCCGAAGGCCATGACGTGCCAGCGGGCCTGAAGCCGTCTCGTTCCGCTCTCCCCCTCCGGAGAGGAAAAATCCTCTTCCGCGGCGCGGCAGGAGCACTGGGGCAGCTAAGGGAGGAATTGGACGCTTCTGCATGAACGCTTGAGCCTGTAACAACGACGACGTATTTATGAGGGTAGCTTCCCGCTGCTGGCTTGTATCAGGAGAGCCGGCAAGGCGACCAGCGGGGTGCGAGGGCCGCGCCCCCACCTGGCCAGGCAGCTGGCGCTGGGTCTCCGCCGCTCCCCGGCAGCGGCTGCGCCGCGCTCCGCTCCGCCCCTCCTCGCCCCGGAGTGACGCAGTCAGCCGGCGCCCGGCGGGAGCTCCGGGCCGGCACCGCTCCTCTCTCCCCGGCCATGTTTCCTTCGGCGCCCGCCTCCCCGCGGACCCCCGGCGGGTCGGCCCGCAGGAACCTGGGCAGCGCCGCCCCCAGCCCTCTCTCCCGGCCGGGCGGCAGGAAGAACCTGGCCGTCGTGGCGGCAGCCAGCTCGCCGGTGCTGTTCTCCCCGGTGGCGCGGAGGAGCGGCTCCCTCTCCGCCCGGTGAGTCCCGCCCCCTCCGCCTGCCAGGCCCCGGGGCAGGGGCGAGGGCGCGCGAGCCGCCTTTTCCCGCCGGGCCGTTGCTCCCGCCTGAGGGTTTTCCCCTCTCTCTTCCTTCCCCGTTTCCGGGATAAACCCCGAGCCTTCCGTTGCCGGGGTTCCGTGGCAGGCACTGCAGTCGGGGCTTGCGGGGACCGCTGCCCGCGGTGCAGCCGCCTCCCGGCCCGCTGAGGGGAGGCAGCGTGCAGAGCCGGCCGGCGGCGCGTCCCCCGGGCCCTTCTGCTCCTCCGGCCGGCGCCCTCCGGCCGCCCCTTCCCCCGCCACCGGGGGCGGTGTCGCCTCTTGCCGCGCGAGCGCGGAGCAGGTGGGCTGCGGTTCCCGGCGTCTGCCGCCGTGCTCGGGGGCGGCTCGCTCGGTGGGTATTTGGGGAAGGAGTCTGCCGTGCACACTCAGATAGCTGTTACTGAGGATCTGAAAGACTCGCTCTTTGTTTCCTAAAGTAGCACTAATTGTTGAGAGAGCCGAGAGGAAGTTAGGCAGATGATTTAAAAAAGTGGCAAAAAAAGTGTCATCATTTAAAAAAAAAAAAAAGAGCCAAGTGTTTAAGTGCTTGCCGTCTGAATCTCTTCCTTGAGTCTTGCAAACACAACCAAAACCCAGATGCAGGCACGGAGGCTTTTAGTTAGGTAAAATCATTTGACCTTACTGAGTAAAAGGAGGGGAAAAAGTGTTATTTGGTCATGTGTAATGGTCAGCAATTAGATTATATTGGTCCTGTGCTTCAGTGAATGTATTAAGGCATACTTCTGAATGAGCCTGATGAGAGGGCTCTGCCTGAAAGCTCTTGCTTTCAACTGTACAAGAAGGTTCAAGAAAATATTTCGTCCCTCTTTGCAAACCCTGCCTCATTTTTACATGCTCAAGCCATTGTAGGTTACAACGTTGCTGTTTCACAAATGCAGTTTTACCATTTGTTTTTCTGTTGAGATTATTGTAAGATATTCTGTATCTCTCATCGTCCTTAAATCTCTTTTCAGTAGTTTTTCTGCAATATCCTTTTGAGATGTGTACATGGTAGGTCATCCTAGTACTCGAGAAGCTGTATGTGGAGTTGTCATCATGTTTTCTGTTTTGCCTTTTATTCTGTATTTAGTAACTCAGATATTCTGTTTGCTGTTTGACTGTCCTAAATAATATTGTACTGTCAAGAGACTGTCACTCTGGTAGTTGGTTTCTTTTATGACTTTGAAGATCTTAGACACCAATCTTTAAAAATTTTAGACACCAGTAAAGGTTTATAGAGGGGAAACTTTCCTGCAGTGTATAAATTAGCCTTTCTTTCCTCTGTATTTTTTTTTGCTTATTGTTTTCTTTTATACAGGGTTTGGTCTACAGTAAGACTTTTCCTCATGTCTTCCAGCTTGATTTCTTTAGGAATCTTTGATGAGGGATCTTTTTGAAAGCTTTTAGGAAATTTAAGTACTTAATATTGTCTGGATTGTATTCACTGACTTTTTTGCAGAAAATTCTGATAGAACTGTTAGGCATGACTTTTCTGTGTGAAAAGGAAAAACAGAAAAAAAAAATCTATGAGAGTTACTAATCTATGTTTACTCATTTTGCTCATTTACTTTCCTACAGGAGTAGTAAGACTTTATTAGTCTGTGGTTTCTCAGGTGTTTTCAGATTCTGTCTAGGATATTTGATATACTCTGTTCTCACGGTAACAAATTCTGACTGAAACATTTTACAGTTGAACGGTTTTAAGGTTTTTTAAAAGTTGTATGTACATTAAAACTATAAATCTACAATACCACATGTTCAGTGTTATAACTATCTCTTATTAGTGTTTGAATTCGAGGGTTGCTCAGATGTATCCCTGGTATAGGAAAAATATGAAAATAATAAGAACCTCTATATTTAAAAAGAAGATAAAATAGTCAAAGTTTAGGCCTTCTTCCCCCCTTCCCCTCTTCTCCCTTCCATGTGAATGAAAACTGAGATATAACTTGAGCCCCAGATCAATTTCAGGGGTTCAGAATCACTTTTCTCAGGAGCAGCTATTTTTTGTTGAGATAAACAAGATTGCCCGTTTTCAGTTCTGGGGAACTTTTACTTTAGGTCTGTTTAATATGGTGTTTTTCCCAACTGGGTGTCAGGCTTGTCTTCTAGCTGTGTATCATCGTCTTTTGGCATTTCACACTGGGGAGGTCTGTGACATCATTTTACTTGTGAGGAGAAATAAAAAAAGGGCAGTATCTTCTAAAAGCAGAGAAATTTACCTACTTAATCGTGTTCAAAAGACAAGACAGACCTATGCTGTTCCAGAGAGAGAAGGCGGGGGAAGATGCAAAGCTGCTCTTATAAATTACATTTTGAGATAAATAATGACTGAAACAGGTGAGAACTGCAGTCTCCGCAGGAAAACAAGGGCAGTAGAAGTGCTAGCTGATCCAAGCTGCCACGGGCGCTCACGGTGTTGCACAGTGCGTACTGCCCAGCAGCGTTAGAACTGGGGGTGGAAACAGGCCCTGCAGTCAGGGAGGAACTTCTGTTGAGCTTCTCCTGGCATTGTGGATAGCTTTATTCTATAGATAACCAGAACGTAAAGAAGTTGAACAGTGATTTTGTTGCTGGGCATATTCAAAATCAGCTCTTTAAAAAATAAAGGGATTTGATGACAGCTAACAACTTGTAAGGAGGCCACCAAATGACTGTTTTAGCTGGCGCTCCCAGAGGGAGCGTGTTTATTTTACGTAAGCCCATTTCATCACGTCTGTTTCTAAACAGATACTAATGAAGTAAATGTCTGTTGAAACTGATGAAGAAACAATAAAAACTAACTATAACTTTTTGTTTTGTTTAAGAGCAACTCCTACCAGAGTTATCCAGCATCCCTCAGCAAGTGAGACTATTAACTATGATGTTAAGGCTTTTGGATCCTCTCTGCCTGTTAAGGTTATGGAAGCCCTGAAGAAGGCTGATGGTAAGAACTGATTTTATCTGTTATTTTTCTGAAAATTAACAGGCGAGAGAAGTGTTAACATGTCGATGATGCCATTTAAATGCTGACTTTACAGTGGAAACTGAAATGTTTGCGCCTTGGTTTGAATCCAACTTAGTTAACTATGTAACTATAATTGTAATAACACCCATGTCGGTATGGATGCATGTAAATATCCTTCAGGTGCTGTCTTAACCAATATATCGTAAAGTGCAAGGTTATAAAGAAAACCAGTAGTGGTTTTTTGGTAACTTTTGCTTATTGGTTCTTTCTCATCTTTTTCACTTGTTTTGATTCTGTTGTATCCTGGAGTGGATGCTCTAATTTTTTTTTAATTTATTTTTCATCCACATTTGTTATCACTTCTAAAAGCCCCAGTGATAGAAACCTTTCCCTGAGTTCAAGAAATTGGTCTCCTAAGCAATTTTTCCCTGTGGTTAAGTTTTCTTTTTTATAGTACATATAAGAGGAACCAAAAATGCGTATCTTTATAATAGCTTTGTAAATTGCTGAGCAATTTTTATCTGCTGTAAATTGATGGAAATAGCTTCTAGGATAGTCTTGCTTTTCACTCTCAGAAGTTGAGCGTTTGTCGAATGGATTTTTAAACTATGTAGTAATTTAGTATCTTAATCAAATACATGGAAATTCTAACATGGAATTTAATTTAATAGAAACTGTATTTCTTATTTTCATATGAGAATGAAAGTTTATTCGTTTTAAGGTTACTCTGCATTGTTTTAAAAATCTGAATGCTTTAAAAAAAATTACTTTTTATGTAGCTGATGACCAGCTGAGCGTTCAAGTGGATGAAAGTGGATGGGCCTGGCTAGTCCATAAGGAGAGGCTGATTATTTGGAAGATTGGTCAGTCTCCAGTAGCTAAGGTAACTGAAAGATGAAGATGGAAAGACTTCTATATTTAATGCTAGTTGAACAAGTTATTCAGTTGTGTTTTTTTAAAGCAAGAGTTTCTTTATAAATTGGAGTTTGTCTAGTTTCCCCCAAAAGCAGCAGGGTTGGTATGAAGTCATACTAACAACAGTAACTGAAACTCAAGCTTTTGAGGGAGCTTAACATTTTTATATTCCTCTCTTCATTTTTAATTGTCACCTTGACACTAAGGTTAATTCTTTGCATTTTAATAGGTGTGTCTCTTATGTTAGATAGTCTCAATAAAGCTTATTTTAATAGTACCAAAACTAGTTGATATGTTACAGATTGGTTTAGATGATTCTGGGACTGATTTTCAACTTGTCAAAAAAAAAAAAAGGTTAGTTTCAGCTGTGCTGAACATACGTTTCATCTAGGTTTCTTATGTCAAGAATTTTTTTTTCCCCTCTGGGCAGTGTTTCTTTCAGCATCATGCTATTCAGTGAATAGCAAGTATGGTCAGAGGAAAGCTGTAGTTACAAAATCAGTATCTTTCAATTAGTGCAACATATGTTAATTATACAGGTTGTGCACTTACAGTGGAGTGTCAGTTATATGCATTCTGGTACTTGTAGAGATTTTTCAAGGGATTAAAATCTTTCTGATTGTTTAACTTTGTGGGGGGGAGGGGAGGGAAGGGAGGAGCGTTTCCCCTCTCTGCTCTGTTAGAACCTAGTGAGCTTTTTCTAGTTCAATTTTGTTTTGCTGCCTTGTTAGCATATTGTATTGAGGAATGGTCAAATAATTGCACCTCTGAAAGAAGTAATTCAATATTGTAGTGTTGTGAGAAACACTCAGAAATAACTAAAGAAAACCAGTCATGTTTGAAAATGTACAATTAGGTGGTTTTTAGCTGTTTGCTAGTTGTGACAACCTTGATGAAAATGTCTTGTGACATTCTTTTGGTTCCCTTACACAGTGTCTGGGCTAGTTGAAAATTAGTTTTTAGCAGGGCCAAAAAGTCTAAAGACTTTGTGGCAGAGGAACAAGTTCTTCTAGTCTCCTATTTATTATGGCATCTCTTTCTTTCTTACAGTTATCTTTGTGCAAGGAACTGCAGCTGCCACCCAGTGACTTCCAGTGGAGTTCTAGTTTAGCAGCTATATCTTGTCTCAATTCTTCAGGTGAAGCGTCTTCTCTGCAGGTGATCAACTTTTAAATTTTAGTGTTTAAAAATACTTTTATGGTAACTTTGAATATATCCTATTGTATCAAGTACTTACTTGAAAACTTCATTTGGTGTGGTACTATCTATTCAAAAGGTCAGGATTGATAGTTTGCAATACATATGTTTGAAATAAACAAAATAGTCTTTTCAAACTACACAGTTTACATGAATCAGGATCAGATTAAATAATTGTTTTCCTAAGGATTACTTGGAGTGCTTTCGTAACAAACAAAATACAGTAAACTAAGAAGTATTGTGTTAACAAACACCAGGGCGATCAAATATTCAGTTTAAGCAAGTGCAATTTAAATGCATGCCGGCTGAAAAAGTTGTTCAGCAGTGGTTTAATTCTGAATACGCACGGATGAGAAGCAAACACCAGCACCCTCCCTTGGCTGGTCTTTACAAGGAAGCTGGCACTGGGAGGACAGATGACTTAATCTGTCTTGACTGATTACTTTCCTAAGTGCCTTTTCGTAACATGCTGTGCTAGAGGGTGAGGTTTGAAGAGCTGTTAAGTTTTCTGAGTATGTTAATGTGTCTGTTACTACCATTCATGAAGGAAAAAAGCTCTCATTTTCAGCTTGGGTGTAGTTTTCAGTTAATATATGTGGTGTTCTAATAAAACTGGATAAGCAGTTGTCTTTGGAAGGAAGAAGCAGCACAGAATATGTAATAGAGTCTTTTCTTTTGACTTGTTACTGTGTTACACTTCCAGATGATGAAAAGCACTCTTAATATCTTGTGATTAGCTCATAAAACTCTAAATGCTCTATGACTTGGTCATACCCAAAGAAGTTTAAGACGAAGTAAGACACCTAAACCAAGATTATTTTTTTTACTTCCTCTTTCTTCAGCTTGTGAGCTATGCGTGTACACTATGATTTTATAGAGTGAAGTAGAAATATTAGTGGTAGAAAATATTTCACTAAAAGGAAAATTATTAAACAATGGGCAGGAATCACAAAGGACAATGCGTTCTTTGGTGTTTTTTTAATTGCTATGACATTCGTTAGCCAGCTGTATGAAGATCTGTGTCGAGTCAAAAATCAGTTAGAAAACTCCAAGGAGATCAATAACAGCTTTCAGCTACAGTTCTTCTGTTGTTCTGTACCAGTTGATTAGGTACAATGCTTTCTATCTAAATCTCTACTTGAACACAGTCTCGTTTCATAGTTTGAATTTGGTATCCGAGTGATTTCCTGAGTCAGAAGCCCTAATGTAGGCATACTGTGGGCTTATGTGTTTATACAGAGAAGAGCCACCGTGTGATTTGATATTTCTCTTAATGACACTACAGCAGTTTCTTTTGTTAAATTATAGTCTGCATTTTAAGTCTTCTATAGCAGCTTATAACTTTTGGCATCTGGAACTCTCCACAGGCTCTTTTCTGTCTTGCAAGTGTAAGTTTCATTTGCATTTCAGTAGCAGACCCTGAATTATCAGGAACAAGAACCAGCAGAAAATATTATTGTTAGCAAAATAGGCGAGTATAACGTACCCTGCACATATTAGATTATGCTACAGAATAATTTTGCAATTCAGTTCTGGGTTTGGCAGTGTGCATCCATAGGTATTTACTACTTTTTTGTGTATTTGTCACCCACAATCTTGATATGTAAAATAACGTGTTTTAGTTAAAGCCGCAGTCTGATTATTATTATCTTGCATGTTCTGTAAATTATTTTTTCACTTTAAGTCTCTGGCCATAATGGTTGCTACCAGCGAAGGTTCTGTGCGCTACTGGCCCAATCTTGCACATGAAGGTTCCTATACGGAGACTTTTACAGATTTTGGAGGCTCTCTGTGCAGTTTCCTAACAGCAGTAAAGGTACAGTACAGTATGATTTATATTAAAATACTGCTTTAATTCCTAATTTAAAAATTAAAAAGCATGTTCCACATTATCAGTCCTAAATCTCCAATAAATGTTGCAAAGCAAACTATCAAACATTCTGAGGAGTAATTTCAGAGATTGTTCACGAGTGTGATGATCTTAAGTAGCAGAGATGACTGGTAGTCATAAATAATAATGTTAAAGTTGGGGAAGCATGCAGGATTCGCCCAGAAGGTTAACAGGACTGATTTGGTACCTCAGCCTATGAGGAGTGTCAGTATTACTATTGTGATTACTTCCAGTGGTAGAAACCCTGCTATCACAAAAGCAGAGTACTGCTTCATCTGAATCCACAAACCCCACACTCAATGTCTTGTGGAATAGCTCACTGGTGACTGTATTTGAGAGATTTCTGTACGGAAGTAATGAACAGGTATATTATGAATTGTTCTTAGAAATTCTGTTTTCTGCTGTTGATGTGCCTAAATGGGGAAAACTCTCAAAACAGAATATATCCAAGAATTCAGTGTGTGTTACAATATGTGTTATCTTCAAAACTAGTTATTGTCAATTAAATTACATTTTATCTCATGACCTTTTCAACATCTACTGTTCATATCCTGTAATATGAATATTATTTTAGGGCACCAGCATGTCATAAACATTTATAAACCTAATCAGAAGACAGTGATCTTAATGACAGATTTCTTAAGAGTTTCAAGATCTTAAGAAACACTAATATGTATCTACCCTATTAGAGTTGAATTTTGCCCAAGCTTCAGATATCAAGATGAAGAAAGCAAGGTCTTATCATACCTGTAGTTGAAATATTGACATCAATGTGAAGTCAGAGCTGGAGGAACACTGTTTTTTTTTTCAGAGGAGAACCCTTTTATTAATCAGTGTTCTAAAGCTGCATTATTACTTACATGACAACTTAGTCATCCTGTCACTGGGCAGATTTAAACTTTAGCAAAATTTTTGTATAGTATGGTGATGAAAATGGTGCTGGTTGTTTGTTTGTTTTTTAAATTTTTTAAAAATTTTGTTCTGTGAACGTTTCCTGTACAGGTAAACAGTTCATTCTTTCAGCAACCTCCAGGCCCTTAGCATTCTTTTTTTGTTTGGTTGGGTTTTTTTCTGGTCTGGTTTGGTTTGGTTTTGTTGTTTTGGGGTTTTTGAGGGGTTTTGGGGGTTTTTTTGGGTTTTTTTTTTTTTTAAATTGTTGTACATCTAGCAGGCTTTGTTCATTCCCTGTAACATACAAACTTTGATCAGTTTTGAATTGAAGGCACCTTTTTTTTAATGCCTTGGTGGTAGGGGGCGTGAAGGCTACGTCTGTGTTAGCAAGTAGTGAAAGGCAATAGTTGAGAATGTATAAAGTAAAAAGGTTAGTGCTGAGGCAATGCCATGATCTACACTGGTCGTTTAGGGGGAGGGGGTTGTTATTTTGAACTAGTTCCAACGTAGCTGCATGAAATAAATATCTGTTAGTGGTCAGAGCCCATCTTTCAGTTTAGTTTCATTCAAAGGGCGTACAGCTGGTACACTGGGACTGCTCTGTGATGTGACGTGATCCGGCAGGTAGTATGTGGGGACACACAGAAGGGCAGTTCAGAAACAGACTTTTGATACTACTTAAAGTGCTAATGTAGATGCATCCATTAGGACAGGCAAGAGATGCACGAACAGAAGTCTCTGCCTCCTAAATGAGGTATATAAACACCTACAATGGAGTGCATATTTTGCATAATGCACAAGACACTTCACATTTTCTTAGCGCAAAGGTAACACTTTTTTTTCATCATTAGGATTACATGAGATTTTGGTTCTGTTGTCAAACTGAAATGGAGTTTCATGGATAAGAAAATGAGTCTCTGCCAGTGCTATGTATCAGTCAGATGTTCGACTTAGTGCTCATATTTATTATTTCTTTAAAAAAAACAAAAAACAACAATAAAAAACAAGCAAAAAAAACCCCAACAGAAAACAACTTCTTTCTTTGTATCTGCATATTGTTTTCTTTCCTGGTCTGACACTAGCATTGTGGTATCTTTTCTCAGTTATACATTCATTAATGCACTATTCATTTTTTAATTACCTATACCAGTCTTTTTTGACATAACCAGATGGAAGATTGGTTATGCAGTTCATTTAGATTAGTGTCCTGTAGGATAGGATGCTATTAAAAAAAAAAAGTTATAGTGTGCTTAATAACACTTCAAGTTTTAAATGCACACATGGAAGTTGAATGTTATTTAATTCATAATTCAATGTATGAATGTTACATGTACTAGTGCCTGTAGAGATTGATTAAATATATTTTCTTTTCATATTTTTCACAAATATAGTTTAAAAAGTACACTGTGAGCTGTACGCTGCATTAATTCAAGAATTCAGAATAATGTGGAAAAATCTGTTTAAACAGTTTTTTTTATGCAATAAATACTTTCTTTTTTTATTTATTTTCTTTGTTAGCTCTCAAGTGCTATGGATGGCTTGTTCTTGTTTAGTGTTTACCCTTATGAACTGACATAAAGCATTTTATCTGACAATAGAATTGTTTCAGGAATGTGATTTTTATTTTTTTAATATAGTTGCTTTTTCTTTTTGTTAGGGAGGAAGCTTTATTTTATCATCTTCCAGAGGCCAGCTAGTTCGATTGATACCAGATAGTTCTGGCAAGATTCATCAGCATGCCCTGCCACAGGGTCAGGGCATGTTTTCTGGAATTGGTAGAAAGGTTTCTTCTCTTCTGGGTATATTGTCTCCTGGACATGATGCTGTGGTAAGCTTGAAAAACATTCATATAGTAATCTGCTTTAATTTCTCCGTGCAATTTCTAGCCTCAGTGTTTAAGAAAGAAAAAAGAAAACACCGTGTAAGGATGTTTGACCAAAAAAAAGAGACAAGACTCAACTCATTTATGTTACTTACATTTCATTGAAATTGGAAAGAAAGACAGAAACCAAATAAATCTGTGTGCTTTGTAAAGGAGAATGCTGACTTGCTCTTTAGATTTGAATAAAAGGAGACTTCAAAGTAGCAATACTTCCTGGGGAATACGCAATGATTCAATGTCTTGCCTCTTTCTAGTAATAGCCTCATTACTACTTGAAGAAACTAACAGTAACCCGTAATTTTACTTTTCTGATTTAGGGTTGCCAAGGGTTGGTGATTGGGTTGAGCTTTGTCAATGAACTCCACAAAAGCTGGAAGAAAGTGTGAGAAACATACTTATATAGATGTTCTTATATCTGTAAAATAAGACTTCCCATGGAAATTATTGTAATACTCTCATCTTGTAATGTAACTTGTGTAGGTTGCCCAAAGAAGTGATTTTTTTTGTGGATTCAGAGTGGTGTAGGTTGTTGTATCCAAATATTAAGGCTGTGCTTTAACCTTTTTAGCTTTTTATTTTTTAAATGCAGATTTCTAGCGTTCTTTGGGATGAAGAGAGATCAAGCTTTTATATGCTAACAAGTTCAAATCTAAACAAATGGGAGATTGATGATTCGTCAGAACGTTATATTCTCAGCTGGGATGTCAATAGGATCCTGAAAGAACATATTACAGATGCCATTTGGGTAAGAGCCAGCTCACCTGGAAAGGGTTTGTGTGTTTGTTTAATTAATAGCCTATTTATATATAGTTATAGGTCAGATGTATTGTTTTTTAGGGTTCTGAAAGTAACTATGAAGATATTAAAGGAGGAGTAAATATACAATACATGGATTTGCAACAGAATCGGTAAGGAAGTACACTTGCATCTGGTAAGACTTAGATTAATGAGATAAACGTGTTCTGTTTTCTTCAGAAAACTTTATGTAAGTAATTGCGATTTAATTTTACTTGAGTGCCACTGTGATAAAATAAGCATGTCATATTAGGTAGCTAGGTTATCCTATACTTCATGCTATAATTATCTCTTCAGCATTACAAATTCGTTACCTAAGAATAATTCCTTTCAGTATCTCTTGTATTTAATTTAATTACATAAAATCACAACCGTCTTTGTTCATTTTTGTACTGCAATATGAATACTGTTAATATAAAACAGCTTGAAAGAACAAGTAGTATAGTCTTTCTTTCAATATTGAAAAATAATTATTTGTGATTGTACTGAAATACCTGTTTTTGTAAGTGGTAGAGTTTGAGCAAGATTATTACAAAATGTGTAATAATCATCTCTCAACGGTGTGATATCTGTTGTTGAATAGTGGTGGACTGGTGATACTTGCTGCAGCATGGCATCCTGGAGATCGTCCATGTCTTGTCTACTACACTCTGATAACAGTAGAAGATAAAGGCTACCAGATGTCTGATGATGTTGTTGTGGAGGTCACACAGTATAATCCATCTTTTCAGGTATGCAGATGAAGGCTCTGAAACGGAATTAAGAAAGCACACTGTTTCAGAATATTCCTGTATATTAATCAGCTATCAGATTTTTGTCTAAAGGAAAATCAAGTTCTCTGTCTTAAGGTTGTTCTTGGAAGTACGTATTCGTGGTATGCCAAGTAAAATGTGTACTAGCATCTTTTAATGTTTAATAGTAACTGTATGTAAAGCATAAACTTTACATATTTTAAAGTATAAGATAAAAAAGCCTCAAAAATAGAAGTCTAAACATCGCGAATATTTGTAGAATAACTGTAGAATAATTTGTAGAATAATCTGTTAACTTATCTCTCCAGGTGAATTAATATATATGGAAGAAAAAAAAAATCCAGAATCTTAAGTTTTAGGGTAAATTAAAAGTGGTTTTGTTTAGGTTTTTTAGGTTATAAGTTATATCCATATGTTCTTCTTAAAAATTAAAACAAATTCAGGCAACTCGGATCAGCCTTTAAAATGTTAGGTGTTTATTTAACGTTTTTATTATATGTGTGATATTGTTCATATGTAATGCTTTCAGTCAGAAGAGGAAGTGTTGTGCTGTCTGGTAGTCCCAGATTACTTTAGCCATGCTGCTTACCTCTATAAGGAAGATGAAGTGTTTGCTTGTTCCACTGGAACTGGAAGAATTTCTTTACCACAGGAGAAGATCATATTTGGCATACAAGGTAACATGCAGAGGAGAAAAAAATTAAATTTCATTGATACTTTCTCATTGAATGTTTTTACAGTATTTAGATTTCTCGGAGAGCAGAATCATATTTACTCTCCTTTTTCTCTTTATTAAATCTTTGAAGTTGGGAGTTTCTCATGAGCGTATGGAGAAAGTGCTGACGTGACATCCAGTATTGTTATCGCTTACTTGACAGCATTTCAGATGAAAATTAAGTAGATCCCCACTCTTGGGTGGAGATTTTGTTTGTGGGGTTTTTTCCCTTTTTTTTTTTTCTTTCCTTCCAGCATTCACTGTGGTTTTTTTTTTTAAGTTAACTTTGTGTTGAGGCTCAGCCTAAAATTCATACTAGGTACCTGTCAGATATCTCTAAGCATGTCATCCTTGACCTTCAGAGGTGTTTTCAAGTAGGACGTGCACATAGGTCCTTAAATAGAATTTGAACTACCTGAATCTCAATTTTTTTTTTTTCCCCTTCTTTTTTTTTTTAAACTTACAGTATCTGGAAATCTGCATCTTGAGTAGCAAATAGTATCCACAATTTCTGTAAGTCAGGTGCAGTTGTCAATTACTGTTGGTTGATTCATGACAAAATTTAATAATTGTCTATGAAACTGTTAACGTTTTGTTCTTAAATTAAAGTGGCATTTATGTGCTTTTTTTCCTTTCTTTTTTTTCTTTTTTTTTTTTTTCCCTCTCCCCTCATCTTAGGAGATAGCATTTTAGGAGCAGGTTCCTGTACTAGCCTCCCCATCTTCTTTACCAAAAAAAGTGGACTTATCACCATTTTGTCCAGGGAAAACATTTCTGTGCTTCCTGAAGACCTTGAAGATTCCCTGTCCTCTTCTCTTGCTGGGCCAAGAAGTGAGGTAATGGTTGTTTGTTTGGCTGGTTGAAAACTGAGGGTAGAAATAAAATGGTTTTTTGGCAGTTTTGATTTTTCACTGTGGAAATCCTAGCTTGTTTGAGTTTTAAAAGGTTTTTTTTAAATAGGGACTCAAACACTTGTAATGAAGGCAGTTTTCAAAACCCAAGAGATTTTACATCATCTGCCAGTTTGAATAACTTTTTTGTTTTGCCTTGTTTTGAAGTCGAGGTACCTATGAATTTTTTTTTTTCCTTCACGTAAATGTATTACTGTATGCCAGTAGGCCTGATATAACACTACTGTAGAGACTCAGACTTTGTTCTCACTTTTTGATCAGGATGGTTTCTTCAGTCTTTTGTGTCTGTTCTTTTGTGCATATAAGAGACACTTTTTTCTTATCACGCTGTGAAAAGCTTGGAGGCTAAGCTGAGAAGGGCTATATAGTGGCTGAATATTCTTTCTGCTATGGTTTTGTTTGGTTTTTTTTTTTTTAATACTGTCTTATAAAAATATGCTAAAATATTTTTATTGGTATTTTGTGCAATGTGCATTTATTAAGCTCTTATTTACATCAAACATGTTTTGTTTAAAATGTGTGTGCCCTGGAGATGTCCTGAAGTGGGAGGGAAGAATAGAAAAGTTGTTACAGTATAAATTATAGAATATTTCTATGGCGTTATAGTGAGTTTCAATCCTTATTCCGATTAAATCATCTTTTAAATCAGTTATTACTAACTAGTATTTTAGTGGAAGATCTTTGTGGTGATTGCTCAGATGGAACTATTTTTTTTTCTTATTGAACTAATCTCTAGTTAGATTTATCTGCACTTACATTGTTTTTGCAGGTGATGGTACTCGTGAATACCTTCTAAATTCTGTCAAAAATGTTGGTTTTGAATGTTAAAATATTTAAAAGTACCATAAAAAGTTTGACTGGTGAAATAAGTTGGCGTAAGTTCCTTTGCAGTTTCTGTGAATTTTATTAAAACGCTTGAGGTCAAACCACTGTGTGACTTTCATTGTAATGTATTTTGTGGGCTTATGTTTGGCTTAATAAACACAACTGCTTCCAGGTGGCATTTTTATTTTAAATCTATGTTGTTGCTACTTAGAAAAATTGTTTTCATTTTGTAATGAAGATTGATATTTGTCTTTCAGCTGAAGTTTTTACTTTGCATTTTCAGAGTCCTGCGTTTGACGCAACCAGTAGGCTAGAAATTATAGCTCAAGAAGATAAGACCAAATTACTGAAAGCTGCTTTTCTACAGTACTGCAGGTAGAAATTGCACTTGATTTTTGAGGCTTTGTTTGTTTGCTGTTCTTGAAGGCACTCTGATATTTGAGTAAGAGATTGTCTTGGTAAAGATACTCTTGTACTGTTTTAATTAAAGCTATTTTAATGACACATGCACGTTTTTATTAGGAAAGTGTTAGATATATCTTGAGCTACTGAAGAAGTGATACATGCTAGAAAGGAGCAGACTTCTATAATCTCAATTACTTTTCGCTTACTCTGCATAAATTCTGTGATGTTACATTACTGCCAGTGAAACTATTTTAAACTTTGTTATTTTGACTTCTTTATTCTTTTCCAAGTGCTGTTTTGTTGTTAAAAAACATTCTTTCCTTTTCCTCATTTTTATTTGCATAGCTGTTTTCAGTAATACTTTCAAATATGTTTAATTACTATTTATGTGGCCATGAAGAATAACTAGCATGGCAGATTCTGTGGCAAGTTGATATTGTTTTTTAGAGTGACTGATGCGGGGGGGGGAGTGCGAGTGGAAGGAAATACATTGTTTGTCAAACAATCCTAATTAAAGCAACCTGACTGTCGGGAGGCATGCAACGCCTCTGAGAGGTTTGATGTTGAGATGTGTGATGTAAACAAAGGAGGAAGAGGAGAGATA
Organism: Calonectris borealis; assembly: GCF_964195595.1. Classification (NCBI taxonomy): domain Eukaryota; kingdom Metazoa; phylum Chordata; class Aves; order Procellariiformes; family Procellariidae; genus Calonectris; species Calonectris borealis. The sequence goes on from NC_134314.1 coordinate 82,672,376, forward strand.
AGAAGATAAACAGAGCTATAGACTTAGATTGTTTTCAATATATATTTATTTCAATATATATTTATTTAAAAAAAACCAAAACAACCCACAAACCCTCTTAGGACTAACCTCCTTAAAGAGTCTTAAAACTTGGAAAGAACTTGGAAAGATTTAAGATAACAGAAGTAGGAGTGCTTTTGACATAGAGCTGCATGTGAGGTAGCAGATTATGAAGGGGATTAGGCACATATAATAAAGGATAGAAAGATCTGTAAACATGCACAGAATTCAGAAAGAAAACCTGCATGTATCCACAAGTGGACATGTCAGTAAACAGAACTGCTGCTGAAGATGTCTGTAGTCCTGAGGTGACTGGAGTAGCTAAGGTCTGAGAGCACAGATAACAAATATGGAAGTTGATACCACCGAGGATGTGAACAAGGGGGTTGGAAACAGGGTCAGAAGAAAGTAGGAGGAGGTAGTAAGGAAAACAGTGTGAAACAGCATGGAAGTTTAATGTTATTTTGATTAAAATTTGGGTTAAATTTATGAAACTAGAAAAAATTAATAATTTGATGTGTACAATATTGATTCAGATTTTTTCCAGAAAAATAGTGTGCTAAAATGAATGGGAAAATCATCCACACAGCAGATATAGCAATGGCCTGTCCAGATGGCCAAGCAGTTGATGCAGAGCAAATAATGGAAGGTTGTTTAATAGAAGATTCAGCATATTCCAGTTTTTAAAAGTATAGTTTGCTTTAGTAAACCTTTGTGCAATTTCTGGATGCGCTGCTTTTTTTTAATTCAAGATATGTTGGTCATATAAACATTCGAACTGAAAGTCTCATGAAAAAATATAAATATTTCCAAAATCAGATAATATGTTGGAATCACAGTATCTCTTCTCAGTCAGAATACTATAATTTTTAGTCTCAAAATCAGATTAGTGCTTTTTGTGAGTATTGCATACTACTTACATAGAGTTCTTCAGTACAACTTCATACATTGGAGGTTTAAGTATTTGGATGCTTCTTACTATTTTACTTACTGACATGAATAGAATAGGATTCTCTGAAATTATAGAAAATAAGAATAATGCATTATATTTGCTGAAGCATTTTCCTGAGAGCTTTTACTCTATTGCCATTTGTGGGAGTGCTTACTTGTACTCTTGAGAGGATTTTAAAGCAAGCAATAGAAATTTGGTGGCTTAACTAACAGAGACCTCCAGACTTAGCTCTGTATGATGAATCTTTTCTCTTAAATAGTAATAATAGGGATAATAAAAAGTGACTTGAAACACTTCCTGGCTTGTGCTTTTGTTCTATAGATTGTGCATCTTGCTTTAAAAGAATTGGAGTACCTTTTATCCATAATTAGTTTAAAGACAGCCCAAATAGTGCTTGATGTTTATAATCTAAAGCACTTTTCAAAAAGCATATCAGAAAAATCCTACTAATTGAGTGGTCCTTGTTCCTATAATCCTATCTATTGTTTTTATTTCACATATTTTGCATTTCTTTTATTTCAGGAAAGATATAGTCAATGCACAAAGCATGGTAGTTGAGCTCTTTCCAAGTAGTGCAGATCTGGATTCTGATGCTGAACTGGATAGGGCAGTGACTCAGATCAGCGTGGACTTAATGGATGATTACCCTGCCTCTGATCCAAGATGGGCTGAATCTATTCCTGAAGGTAAACATAATGGTGTGGGGTGTTTTTGTTGGGGTTTTTAGTGTTGGTTGTTGGGTTGGGGTTTTTTTGGTGGAAAAACTGTCTGTAGTACTGTAGATAAAATTATAATTTAAGCTTTGCAAAAAAGGCATGGGTGTCCCTTGCCCTCTTCCACCACTAGATATATTTCCAGAAAGGCTAGAAGATGCATCCTATGAGACTGGCAGTTAAACTTGCAGTCTACTGTGGTTAGTTCTTGACTTCATATAGTAAACACAAACAGCAAAGAAAACATTTCTGAGAAGGGTACTTTATGCAAGGAACAGGTGGTGTCACTTTAGTGTTTCCATGTGTTGTCGTTTAACCTGGCTGGCAGTCAAACACCACACAGCTGCTTGCTCACTCCCCCCTGCCCTCCTGCCCCAAGGTGGGATGGGGGAGAGAATTGGAAAAAAAAAGTAAAATTCATGGATTGAGATAAAGACAGTTTAATAGAACAGAAAAGGAAGGGAAAAAAATAGTAGTAATAATGGTAGAATATACAGAATGAGTGCTGCACAATGCAATTGCTCACCACCTGCCAACTGATGCCCAGCCCGGCCCCGCCCCAAGCAGTGATTGCTGCTCTCCGACCAACCCCCAGTTTATGTATTGAGCATGATGTCATATGGTATGGAATACCCTGTTGGCCAACTGAGTCAGCTGTCCTGGCTGTGCTCCCTCCCAGCTCGTTGTGCACCTGGCAGAGCATGGGAAGCTGAAAAGTCCTTGACCAGTGTAAACACTACTTAGCAACAACTAAAACATCAGTGTGTTATCAACATTATTCCCCTACTAAATCTAAAACACAGCACTATACCAGTTACGAAGAAGAAAATTAACTCTATCCCAGCCGAAACCAGAACACCATGATTCCTTGTATAGATCTAAATTATTTTCCATAAATAGATATGTTGAGAGAAAGAGTTTATTTGCTCATGCTTAGCCCTTTGTCAGCATGGCTGCACAGCTTCTGGTAGGCTTGGATCCTGGGTAGAGTGAGCTCGTATCCCTCTGGGGCGTTGGAATTTATGTCTGCCTAAAAGAGGACTAGAGAAATTTATTTTGGAGAATTTGTTGTACGTAAAGGATTAAAGCTGACACGTTTTCAGCAAGAAACTTCTTTGATCATGCTTCCCTATCTCTTATGAACAGTGTTAATTTGAAACAGTCCCCAGGACCTCTAGGCAGCAGTTGCCAGTTACTGAGCAGAGACTTAGTTTGAAAGTTCATGTAGTAAATAGTTACAGATGGATGATGCTTCCTGCTGTTGTTTCTGCCTGGCAGCCAGTTAGAAATTGTCAGGCATCAGATCCTTAGTATTTTCTGAATCAAGTTTATTTTTAATTTGGCGGCTTATCTGCATTTATTCCTGGCTAAAGCAAGAAGTGAAAATCGATAGCTTCTTGGAAATAGTCTTGCTAATTTTGCTCATAGTGATAGTTCTTCGGATTTTTTGTATCTTGGTAGTCTTTTGCTTTAAAGCACACTTAGAATATACAAAAATTCTGAAATAGGAAAATAACTTGGGCTCTGGAGAGCTCTGCTGAGGTAAGATACTTGTGAGGATACTCATGAGGAAGCTTCCAGCTTCCATCATCCTTACCGACTCCTTTAAGGGCATGATTGTCCAGATGGAAATGTTAGCTGGCTTTTCAGATGCAAGCTCATTTGAGGAAGAAGAAAAGCAGAGCAGTGCTGGGCAACCACTTATGTTGTGCAGTGGAATTGTGCAGGCAACACAGAGTCAATTAGATCTGACTGCCTGTTAACACTTTATCTTGTAGTAGCTGTGGTCTAGGGCATAATAAATTTAGCAATAGCTAGTCCATATGAAGATAAAAATTTGAATCTGAATCTTACTAAAACTTGAATAAGCTGTTGAGATGCTATTTTAGCAGCATAATGAATTGAGTGCTTCAGAATAGTTGTATTGATCTAAAGATACTTGATTTCTTCTAAAGGCTTTACTTTAACTATGATGGAGTTCAAAAACCACATTAAAAATTGAATGGTAAGCAATATATAAATGTGTGTGCATATATTTAAAAAAAGTACCAGTGCAGTAACACTATAGAAATTTATAGAAATATGATAACTTGATAATAGTTATCAAAGAAATGAAGATATCAAGTGCTCTGATCTAAGATTTTTCTCTTTTCAGAAGCAGCTGGTTTCAGCAACACATCTCTCATTCTTCTTCATCAGCTGGAGGATAAGACAAAAGCACATTCCTTCTTCATTGAGTTTCTTCATCAGGTAAAATTATACTGATCTTTTGGTATCAGCACACACGGTAATTAGACTATTGTTTTGTCTTAAAGAAATTCTTCTAGAACACTGTTTGAAGTGCATGTGGTGTTTGTTTTTTTTTTTTTTAATAAAAGGTTGGTGTATTTGAACATCTGGGCAGTTTTCCAGTACGAGGGATGCCAATGGCAACTCGATTGTTGCTCTGTGAGCACGCAGAGAAACTAGCAGCAGCTATTGTTCTCAAGAATCACCACTCCAGGCTGCCTGATCTAGTGAATGCTGCTATACTGATCGCATTAAACAAAAGGGAGTGTGACATTCCACCAAGTCTTACCCCTGCCGATGTGTTCTTTCGAGAGGTAAGAAACCTGTTACTTCTGAATCATTGTATAGTATCACATAGTAAAAGTTGCAATGCTTTAATGTATACTTTGAATCTTTTCCCTTTAAAAATCAATTCAACTTTACACAATTTTCCTTTAAATAGGGATGGTGTGGTAGTATTTTCCTCACTTTAGTGTACATACTTTTTTATGTCTGCAACTGAAACATGAATTCTGACAAATTTCATGTAGCAGAAGTAAAGTTGTTATGATTTCCAATTAACCTACATGGATGAGCAATGAAAAAAATAAGTGAAGTTCTCTGCACATCAGAAAACATATGCTAAATTATCATTTTTAAGGGATGAACTGAAGAGTGTGAAGCTTTCCGGATAGGAGAGCTGCTTTGATGAGCTGTCCTGTATGGAATTGTATCAATTCAGTCTCTCATAATTTTTTGTCCTTTCTAACATTAGTTAGACTAAGCTAGTTCTCAGTTTATGCCACATTCCAGCCAAGTGTCCAGTCTTTCTTTCTTCCTTCTTGAGAAGAACTGTACAAAACCACTTATTCTTCAGAAGTTTTTTCCTGCAGAGGACAGTAGTTGCTAATGGAGAAAAAGAAATACAAAGGAAAATAAAAACAATAGTCTGCTATTTTAAAGCAGGTATGTTACCCAGTGTACTTTATCTAACCAAGGTTCTACTGCCAAATATTTCAGAAGAATATGGAGGGATATGCTTAATGAAAGTTTATGGAGTTGCCTTCAAAAAAGAAGATTTTTTTTTTTTCCTTCCAGATTTAAGTCTAGAAATAAGGCAATTCTTGTATTCTAAGTATTATATGAATTATAAGCTGGTGATTTCATTATCCATTTCAGTAGTTGATGCCTTTCAATATTTTTAGCTATTGATGTGGTTTCTACTAATATTTGTTTATTTTTCTATACAACTCATAACTTGGCTTTCAGGTATCAGCTGGTAATGGATATGTTTGTGCTCAGTGCAATTTTTCTTTCTATCTTTAAGGTCTCCCAGATAGATTCCATCTTTGAATGCTTACTAGAAGAAGAGGAACAAATCCTGAAAGACACACCTATTGAATCAATTGAGTGGGCCCAGATAGTTGTCAATGTGAACAACATCATTAAGGTATAGAACTGCATTAACTAAAATGTTTGTGTGAGGGGAAGGTAAATATTGAAAAGCACTCAAAAAGTTGAATTACTGATATGAGAAGGAAAGTGAATGCACTTTTCACATGTCCAAATATATTAGGAAGGAAAAGATGGTCTCATGCAGAGTTAGGGATATTCCTTTTCCTCCTGAGCCACTGCTAAAGAGAATTTGAGAAGTTGCAGCATTGTTGGAAGTTATGAAAGCATGAGTACGTAGCAAGGAGTGAAGAGCTTATGACTGAGGTTTCTTGCTCAGTCAGTATGTGCTCTTCTATACAATGAGAAGGTAGTGTAGAAAGAAGGGGGATATTCAAAGAATATTTCAGAATTATAAAAGACAACATCTTTTACACTCTGTATATGCAGTATATGCAGGTAGACTTTAAAGTACTTATGTCCTTGCCTTTAAATAGGACATGCTACAAGCTGCCTGTCAATATCGTCAATCTAGAGCCTCTTTATATAAGACAGGAGAGCTTCCAGAAAGAGAACCTGAATATATTCCATGGACAGGTGAGAAATTATTATTACTAGTTTATTAATTATCTCTCCTAAACAAAAATAGTTTTCATGAGTTTCAGAACAGAAGAATTTCAATCTGAATGTTAAACTTATTGTTAAAAGCTGCTACAAGGTTGTTGATAAGAATAGGAGAAGTTAAAGGTTTCATTTGGTGAAGGAAATTGAATGAATCAATGAACACTTATTTTGTCCAGTATTGATGATAATTCTTTAAAACTTGCATTGCAAATTTGGGAGACAAAGCAAATTTTTTTTTTTATTTTTTTTTTCTTTAGTATGCACTGGGTTTGGTTGGCAGAACTATGGGATACATAATGTTAAAATGAATCACAAAATGTGATCTATAACTGTTTTAAAAGGGACTAATGATTCTCCACTTCCTTAAGCGTTTTGTTTTGATGGTTTAATAACATGAAAAACTATCAGAACAAATGTTTGCAGAAGCAAGCACTTTCCAGTTGGTGCTTAAGCTTCCCTGTGGCCTCTACGTGTAAAACATAGTTGTTTAGTGCTCTCAAGATAAAAATATTTTGAAAAGCAGGATCCATGCAAGCTATTTTGGTCTGTTATGTCTTGATGACTACATCCAAGTATTTAAATCAGGTTAACAAAAGTTGCCTTTCCCTTGTGTGTATTCTCTACTTTGCTTACGGATCGTGTAAGTGATTCTTTTCTTCTGAAAAATAGCTGATATTGATATGTGACAGTGTAGATCTGTGTAGTTCAGGGGGTGGTTTTGTTTCTGTTCTTTTGTTTACTACATTTTGGCCAAATTAATATGTAAAGATAAATGGGTGTATATGTTTTTTTTTTTTAATAGTATTGCTTTGATTTTTAAAATTAAAATGTTTATTAGCTTTTTTCTTTCTATTTTTGTAATTATAGGTAGCAATGTTTTTGTTATACTTCAGCATAGATTCCTGTGGTGATAGGATTATTGTTTTAATGTTCACTGTGTTGTTTTCCCAAGCATCCAGTGGCCTTCGTACAGCAATAATACGTCAGCATGGAATCATTCTGAAGATGGTGTATCCCCAGGTGGACAGTAACCTCCGTAGCATTGTGGCTGAACAGTTGGTGGCACTACTGGATTGTTTTCTAGATGGCTATGTTTCTCAGCTGAAATCTGTGGACCGTCCTGCTGATCAAGAGAGATACAGCAATGTGGAAATGGAATACGTGCAGAAAAGATCAGAACTCTTGTCTCCTCTCCGTAAGTACTGTCTGTTTTCCTTAATGCAAGGATTAAATGTTCCATTCGATGGGGAAATGATGCAAATCTGATGGAGTAAATGGCATCTGTATATGAATTCTATTTGTTCTACATGTTTGCCTTCAGAGTATAAATGACTGTTTTTATGATTTAATGGGGTATTTACAAAATAACAACAGATTACAGAATTGCACCCAACAGTGCACCCATGCCCGTACCTCTAATAAGATACGTTGCTGCTTGAATTTTTTTCTTTTGCTAACTTGTATTTTTCTGGCTGGAATTTATCTTGTGCCAGCTGGCTGAAAATAGCCTATAAATGGATTTCTAAATGTTTATATTGTTTCTAGTTGACACAAACTTATATGCCTGAAAGTTTGTTTAGTGTTTGTCAAGAAAAAGTTACTTTTTGAATCTTGATTATTTAATAATGAAACCTGCTGTTTAACATGTCAGATGTGGTTTTTAATGAGTAATTGAAAGCAAAGTCCCCTTGCTAAGTGGAAATAACTCTGATCAGATACATTTTAGTAAGCTTAAAAAGTTTAACTTTTTTAGACTAAAAATGAACACTATAAATAGAACAGTCTAATAATCACTGCCTTTTAACATTCTTAAACCTTAAGAAAAGTCTCTTAAACTATCACTGTCAGTTTTACTGACATTTGTGGGCTCTCAGCTTGTAAATATATTTTATATCATTATGTTCAATCTAAAGCTAGTATTTCCTTACAAACAAAATTGCGTATTCTGCTAACTCTTATGTATTTGATTGAACCAAAATGAAAGATTTTAAATAATAGGATTTGTATTCAAAATATGTTATCTTTACTTGTTCTATTTGTTATCAAAAGCCTTTGCCTGCTGCTTTGTCACTTTGCGTAATTAAGTGGATACTAATACAGATGTTAAGTCATGGGTTGATCTTTTTTTCCCCTCCCCCAAAAGCCCAAATAGCACATGCTGCTAATTTTCAGAGAAAATAGGATATACTGGCGATTTAGTATTCTAAACTTCTCTTCTTCTCTCTTGTATTGGGGGACAGAGGTGGTAGGTATGTGAACTTGCATGTGCACGGGGTATGGATGCAGTAAGGTGAACGTTTCTTTGGGAATGTGTCAGTATCTCTGTGATGTAAACACTTGAAGCTTCTTTTCATTTTTCTGGTCTCTGCTCTCAGTCATCCAACAGCCAAAGATGAGCTTGTTCTGATATAACTTCTTTTTCTTCTTGGTTACTTAGTTTCCCTGGGACAGTATCAGATGGCAGCTGCTTTAGCAGAGAAGTACTGTGACTTTGATATCCTGGTGCAAATGTGTGAGCAGACAGACAACCAGGCCAGATTACAACGTTACATGAGTCAGTTTGCAGATCAGGTAATTCTGTTTTTCTGATTACTTTAGATAGTGTTTTATAATACGGTTGCACCTGAAATGTTGCAAAAGTTGTGATTTGGAGGGGGGAGGTGTCTGGGTTTTTTAATGCATATCTATTTACATATACATAACGGGGGTAATGTGGAAAACTGGAGTCAAGATTCACTGTGCAGAACTCAATGGCATATTTTACCCTGAGACTGCAAAACAAGTCAGCAAAAATACGAGTGCTAGCTGTATGGGCAGTGGCTTTTCATGGGACCGTGCCTCAAACACGTTGTCTCACTCTTAACATCTTTCAGCATGTTGTGACTTGTTCACTGAGGTGCTGTAGTTAGTGTACCGTTGGTTTAAACTAATGTGATATAAATTTAAGGATAATTTCCAAAAGAGAAGGTGAGATTGTTAAATGTACAAATAGAAAAGTAGTTAAGAAGAGAAGGAAGATAGGGATGTTGCTGTGGTCTTTTTTTTGTTGTCCTGCCAGGTACTTGTTGGACAATTATTCAATCTCTCAAACTCTGGTGTAAAAACCCCTAAGTGTGCTGAAAAATTGAAAGCTTAAGGAAAAGGCAATAGAGACTACTTGAAGTGAGAGGGATTTGTTCTCTTCAGGTGCTTTTTTTTCCTAAAGGGAAAATAGTAATACTTTCTGAAAATAAGTTACTTCAGCGAATGTAGAGCTGAATAGATCAAGTCTAATGGATAGAATATCAGACTGGTGGCCTCTTCAAACTGTATTTTTTAAATTGTTAATGCAATTAAAATCTAGCATTATTCTAAAATTACTCTGAAAAGACTAAGTTAAATCTCAAACATAAACCCTGATTAGTTATGTCACACTGAAGTTTTTGAGGATAAAATGGTGCTTTTTTTTTTTTTTAGAAAGACATTAGTTTTTAACAATGACTGAGAGAAGTAAGATTGTAGGTTCAGTTGGAGATAGACGGGAATGTTTCAAAAACAGTGGCAGCAGAAGCAAACTTATGTATGAAAGGAAGTAGTAAGCACAGAGTTCTGAGGTGGGGAAAGGAATGGATAAAAAAATCAGATTAGAATTGGTGGGTGGTGTGATATCTGTTTCCATTCTTGTGGGTTAACATAAATTCTTCATGGCATTTGGCATTTCATTTGGCACGTAATCCACTTCCATTGAAGATTAAATCCTGCTGTGTGTATCAACATCTCTTGCACTGTAACTGATGAATTCTTTAAACACTATTTCTATTAGAACTTTTAAGTTTTTTCATCAACAGTATGTTATTTTTTGTGTGTGTGTCTTGTTTTGTTAAGCAGGTTCTTACCATGTTCTTACCAATTGTATTTTATGAAACATTTTGCCTTAGAAGACAAACAAGATATTTAAATGTAACTTTTAAAATCTACTCATTTTCCTATTATCTTCAGAATTTTTCAGATTTCCTGTTTCGCTGGTATTTAGAAAAAGGAAAGCGAGGAAAGCTGTTATCTCAGCCTATTGCTCAGCACGGACAGCTGGCCAGTTTCTTGCAAGCTCATGAGCATCTGAGCTGGTTACATGAAATCAATAGTCAGGATTTGCAAAAGGTGGGGTTTCTTAATTACAACCAAACTGAAATATCATGTGTTAAATGAGTCAAGTACATATTCAAGTAGGCAAATTATCTAGTTCTGACTCTTCATCATCAAAAGAAGACAGCTTATCTAGGTGACTTAAGGGAGAGATGACATGGATTATTAATGGAGTACTAAAAGCCTTCCTCCAGGTACCATCTGGTATATCGTGTAAGCCACTGCACCATGTAATGGAAATTAGGACTGCTTTTCATCCCTTGTGGGTGACTAACATTTTTGTATCAAGGAAGTTTTATATGGCTACATAATCACTACTTTGGTGGAATTGGGAGTTTACAGTGTATAATAGTAGCATTATCAGATTATCCACCAAGGGAAAAACTGAAATTTGTATTTCAAAATTGACTATTTAAAGCAAAGGAATTTGAAGGTATCACAAAAGTTAAAAAGGTATTGATTACTTTAATCACTTATATTCTTATATAGTATACACTATACACTTATACACTTATATAGTATAAAAGCAATATTTTTTTTTAGTAGCTAATGTGTGTGTGGATAGTTTGATGTGACATTGTTTTTCAACTTGATCCTTTGTTGCTTTGTGATCCTTTGTTGCCCAGTGATTCTTTCCCTACTTCCTGTAGTCAGTCTTCCCTTCTTTCTGCTAGATTAATGAATGTATCTCACTTTAGCAAATAAATAATTCTAAAGAAAAATGGCTTATTTCAATCCATGTGCACATTTATTAAGCACACAGGACATGGAAACGTTTATCCTACTGCAAATTATAGGTTGATAATACTTTATGCCCCTTAAAAAAAACCCACACAAAAACCAAAACCAAACCAACAAAAAAAAACAACCAACGACAACAAAAAACCTCCAAAACCCTCCCTGAGAGTCTTGTCATATTCTACTTGTGTTGACTGAGGTTTTGTCTTTTATAGCAAAGCACTATGAAGAGGGGACAAGGATTCTAAAATATACAAGTAATTCAGCCTGGATAGTTTATTTCTGAAAAGGTGCCCAGAAATTTTCTGTTCTTTGTCCAACAGACAAATAAATTCTTGCCTAAACGTTTGGTTACTGCAGTGGTTATACGTATGATTTGTTTTTCAAATTCCTGAATTAACAAGTAAATCAATCTGTATGCGAGGTTGTCCTGTCAAAGCATATTTGCCTGGCTTTTATGGTGAAGCCTTGAATAAGATCCCAGAGGTATAATATATGAAGTTGCAATTTATCCTTTGATCATAAAATGGTTTTTCTTGATTAGTAATGAAAATGTTTTTTGGATATAATTGGAGTAGAGTTCTATATCTCTTACTGAAGAGTGTAATGCAGAGTTTTAATGTGCAAGTTTTAAAACTTTTAAAAATAAGGGTTATAGTATTACAAACAATAAATAACTGTGAGACTGCTGTTCAGATTAAATCCTTATCTGTTAACCTTCTAATGTTAAATTCTAAAACTGATTTCTAACATCTTTATTAATTTCAGGCTCACAGAACATTGCAGACTTTAGCAAATATGGAGACCCGGTATTTTGCAAAGAAGAAAACACTTCTTGGCTTGAGTAAATTAGCTGCATTGGCATCTGACTTCTCAGAAGATATACTGCAAGAGAAAATAGAAGGTAAGAAATAAAAATGGAGCGAAGTGAAGAATAGACTAATGAAGTTACTGAATTAGAATCGTGTTAATTTTGCAGATAGTTAATTTATTAGGCTGAGGGCCCTAACTTAGTAGGGTAAGATATTGTGGTTTAACCCCGGCTGGCAACTAAGCCCCACACAGCCTCTCGCTCACTCCCCCCTGGTGATGGGATGGGGCAGAGAATGGGAAGAGTAAAAGTGAGAAAACTCGTGGGCTGAGATAAACAGTTTAAGAGGTAAAGCAAAAGCCGCGCCTGCAAGCACAGCAGAACAAGGAATTCATTCACTCCTTCCCACCGGCAGGCAGGTGTTCAGCCATCTCCAGGAAAGCAGGGCTCCATCACGCGTAACGGTTACTTGGGAAGACAAACGCCATCACTCCGAACATCCCCCCTTCCTTCTTCTTCCCCCAGCTTTATATGCTGAGCATGACGTCACATGGTATGGAATATCCCTTTGGTCAGTTGGGGTCAGCTGTCCCGGCTGTGTCCCCTCCCAGCTTCTTGTGCACCCCCAGCCTCCTCGCTGGTGGGGTGGGGTGAGAAGCAGAAGAGGCCTTGGCTCTGTGTAAGCGCTGCTCAGCAGTAACGAAAACATCCCTGTGTTATCAGCACTGTTTCCAGCACAAATCCAAAACACAGCCCCATACTAGCTACTGTGAAGAAAAGTAACTCTATCCCAGCCAAAATTTTGCTCATTGCAGGAAGGATAAGGAAGACAGCATAAGGCAGTAACCTTAGTATTCACCTTCACCTGTGATTTAGGACTATGAGCAAGAGACATTTGTACCTTTTCACTTTTTCTAATAACACACAAAATACTGGCATAAATAACAAGCTGCACAGTCTTTTTGAGAAGTTATTAAACAGTTCTGAAGTAGATGAAGCTGCATTTTATATTTCAGATGCAAGGTAAAAATGATTTAATTTCTTCAAGCCTGTTTATTGAATGGCTCTCAATTTTGAGTTCTTCTCAAGTCCTGAGACTCTTAGGCTGTACAAGGAAATCCTGTAACTATATCGTATTGTAGTAATGTACCTGCAAATATATACATTTGTGATCAAAAGTGGCATCTTACTCTCTCTGTATCTAGAAAGGTTACAGTGACAGTGTTTCATTATGCTCTAGCTGAAAGGATGTTAATGGAAAAAGTAGGAATACCTATTCTGCTTCATTACTGAATGCAACAGTTCCACTGCTCTGCCATTCCTATCACTTTGGAAAATACCCTTTTCCTGATATTGTTTGTGCGGCACATGTTGCTGTGAATTTGTGAAAAAGCAATTCTGCGCTAATAGTTAAACTAATACTGGCCAGCAGGGGAAAGCTTTGAAATATTACGCAGGGTTACTACTCAGGCTTACTTCTATTTATCTGCTTATTTATCCATGTATGTTTTGTACAGTTCTTAAGAGAAATCCTGTTGAAAAAGGCTGGGATCATTATAATAACTAAGTAGGCTTCACAAATTATTTTTAGCTTGTAGTAATAATATATCATCTGTCCTTTAAATTATAAAGCATTGCATGAAATCTTGAAGTTGAAAATTGAAAATTCACCTATGCTAATGTGAAGAATCTCATCTTTAAATAGGAAAACCATAGAAAAATGAGGAAATCAAAGCTTTATTTCAGTAGAGTAAAGGACTCTCAAAACTTTGTCTGGACTTTACTCTGCTACACGTTTCTGTATGACACATGACATAGCTTTTAAAACTTATGCTCTTTGTGTATCAGTTTTCTGATTTTTGCCACATTCTGCTTATCCATTTAAACGGATAAAATGCTCCTTTCTACCACGTAGTGGAACTTGGGGGGATGGGTGGGCGCAGGGTTCACATACTGTGGCTGAAATTATTCCATTTTGATTGTTTCCGCCTAATAAGTTTATAATCCTGCAGCAGATTATGCTGGAAAACAAAACAATAAAAAACTGAATAATTCATGAGATGGAGCAGGTCCATGGCACAAGTCTTCAGCCAAAAGGTAGCTCCTAAAAATTGCAACCAACTTATTTTCCTGCATAGTGCAACAACTTCCCTCCAATCCTATGTGTTCATTTTGTGGTTTTGAGAAAAGAGGGTTATCAGCCTGCATTACACTGGAAGCCTGAGTGGAAAGTAAGAACTAGTTCAGCAGGATGACAATATTGAAGTGGAAGTATTTCTGTGCTTCAGGAACGTAGATAAGCATCTAAATAGAATGCTTCATAACAAATGCTTGTAGACCTGAATAATATTGTGACTTGACAGTTATTACTGTTCCATAGAATTTATTATTACATTTTAATAACACGAAACATTCATTTCCTTAAATGACTACAAGAAATATCAGAACAGGAACGCTTTCTGTTACATCAGGAAACACTTCCTGAACAATTACTGGCAGAGAAAGAGTTGAACCTCAATGATATGCCAGTGTTGTCTGCATCTCAGCTCATTGATGTAAGTATCTCATGTTTTCTTCGTCACACAGGTAAAGTTCCACTATGTTTTCTGCCTCTGTGCAATAAAATAAATGAGAAGATCACAGCTGTCTTTATCCCTTATGTGACTTGCTAAGCACCTAAAGATCTGATATATGAATTTGTTTATCTTTGCTTAAAGCACCAAACTTCAGAATTCTGGTTTTAGTTCAAATTTCTTTTTGTTGAGTGTGTGCTTTAGAGTGCTGCTGGGAGAAAAAGCAAATCAAATCAGTGCCGGAAGTTGATTTACTGCTCTAAGCCAGTTTTTGGCTATGAGACAATTTTTACCTTCTGTTACATTCTCAGTAGGGCAGAACTTGGAAGGCAGAAGAAACAAAGAATTCCACCTTAGTGGAGAAGGATGCTGGAATCTGCAAAAAGAAAGGGCTAGAAGCAGGAAGAGGCTTTTGGTCACCTGTTGCAAAGGGGCACCTGAAGTCTTTCTACTTTTTTTTTTTCCTCTTCTTTTTCACAAACAAACCAAAAAAAACCCCAACCCATACTGAAACAAAAATCCAATACTGGGATCACTAATAGCGCTGACTCCCTTTCCTTTCCACACCCCTTTCTGGTGGTAGCCAGCAACCAGTAGCCTTATTGTTTCTGCCTTATGGGTGTTTCTGCCAAAAATATTGGCAGCATATTTTTACTGTCCAGTGATGCACACAAAAAATATTCAATGAGCAACAATGATACATTGTAAAACAAATCAGGTCCTGTCTAGATGTCCATTTTGCAACTCCTTACTTTTCCTGTAATTCTGTGGAAAATCAAAACCTGATAGTGTGCTTGTTTACATTCTCCTCATTTTCTTAAAATAATGCTAATAGCAGAGTCTGAATTCATTGCCTGTGTCTTTAAGTGACACTATCTGCAGAATAGGGGAGACTAGAAGTGTCACTCATGGCTTGGCAAGCGCTGGCACCATGACAGTTTTCCTTCTGAATTCTCTCTACTGTCAAACCAATGTTCATACTTGCTACTTGCAATATGAGAATGAAACTTGAAAGTGTAAATAAAAAGAGCATTAATGTTAATTTTCCTTTAAAGTACTAATTTAGATTTGGGGGGGGGGGGTGAAATATTGATAGCAAACTTGTCTGTTTTTAAAAGGTGAAAGCCGGTACATGTGCTTAAGTACTGCTTTGAGCTTAATTACCGAAATAATTCTGAGCACTTATTTGTGGAGCTGAGCTCTGGCTACAATAGTCCAGGAATGTTACAGCCTTAAATGGCATTTAAATTTGAAACCTAGCAGCCTTATATCCAATATCATTTGTCCACAGACTATTGTCATGTAGGTGGAATGTTGCTCTAAAACCTTAAGTATATTCCTTACTGTAAAAATACTTGCAGTTGAATCAAGACATATTTTCATGAGAAGGTCATGTAAGTGGAAAATACATGGTGGTCTTCCCACAATGAGTTGTCCATGATATCAGTTACATTAGTTTGTAGGCTAAAAATAATTCTCTACGTTAATCTCTCTTGTCATAGATGTACATATGTGATGAGAACAGAAGGGCCAATGAGTATGACTTCAAGAAAGCACTTGATCTACTGGAATATATTGATGAGGTAGGAAAAGTTTTTGAAGGATTTCTAATCCAGAGATGACTTATTTATTTTTTATTATTATTTAAGCTAGGATGGTGCATCTGTAGTTAGTTAACATATTAGCTTAGTGCAAGGTAATTAAAAATAACCCCATATGTGTTTTTTCAGTTTGTTTTTAAGTCACTGGAGGCTTAATGCCAAATGTGGCTTAGATCATTTAAGAAAAATGACACTCCTCATCTTCACTTCCCATTTATAGTCTATAGTTTCTTTTTCAGAGCCTTGCTTCCCTACAGGCTTTCTCCAAACAGGACGAAGATCATCTGTTTTCAGTAGTTTAGTTCTTGTGTCCTCCCTATTGTCAGGTTCTCTGATTGTCATGAGATAATGTGGGATAGTCACCAGCTTTTTAACATGTAAATAGCATTGAACCACAGATTTGCTATCTGCTTTCTCACTGCAGCTTTTTGTATGATCTAGTGTCTTGTCAGGAGTAATTTTCCACTAAGCATGAATAAATCAACTTCTGAGGAGCATCAAACCTGAATTAACAAGAGTCTTTGCTAAAAAGCTGAAGTTGTATTATTTCAGTGAAAGTATTCCTTACTGAGAAAATGAGAGCTCTTTTCTGATTATCCCAATTTCTGCTAGTCTGGGTAGGGTTCCAACTCTTCTCTGTAGTAGTGCTTTGTAAACACCATTGTGCCATTTTGTTGGCCTTCAGTAACTTTGGTTTGATAATTATACATGTCTTCATAATTAAATAGTTTTTAAAATTTAAATTTATTTTAAATTTGCATTTCTTTTATCAAAATTTCTTTTGAATAACATCTCTTTACTGTTATTAAGTAGGGTGGGGGTTTTTTTTGCTTTATGTATGAATATATTTACTTGTCCTGTGTTTAGTACTATATTATATTTTGTGTCCTGAGAAAAGATTATTACTACTTAGAGTAGCATGTTACTCTGGGTTAGTTCTCTTTAGTTTAAAAAGAAAATTCAATGCTTTTTTTTTTTCTAACTTCCCCCTTATTTTTACAACATAAATAATCCAAATAATATTTTGCAGTAAAATAAACTTGAGTGAACTCATTTGGTTCTTTCTTTTAAATTAGTTTTCCCCTTAAACTTTGTCAACACAATTCATGAACACTGAGACAACTGTATTGGTTTTTTACATCTAAATAAAATAAATATCACTCTAAAAACATGAGATTCAAAATCATTTTTTGCTCAGATAATTGAGTCTCTAACAACTTGAGTAGAACCATTCAGCATAAATTAGAGATGGTGATTTAGACTAGAGTCTAAAAACTAGCTGTTCCCTAGTTTTCCCTGCTTTTCTCTTGCAAAAGCGTAGCATAAAGTCAAGACGCATCCTCTTGGTTTCCAGGCTTCTAAATTGAAGAGTTCGTGGTTTCTCTGATGAGGGGAATTTAAAGTAGATGTGAAGAGGCTCCGACACCAATCATCTCACAGTTTCTTTGACTATGGGCATTGAGGACTGCCCTTTCCAAGACAAATGTGTCTCTTTGAAGACATTTACTAATATATTCATAAAACATACATCTTAATGTGGACACTAATGCATGCTAGTTAGCTTGGCCATGCTGAAAAAAAAGCCTTGACTTCAGTCACCATTTAGCACATTTTAAAAAAAAACCCTTACCTAGAATACATTGTTTTACAAATTGGTATTTGTTCTTGTGCTTTAAAATAGGCCCTTTTTCAAATTGAGGTAGTTAGTCTTCAGCAGTCCTGTGGTGATGTAGAAATTCTGAGCCATGTTTTCAAATGGAAACGAACAGTCTGGTGTTTCAACAGTCTGATCAGGTCATCTGTTAAAATAGCATGTGTTTAAAAACAACGTTCAGTAATTGAAGAATCTAATTCATCGGTATAATCTGTGTGACAGAGTGATTATTTCTTAAAAAAAAAAATATTAACTTACCTGTCTTTTCTCCTTATATGAATTGAAGGAAGAGGAAGTGGATGTAAATGATCTTAAACTTAAAATTCTCTGTAAGGCTCTCCGAAGAGATGGGTAAGTCCAATATGAATATGAATTACTGGGAGTATTTTTGACATAGCTTTTCCAGAATTACATATTAGTATACTGTTCTCTAGCTCACTGAAAAGATTGAATTTCATAGTATAAGGTTAGTAAAGTACAAAGTATCTGATCTGAATGTGTCCTTTTATTTGTAAAGTGAAACCCCAGCAATAAAAAAGTCTGTAGTACTTTGTTCACTTAGCTCACTGGCAACCTACTTTGCATTCTCAGCACCTGAGACAGAAATGTACCCGTGCAGCTTTCATTCTTGAACCCTTTGCTAGGGTAAAAGAAATGACTGGTGCTGAAACTTTTTTTTCCTTTGAAGCATCTCAAATAGAAGCTTTTTAAAAGCAACATGTGCAGAGGTCACTCCTGAAAACTTTTATTTCACTTATTTTTGGCCATTGAACCACATCGACAAGTTTTTGAGTTAAAGCTGCATTCTTGACTGCAAGAGATCAAAGCCTTAAATTCTGCTTAAAAGAGTCACTCTTACCGACGTTCAACACCAAATACAGGCTGAATCCAATTGGTCAGAGGAATCTTCTCATCAAGCAGTGCTGCTGTTCTCTCCCAGGTTAAATAACTCAAACGGCATTTCCTCCCTTTCCTTTCTAATTTTTAGAAGTTATCCAGCTTTTCTAGCTCCCATCCATGTTCCAAAAAGATCTAAGGAAGAAAAGATGAGGAGAGAATACACTCCAAATGCACTGTGCCATTTGTGATTAAAATGCAAATAACCAGCATTGGGATTCACACTTATGCATAGGATAGATTCCAAAGGACAGTGGTCTGTAGAAAATAAATTCCTAGTTGCACGATTAAGTTATTGTCACATATGACACAAATAATATGCAGAAACAGGTTCACACTATTCCAAGTGTTTTCTTCCCTCCTATTATTTTCAAGACAGAAGAATCCATAACTCCTGCATGGCACCAGTCCAATAATTGGTTTATGTCCTGTCTACCCTGGGCCAAGAACAGAGTTTTGGACATTATATGTGATTTGAATGGTTTAAATATTATGCTGACAAGATTTTGCCCACTCCACTAGCTAAGCAGATGCAATTTGAGATGACTTTGCACTGAACAGTGTTTAGAAAACTTGATGTCCTGCCTGAGATTCCAGTCCAGCAAGGCTCACAAAGGCTCACAAAGAGGTTGATCGCTTTTTCAAAAGAGGTAGTGTTAACTTCCATTTGTGTGCAAAATTAAGTGTTTGACATGTTATAGTACCTACTTTTAAGGATGGCATCTGTTTTGTAGTTTAACAACTACAAATGGTGGTAAGGTTCTTGGGTCGAATGGAGAGCCTTGCTGAGCGTGCTCCTGACGTGCTGGTAGGGTCCTCGCTATCCTCCTCTGTGCTGAAGAGTGATTTGTTTCCTCAAATCTCCCTTCCCCTTCCCTCCCTCCTTCCCTCGCATTCTTCCCAGTAGAATTAAAGATTAAATCCTAGAAGTTTGAGAGTTTAAGTGACATCCAGGGTAAAACCATGGTTTCAGTGAAGTACACAGGATTTGTCAGTAATAGCTTCTGGGAGCTGGGTCCAGATCTGTTGCATGTCCTGTTGGCCCAAGGAGGTTCATGTTGGTTTAGGGAGTGATACGAGAACCGGTTTTGTCTGGCAGTTTAACATACGGAGCAGGAAATTTTGACAACTAAAGGTTAGAACCACAGCAAAAGAAGTTAGGTTGGTGTTGACTTAAAACTGCTACACCTAAAGCTCTGCAAAGATGAAAAATTGTCATTTAAAATAATCTTTCTCTTAGAAAAATGTTTGGGATTTTCTTATCACAGATGAGACTTGTATTCACGAGTCTTCATATTTAATCACAAATGAGACAAACTGTATTTGTTTTGTGTCTGTGTGTGCTGTTACAGGCCTGCAACTTAGATTTTACAATTTTTTTTCTCCTCCTTCCTTTTCTCAGTGTTTCCTTTTTTGATTTGGTTGTTTCAAATATGTTAGCAAATTGCTGCTCTTGCTTTATTCTACCAAAAAATAAATCTGTACTTGCATCATTGCAATCATAAAATATAATTACTGAGAATAGGTAATTCTTATCTTGATGGATAATATTTTTTATTTTATCAAAGAAATAATGTTTTATTTTACAGTTTAGAAGACGGGAAGCATTTCTATTGTCCTCCTAACTAGATTAAGTTATAGTAGTGCAATTTTATTGCCGTTTTACTCTTGGAATAAATAATAATTAACACAAGATAGCTCAAAGCAAGAGGTTTTTTCTATAGCCAAGCACATAACACTTACATGTAAACATGTATTAATCACCTTTGATAATTTATCAAATTTCCTGCATATTTTTTCTTGTTAGTTTTCATTTGATTTCATCTGTGTAATTCTTTCCACAAATTATTCTTTGACTTGCAGATGGTCCAGTTCAGATGATAAAGATGATCCAATTGAAGCATCTAAAGATAGTATATTTGTGAAAATATTACAAAAACTATTGAAGGAAGGTAAAGTGTACTTAAATACAATTGAACTTCTTGAAATTGTGTAGTTGTTTCAAAAGCTGCTTAAGATGAACATTAATATATAACAAGTAGTGTTAATAAATTCTCCCAGTAATAAAACTTCCATATGCATTCCACTAGATAATTACAATCATATGGAGCTAATTCTATCTCTGTAAAATGTTGAAGGGATAAGAGATGAGTAGATTTCTTGGTTATTTGCTCAGTAGCCAATGGCAGCCATTGGATTTTTAGTTTCTTATTGTACAGTAAAGTATGTCTTCTGGAGTTAAATACATATCTTCTGTAAGATAAGGGATTAATAACTATTTGTCTGTCACTCAGAAGAGCTTAACCTATTTTAGCTTAAATGGTTGTTTTGGATTTTGTTTTCCGTCCCCAAAAGCGCAAAAAAAAAAAAAAAAAAAAAACACAACACAAAAAACCAAAACCGTCCCCACCTCCCCACCCACCCTGCAGAGTTAAAGCTGACCATGGGAAGTTATGGCCATGGAAATTACAGCCGGTGGGGGAGAGAGAGGAG
This sequence comes from Calonectris borealis, assembly GCF_964195595.1. Classification (NCBI taxonomy): domain Eukaryota; kingdom Metazoa; phylum Chordata; class Aves; order Procellariiformes; family Procellariidae; genus Calonectris; species Calonectris borealis. The sequence continues at coordinate 82,693,253 of NC_134314.1, forward strand.
GGAAGCAATTTAGAGTCAAAGTCCATTTTAAATATTAGTGCATGTGAACTTTTTCCAGAACAGAGAAGGCTCCATGTCAAAAATACAAAAATTAAGTTCTTCAGAACAGTTCTAGTTTTGTGTGTTCAATCCTGTCAGTTTCTTTCCTTTTGTAAGATTCGCACACCCCAGACTGAAATGTTGCAACTGATAAGTATTTACTATATGACTGATCCTTCTTTTCTCTTTCTTTTCTTTTCTTTTTTTTTTTTATTTATTTTGGTGAGGTGTTATGTAAAGACTTGGACTTTAGGTTTAAGGATTTTAGGTTTAATCATAAATTCACTGAGAAGCTCTGTTTGGGTAGGAATTTTTTTTTTTTAAACTCAGTTTTACAGGCTACTTAAGCTTTATTGTATTTCTTGACATGTATAATAGAATTAGACCTTCTCAATTCCAAAAGAGTAATTTAGCTCTGAGGCAGGCACAGGTGTTTACTTAAAAATCATCTAAACTGCTAATGCAAAATACTTTTATCAGTGCTGTAATAAAAGGTTTTGTGTTACAGGAGTTCAGTTAAGTGAATATTTACCGGAGGTGAAGGACTTGCTGCAAGCGAATGAACTTGGCAACTTGAAAAGTAATGCTTACTTCGAATTTGTGTTAAAGGCAAACTACGAACTCTACGTTCAGGGACAAGCATGATTCTCACTATTTTTTTAAAATATTTTTTCTAAAGAACTGTTAAATTCATGTATACTTTTTAAAGTTCTGTTCTTGTTTTGCTAAAACTTTGTAATAAAATATACATGAGTAATATACTTGGTCTTAAATTTATAGATGTTGGCAGTTTAGTCAGAGGAGGCAGAAAGGTGTATTTTCAGGCAAAAGAAAAATAAAGTTTTCGTCTTCTGTGCCTTTCATAAACTTACTGTTTCGTTTTATATCTTCAGTGGTATGAGTCCTGCCTGAGTCTCAAAGATACACAGACACACAGGGTGAAATGTGGGACCCACTGCAGAAGGTGGAAACTTGCTCTCACTTCAGAGAACATACTGAAAACATTAATGCTGGGTGATTGTGTAGCTTACTGAAGAAACAAATCATTATTCTATAAGATAACTCCACTCTCTCTTTGTACAACACTTCTTGCTGTAGAAACTAGGTAATTTCAATTTTGCATTAAAGATTACTGGCATGAAAAGGATAACTGGCTTGTCACTGGTCATTCAGCTTGTCCGTGACAGAAAGGAATAAAGCACAGTTCTCATTCAAAGTCCTCTGGTCCAGGAAATATACCATTCTTTCAGTTTATATCTGTAAGATTAAACTTTTTCAAAACATTTTAATATTTTATCTATTTAAGTTATATCCAGATTTCTAGAATATATGTAAAAATGAGATTAACAGCTCACCATGCAGTTGTGCTTGAACCTAGGCTCAGAAGAAACTTAGAAAGCAGTTATGAAATTGCGGGAGTCCAGCACGATCTTCCTTACTCGGCAACTTGTTCTCTACTGGCTGATGCTACTAACTTTTTTTTTTAACCCCCCTGCCCCAATTAGTTATATCTGACATGGGAATAAAAAAAATCCATTTAACTTTTCAATTTTTCTGATTGGCAGCAGATTTTAATCTTTAAATAAAGATTTTTTTACTTTAATCTGACATGTTGTATCTTTCTTTTGCAAGTAGCTCAACAGTCAGAGAGTGAATGCAGAGCAACGTGCATGCCCTTATGTTTTACTGGTCTGGCTTGATGCCTGCTGCAACAACTTGATCCAACAGCTGAGAAGGTCAGAAGTTAAATTGGTTGAAGAGAATCCAGTTTCTAGTTTTAAAAGCACAGCTCCCCTTCTGTGTCTTCCTCTCCTCCCTGTACTAATACAGTAAGCTGGGCTGAGAGTCTGAACATGTTTGGAAGAATAGATTTATCTAGAGAGGTTCTAACTAATATGGGAAAGAAATGCACCAGCAGTCATCTTCTAAGATTGTTCTAAGAAGCGAACTTTGCTCTTCTGCAGCCTTGCATGGCTGAGAGAAAGAAGAGTGGGTATAACTCCCAGCTGCAGCTTCAAAGGAATGGGTCATTTAAAGCTTTAGAAGAATTCCAGTTGCTTGTTTAAATGTCACTTTAGAGGTGGTTTCACAGTACTGATAAGTTTAACATTTTGGGAGAAAAGGAATAATTTAACAAATTATTGCGACCCCCTGCTGAAATATGTTCTACCTCAACTTTTACTAGACTCTTTAAATTTTGCTTGAAGAGGAATCTCTTTAATTGACCATCCACAGTAAAACACTTTGGGGATATCTCATCCCTTCCCAGACTGTCGACCACCTGTATTCTGTCAGGAGAGGCAGGCTAAGCCCCAGAAAGCTTGCTCCAGAAGCAGGCGTTTCTGTTCATCATGGGCTATCCGTCTGTTTCAAGGTGCCTGGCTCCTCTGCTGGGATGGGTTTATTCTGGTTGGTGTAAATCATCCTCCAGGTTCTCGGGAAACGATCAGCCACGTAGGCTTCACAACTAATGTTTTATTCTATTGCTGGGCTGGGAGGCATTTGGCATTTGTACAACCGCTTTCATCTGACTATTGCCAAAACAGAAGGCTACAGGCAACGAGTTTACTTAAATAAAACCTCATTAAAATAACTTCCATGTCTAAACTGAAGCTTAATGTTCTTGTACTAGGAATGTTGAGCTGTTCTCTTGGGAAGCTTGAAGAGGCTGGGATTTGTGGCTATTCCTCCTCTCGTCCTCCGTTTCGTTATGTAATAAGCTGTTCTGGTGCAGAACTCCTGTCTCAGATTACTGTACAGGGAGGATGCCTTCATTTACCACCGCATATCGAAGGTCATGCCAGAGCTCTAGGTTGTACCCAAGTGTAAAGAAAACAGAAGTAAACTTGGAATAAAAAGATTCGAGTTTTGGTTCAAACGGCTTAAGGAATATGGATAGCTCCTTTTGAATAAGGAAGTATACATTGTTTTTTAAATAGTTGTTTTGTCAGTAATGGAAAATACACACGGTACAGGATGTCCACACTTCTATCCTCTGTTGTCACCAGAGTAGCAGGAAAGCTTATCAGTTGTCAATCGTGATCAATTTCAGAAGCTATGCGTTGTGGATAGTGATCTTTGTGCCCATCTCTGTTCTGGAAACTTAACTTCAAATGTTTTCTGACTTGGGACCAAAACCAAATTCATTTTGTGAGTCCAGCTAAATATCAAATGTAAGTGTGGAAAATGATCTTTTTACCCAGAACTATAAGAATTTAACATTGCCATCGGGCATTTTGCTGTAAACTAGATTGGGGTAGAGAAAATTAAAAGAAACAGAAGGGATAGAGTGGGTTTATGCTTGCGTCAGGTTTCATTGAAGGATTAAGAATGTTTATCTTTCAGCAACATAAGGCTTTCTGTTACTTGATTTCTAATTCAACACAACTGACTATATTTTGGAATCCACAACAGAGCGTTACAGTTCTGTAAATAGATTTGATGGCTGCGATGCCTTTAAGTGCTTTCAGGCTTCCGATTTTTGTACTGCCAGTTGTTGATGACAGAACTGAAGAATAATATGAGAAGTTGAAGAACAGTATGTTTTATCCCCAGTGTACTTTAATACAATAATTTGACAGGAAATTAAAATCTATAGCAGAATGAAGTAGGGAGCAGCCAGAGGTAAAGAGGAACACTGCCAAAACAGAGGGTGCAGAAATGAAATAGAGGAGAGGAAAAGCTGTCTGCTTCTCTGTTGGCCCTTCTGCTCTGCCTTGCAGTGGAGGAAATCAGCTACAGAAATGCCTTCGGTTGCAGGAGACTCCTCACAGCATGAGCACTTCTGGCTTACTATTTATTCTTCCTCCTCTCCTGACTCCCTAAATTTTAAAAGGATTTATCTTTGGCCAGTTGTGCCTTCAGAGAAGGTCTTGAAGGTTGATTTGCATCCACTCACTGCTTGCCTTACTGCCTCTTCTTTCCATTGGTAATTGGAATTTCTATATAAAATCTTCCAAGCGTCCCACGTGGAATCTCTGCTTAAATACCCACAGCCGAAGGAGATGAACTCTTCACTTGCACAGTACCTTCAGCTCGTCAGAGATGACTCACCTGTGAGACTGCCCTCCTTTTGGAAAGGGTGAGCCGCAGTGATAGCTGGAGGATGCCGTGTTGCCTGGCCGAGCTCAGCGGCCAGCAATGGGTACTCGGTAATGGCACCAGCATTCACGCTACGTCAGGCTTCTGGGATCAGACGGTCACCGGGATTAATGCTGCACCGGGTTTCTCTTCAGGCGTTTGCCTAACAGATGTTATCCCTTGCATTTATTTTCCATTTTTAAATCACAGCAAAGAAAAAATGCACGGCTTAACTGGGCATGCAAAGCTATGGCTTTTACAGGGGCGGTTATGCGTCGCCACGTGCAATGGCATTGTGTGCAAACCACAGAGCCACCTTGTCCCTTCGCCTTCGCTCACAACCCCCTTTCTCCCCGCTGGCGCTCACCTGTACCTACAGGCAAGGTGGGCGAGGGCCGTATTTCCCTCTGCAGCCCCAGACTGCCGGGCTGCGGCAAGTCGCGCCCGCACAGCCGAAGGCCCCTCGCCTCCCCCGGCCCCGCTGAGCCCCCGGCAAGGCCGCGGCCCGCTCCGCCCTCACGCCCCGGTCCCGCTCCGGCCTCCCCCGCGGAAAGGCCCGGGCCTGTGCCCGGCGGGGCTGCCGCGGCGGCCCCCACCTGCTTTGCCCTTAACGGGCCCGGCGGTGCAGGGGGATTATTTCGGCCCCGGCCGCGGGTGACGCGGGGGGGGCCCGGCAGACGCGCCTTATACGGCCGGGCCTGGCTCACCTGGGCCGCGGCCAGGAGCGCCTTCTTTGGGCAGCGCCGGGCCGGGGCCGCGCCGGGCCCGACGCCCAAATATGGCGACGGCCGGGGCCGCATTCCTGGGGGCCGGCCGCCGCCGCCGGCCGCCGCGATAAAAGGCTCGAGGGCCGGCGGCGGCCCACGAGCTACCCGGCGAGGAGCGGGAGGCCTCTCTGCCAGCGGCCCGACGCGCGGAGCCCGCAGCCAGCCCAGGTAAGCCCCGGCCCCGCCGCCCCCTCCCTGTGGCTGCCGGCCGGCCGTGAGGCTCAGCCTGCGCCCCTGTGCCCCCGCAGACAGCCGACACCATGTGCGACGAGGACGAGACCACCGCGCTCGTGTGCGACAACGGCTCCGGCCTGGTGAAGGCCGGCTTCGCCGGGGATGACGCCCCCAGGGCTGTGTTCCCCTCCATCGTGGGCCGCCCCCGCCACCAGGTACGGCGCTGTCCCTCTCCGAGCATCCCCCCAAGCCCTGCCACAGCGATGGCCGTGGGCCCCCGCTGCCTCCCAGCCCTCTGCGTGGTGGGAGGACGCCCGGCCCGCTGGAGAGCCCCACGCTGCTGCCCGTGGAAAGGTCGCTGAGCCCCCCCTTTCCTCCCCTGCAGGGCGTCATGGTGGGTATGGGTCAGAAGGACTCCTATGTAGGAGATGAAGCCCAGAGCAAGAGAGGTATCCTGACCCTGAAGTACCCCATTGAACACGGCATCATCACAAACTGGGACGACATGGAGAAGATCTGGCACCACACCTTCTACAATGAGCTGCGTGTGGCCCCTGAGGAGCACCCCACACTGCTCACTGAGGCCCCCCTTAACCCCAAAGCCAACCGTGAAAAGATGACCCAAATCATGTTTGAGACCTTCAACGTCCCTGCCATGTACGTGGCCATCCAGGCTGTGCTGTCCCTGTATGCCTCTGGCCGTACCACTGGTGAGTTCAGGTGGCCCTTTTCCCCAAGCAAGGACACCCAGGACTGGTGCCCTACAGCTGACAAGTGCTCTGTCCCCCAGGGCAGGGCCCTTTGCGGGCTGCGTCTCAGGTGGCTGCTTTTTGTTTCCCCAGGTATCGTGCTGGACTCTGGCGATGGTGTGACACACAATGTCCCCATCTATGAAGGGTATGCCCTGCCCCATGCCATCATGCGCTTGGATCTGGCCGGCCGGGACCTCACTGACTACCTGATGAAGATCCTGACTGAGCGTGGCTATTCCTTCGTCACCACAGGTATGCACTGTTCCCACCCCCAAAATGTTCCCCCTTACTTCCAAGCCTTGCACCTCCAGGGATACTGCAGCCTCTTGCCCCATTGCAAGCCCCGTGAGCGCTCCCTGTTGGGAGTTTGCCTGTGGTCGGGGGTCTGGAGTCCCAGCAGGCCTATGGAGCAGATGCAGGCATTCCCCGTTTCTCCTTTGCAATCACTGACGCCTTTGCTCCCCCCTGACAGCTGAACGTGAGATCGTCCGTGACATCAAGGAGAAGCTGTGCTATGTGGCGCTGGACTTTGAGAACGAGATGGCCACCGCTGCCTCTTCCTCCTCCCTCGAAAAGAGCTATGAGCTGCCTGATGGGCAGGTCATCACCATCGGCAATGAACGTTTCCGCTGCCCAGAAACCCTCTTCCAGCCTTCCTTCATTGGTGTGTGTGCCCCGCTTCCCTCTCTCCTCCCTCACCAGCTCTCCCCTCTCTCCTGAGTCCTGCTGCAGAGCTCTCGCTTCGCACTTAAGTTGTGCCTGCTTTTCTCCCCTTCCCTGCCCCCAGGTATGGAGTCCGCAGGGATCCATGAGACCACCTACAACAGCATCATGAAGTGCGACATTGACATCAGGAAGGACCTGTACGCCAACAATGTCATGTCTGGGGGTACCACCATGTACCCAGGTATTGCTGACCGCATGCAAAAGGAGATCACAGCCCTGGCCCCCAGCACAATGAAGATCAAGGTAAGGCTGGAGTGCGAAGGACCCAGGCACAGGAGTAGCCTTCTTTTGCCCTCCCGCAAACAGCGTGCGGGGCTGTGCGCACCCCTGTGCCTGCCACCCGCAGCGGTTGCTTGTTTACTGATCTCGGCTCTCTTGGCTTTTTCTAGATCATTGCCCCACCTGAGCGTAAGTACTCTGTCTGGATCGGTGGCTCTATCCTGGCCTCCCTGTCCACCTTCCAGCAGATGTGGATCACAAAGCAGGAATACGATGAAGCTGGCCCATCCATTGTCCACCGTAAATGCTTCTAAACATGTTTACATGATCACTTTGCCAACCATACTCAGGATGACAATCTTCTAGGTTGCAGGCTGCCGAGGACCTGCAACAGCCATGTAACTTTCTATTTTGTAACAATTTCTGGTTACTGTTGCTGCAAAGCTCCATGTGACACAGTGTATGTAAAGTGTACATAAATTAATTTATTTTACCTCGTTTTGTTTGTTTTTAAAACCAATGCCCTGTGGAAGGAAACAAAAAACTTCAAGAAGCATTAAATCATCAGTCATTCTGTCACACCCCTAATGCGGTTGTTTCTGTCATCATTTGCTTGGGTTCTTCCATCAGTCACTGACTTAGTACGTCGTCTAACGGCCAGGGCAGTGGGTGGTGGGGCTGGAGCTCCCCAGACAGGAGGAGGAGGACCGGGGAGGGGAGGGGAGGGGAGCCCAGCCTGAGGAGCCAGCCCTGCCTGGGTTGCAGAGAGCTCGGCGGTGCTGAGAGCAGCCCGGGGGTGGCTGTGTGTTGCATCATGCCGCTGCAAGGTGGGTGCCCGCCGCTCTGCAGCGCGCTCTTCCTAGACCCAGGGGGGAAAGGGTTACCTAGAGCCTTGGCTTGCAAAGGATTTTATTTGGCTCAGCCTGCCAAAAAAGTAGCCCTGGCATGCTCATGCAGCTCCAGGGCGTGCTGGATGGAGGCAAGGCTGGGGCTGAGGGCAGGTGGCGGGTGCAGGTTAAATAAAGAGCTTTCCACTCCCCTTATGGGAAGCCTGCCTGCCATCACGCTGTCCCTGGGGAGCCCAGAGGGCCGAGGGCAGCCAGGGCCACTTCCTCACCCTGCCTGACACGCTTGCCCTTGCCCGTGGTCGCACATGAGGGGCTGTCTGCAAGGGGACCACCCCCTCCTCTGCCCTCCAGGGCCAGATCCTTCACACAGGGACTCCCCGGGAGCCCGAAGGAAAACCCCAGGGGCTTCCCAGGCGTTTGCCCTTTTTGCCTCTCAGGGAGCAGAGCAGCGTGCCAGGTAGGGAAGCTGCCCTCGCCTGCCTCACTTCTCTCTTACGGGGTTGGGGGGCTCTGGGGCCCCTCATTGCTTCCACTATCCACCCACCCCGCCAGGTGCTCAGGTCCCTTGGGAAGCCACTCTAAAGCCCTGCCAGGCTTGGCACAGCTCCCTGCGTCAGGGCATGTGTGCAGGAGCAGGCAGCCTTTGGAGGAGGACTCCTCCTGGAGCACAGGGCCCCGGCAGGAAAGTAGTGCTTGAGTTTTGGGGTGTCCTTTTGCTGTGGGAGACAGCAGTGCTGGGAAAAAAGGTGATTTGCAGCTAAACTTCCAGCCTAGGAAGGTGTTCTGCTCTGCTGCGACTATGCTAAGGGTGAACTTGTTTTGCATTTTGGCTGTTTTCACCTGCATTAAAGTGAGACCCATATGTGAGTACAATTTTTTGTAGCCCTACCCAAAGGAAAAGCCTGAGGGAGGAGCCGGCCTGATCCTTCCCTGGTATCCAGGGGTAGGGAGGCCCCTGGGCAGCCCTAGGAGGTCTTGAGCTGAGATCCCTCTTGAGTGACTGGGGTTGGACTGGAAAGCAGGAACACGGTTGCTTCTTAAAAACCAAACATGAGTTTTTACTTGCCGTGTGTGCAAGTTGTTATGTAGTGGCACACATATTTCATCTGACAGCTCTGTGCTGGGGTTTGGGGAGATGCTTAACTAACGTTAAGTCCTCAGTACTTGACCCCTGATCTCAGGTTCAATTGTGGCTTAAGTGGTGTTAGGAGACGGATTTTAGGACCTGCTTCTGCTGTTTGATTAAAAGGCTGTTTTAGAAGCACAGATAAAAGTTAAGTTAGAAAAGCAGCCTCGTGGATTAGACAGCGCTCGCTGTGGGGTACCAGCACAGACTCAGCTTTTCCACCTGCGTGATTAAAGTTAGGGTCCTAAACCCACAACAGAAGGGGCTGATTTCTGAGGGGAGTGATGTTGAGCCAGCCACCCTCCCTTCGGCCTGATCAAAATCAGTGGGAGCAGGGGATGCTTGCTCCCTCTGAATGAAGACCTAGATTTTGCAGTGCCAAACTGAGCTTGGGACTGCTCATGTGAGCGCAGCCGTGGGCAGAGGGCAATCCTCCGGCAGCAGGGCATTGCACGGGCACTGCCTTGCGTGGGGAGGCTGATGCTGCCACTGGCATCTCGTTGTCTGCTCTCTCTACCAGCAGCATTTTGTCTTGTACAGCATCAGGTATTCTCAGCAGCCTTAGTGCCAATTTCATCCTGTGGAAGTTAAGTGCCAAAAAGTGCATTTTTACAGCTGAAAAGAATTACTGGTTTGTTGGTTTAGTTGCTCAACCAATGAACTGAGATGCAACAAATTTTTAAGCCTACCAAACCAAACCTGCTCAGGTTTTAATTTCAAACCAAAACATACTCTTTAATCTGAAACCAGCTTTTTATTTGGGCTTGGGATTTTCAGCAATTGAAGACACTGATTGTTTGGAAACGGATGACTTGAATTTTCACATGGTTTATAAGCCCTGGTGTTGGGAGGGTGTTTTGGGAAATTTCACTTGTGCACAGCAGTCCGGGTTCGGTCTTCATTGTGCATTTCTCAAGAATTTCGTTATCCTCCCTGCGCCTCTAACAGTGCTGTTGGCAGCAGGCGAAGGATCGCCAAGACCAGCATCCTCTGTTTTGAGAGAGGCACAGGAACAAATGTGACCGCAGAGGAGTAAAAGGGAACAGAAGGAAGGATGCAGGACACCGACGTGCGGCGGGAGGGAGGGTAGTGGCAGAATGGCTCTTGCCTGCGCCCACGGCACCCTCTGGGGCTGTAGCTCACTGCTTGCTCCTGCTACACCTGGGGCTGGACCAGTGCAGGACAACCTCGGTAGCTTGGCTCCACAGTTGCACCCACTGGGCAACGCGAGAAGCTGCCCTGGATGCAAATATCACCAAGGGATGGAGAAGCTGAAGAAAGAAAGAGTCCTTGACTCTCATATTCAAAAAATTATGCGGGGCTGTTTAAATGAGCTCGGGAGACACAGTCATGAGTGGGCCGTGATGTAAGCTTCCCCAGGGCCTGCAGATGTCTGGGCCGTTACCAAAATTATTTAAGAAGCTAAGTAACAGGGAAAACCTGGGTTCTGAGGGACAGGCTCGAGGGAGCCTCTGAGCAGAACAAAGGGAATCCTGGAGAAGATGAGGGCACTAAAAGTGCTTCCTAATTTCATATTGATAGAGATTTTGCTAATGTGATAATCCACATTGCACAGAGAGCAGAACGTGGCCCAGGATGGGCCACCTCCCACAAAATGTCACGGCTCTGTCCCCTGTTTGGGAAAGGGAACTGGCACCCTGACGCACTTCTCCCCTTCTCCAAAACTGCAGAAAGAAAAAGCGCTTTGACCTACAGTATTTATTGGGTTTGGCTTTGCTGAGAGGACCTGAACACCCTCCCAGCGCGGACACCAGTGCAGCTCCACTGCGTACTCAGTTGACTGTGAATCTCCCGTGGGCATTTGGCCAATAATATTTATTCAATGAGATTTAGTAAAAGGACAAAATCGAGGCCACTTGAAAATTACCATTATTTTTCACAGGAAACTCCTAAGAAACAAATTCTGTGGCATTCTTTATTTTTGAAAGTGAAGCATTAAAATGAAGCCCTTCAACACAGTTGTTCAAAACTTCAAATGCTTTTATTTTAGAAGAAAATTTTTTGCTGTTTCTATTTCATTAATCCACAGAAAAAATTTAATCAAATGGAACATTGCCTGTTAGGGTTTCTTTCTTTCTTTCTTTCTTTTTTTTCTTTCTTTCTTTCTTTTTGAACTGAACAGGCATTTTTCTTTAAAAAATAATTAAAAGAGCTATTCAGATGTATAGATTGCCATGGTGCATCTCCTGGGGCTGGAAAAAGGAGCACGCGAGGTGCTGTAACCTGTTGATCAGCCGATGGATAACTGCAGGCAGTGCGGGTGTGCAGGGCTCCCACGTGGGACAGACGCCAGTCAGGGTGGGCAGCTTTAGTGACAGGGCCATTCGGAGCATCTCCCGGCCTCACGCTCTTTCCCAGGAACTGCTGGCAGCTTTTGGGATCCTCCTCAGACCCTCAGGGTCAGAACAGCCTTTGAGGGGATCAAAAGCGTCCGGCTTGAAGCCTGGGGAATTAGTTGTAATTGCAGCTGGCAAAGGCTCTGGTTTTCATTTGCTGAGGACCTGAAAAATAAAGCAGCTTCTGATTGCTGTGCAGCGGGGAAAGCCAGGAGTATTGCTGGCCCCCACTGGGGATGCGCGCTGTGTGTGATGGGGATGAGCAGATGATGGAGAAACCTTTTATTGCCCAGGGGTTCTCCTTCTACCCCCGCCCAGGGCATCCTGTCAACCTTGAAACTACACTGCCCGGTGCAGAACTGGGACCAGCAGCGTGCAAACCTCCAGCACTGCGGCAACCCTGGGCAGCTTATCCTCTTGTGCCTGCAGGGACCACAGCCAAAGCCCATCTTGTCTTGGCTGCTCGAGGCCAGGCTCTGAAACTGAAGCATGCGGCTCGGTGGCAGCTCTGGCTGCGGTTGTTCGGGGAGTGCCGCAGGCAGCCTGGGAATGAGCCTCTCTGTAACCCCACCTCGGGGAGCTGCGTATATATAGATCCCTGGAAGCAGCTTTCTTCCTTGGCACATCCCTCCCACCCGTAATACCCTCCAAACATGCTCTCCCTGCCCCCCTGCACCCTCGCTGCTCGGCTTCCAGCAGCTTCTCTCTCTTCCAGAGAAAACAAGGCTTTAAAGCTGAGAACTATCACTGCTGGAGGGAAAAGGGGGAGGACCGCCTTATAAAGGGGCTCTCACACACGCTCAGAGATGAGCAGCGTAAAGAGAATGGCAACAGGCATCAGTGCCTGACCCCGGCAGGCACGTACCCTCACGGAGGCACGTTCATTTCATTGCAACGCAGCTGGGCTCTTCCACAAGGACCTGAGTTGTATTTGCAAAGGAGATCATGCCTTGTAGCTCTTCTGGTTCGGTTGCCCTCTTTCACCAAAGCAGGAGCGCTCTGAGAGGGGGTTCAGGTACATGAGTGTAGGGGGACCTCCGTATGGCTGCAGCTCTGTCCTTTTCCCAGGGGAAGAGCTGCCCTAGTGCCCGGCACACTGGCAGGGACAGAGGTGCTCCCACTGGCAGCACTGGGGTGGTGACAGGAGATAGTGACCCTTCATCTCACACCTGCTGGTCCCTCAGACACAGACATCATTTAATCTATTTAAGTGCAAAATAAAATGAGTTTACATTGCCATTAACAGTGGCCAGTGCTGAGCGTAGGTTGCTGGTGTTGCGCTGGGTAGGACAGCGCTGGGAAGGGGACACCCAGAGAGCAGAGGAAGAGCTGGTCGCCGGCGCAGTGCAAGACCCACAGCACTGCAAGCCATGCTGGGGGAGCAGACAAGGACAGGATAGTCCTGCCCTTCCCAAACCTCCCTGTGGCTGCAGGGAGATGTCTGTCTGTCTGCAGAGGGAAGGATGGGGGGCCATGCAAGCAGGAGGAGGTCCGAAGGAGGTCAACCCAAAAGAAGCCAACAAGGTTTCCCAGGGCAACTGTACCTGCTTCTGTAAGACTTTTTAATTCCCTTTAGCAACCATAATCACAAAGAATGGTTAAAATAACAGGGGCATGAGGATCTAAACTGGTTTGAGTTTGCTGGCGATGAACAATGCTGTCACTGGGCTATCCGCCTGCGGAGTACAGCCAAAGGGCGCAGCAGGGAGCTCTGTGCGCGCTACACTACGTCCCATTCTGAAAATGCAGTGTGCTACAGGTGCTGAGGCCATCACTTTCTTGCCATGAGTTATTCGGAGCGGTTGTGTAGAGATTGAGGCACTTTTTTAAAGGCTGTAGAACAGGATATTTCCTCCATAAGAATTTTTTGTCCTGGAAACCCCTACCCCCAAAAAAACCCAACAGAGAGCTACCAGAGCTCCCTAACCACAACCATTTTGAAGTAGAGATGGTGTTGTTCCTACCTAATCCCAGCAGCACTGCCGCAGGTGATATGCCATGTTTCTGTGACTGCAGAAACTGAACAGTTTACATTGGGAGGTTGGTTTTCTTTCCCTTTTTTCCCTTCCCATCCCAAGCCCATCATGGTTTTCCTCTGTGACCATGAGCAAGTCACACTTGTGGCTCCATTTGCTGCCAGCAAAATGGCTTTTCTGTTTTCCATCACAAAGAAGATAATGAGGAATAGCTAATGTTCCTGAAGGGTTTTAAGATGTTGTCATAGAAGATGTTTGGGGAATGTGAAATACTTGCAATCCTAAATTTAGCTCTGAAAGTCATGTAGCCCAGTTTCCTGGCACAAATACCAGAGAAAGGCTTGAAATCTGAACGTTTTCCAAGTGCGGCCACAAGCCAGAGGCTGCAGTAGCCGCCGGCAGTGCTGGGGATCTCCGGCTGTGCCTCTGGAGAGTCTGTCGCCTTGCTGAGAGCCCAGACCGCCCTCTTCCTCCCGAGCTGTTCACACCAGCAACCCGAAACACCAGCAGTTTCTGTCCTTGCTCTAGATGCAATGCATCTGTACTTGGCCTGCAAGAGCCCTGTGGGACAAAATTATTTTTCAAACCTAATAAAAGTGGCAAATTTAGGAGTATTACAGTATTCAATCCAGTCCACTCAGGGAGAATATGGGAAATCTCTCTTGGGATAAATATTTTAGGAAAAACATGGCAATTAATTTTAGACCTACTACTCTCAGATTTACTCCCTTTTTCCTTTGTTTTTGTTAGCCCACTGAAGGCAGCCCATGCTGGCCGAGACTGCATGGTCGAGGGGTTATGATCCCCCTGTTCACATGTGAGGGGTTAAATGCCAGACAGGTTAGTAAAGAAGATTGATCTGCTTAGACAGCAAAATATGGCATTAAGTGGAACTTGGTGCTAAAACCCAAAGTCCAAGTTAAAAAGGGTGTCATTTAATCCTTGAGGTACTTAACCTCTGCTGACATCTTGCTTCTTTTTTCTTAGTGCCTGCTGCACATGATCCTGTGTGGAGAAGCAACTTGACATAACTCCTGTCACTTCTTGACCGGGATCCAGAAACCAGGTGTAGCTCTGCCCAAACTGGAGGCGTTTGGTTTCTTCATCGGCTGCACCTTCCCCGGGCAAGGGCTGAAGCAGGACTGCGGGCAGCCCAGGGAGCACACCCGCTGAATGTGCATCATTGTTTAAAAATAAAAAGGGAAGAGCAAAGAATAACATGGAAAATATTGCAAGGTCAGCAGGCGGCGTGGAGAGGGCTCATGCCTGGGCAGGGGGTTCTGGACAAGGACAGAACAAAGACTGGGAGTTGTGGATACAGAGTTCATGTAAGGAGAAGGCGTCTGGGATGATCTGCAGCAAAGAAATGATGGAGAAGGCTCCCAGGGATCCTGTATTGACATTGCACTCAGTATTATTTTTTGCTATTTGTGCCTATTTCAGCGTTGCAGCAAAGTTTCAGCCCATCTATCCAGTCTCAGATACCCTCTGCTGGGTTAGACAAATCCTCAATTTAACGATTTGCAAACGTGCTGGAGTTGATTCATGCAAGTAATCCTCACTGAAGCTGCTGAGAGGACAACGGATTTGATTAATGTTTAAATGCTTGCATGATCAGGTCCCAGATTAAGAAACAAAGCCATAGCAATAAAAGCAATCACATGAGGAAGCAGAAGGGAGGAAGAGGGAATAATTAATTTTATTGCTGTAAGTCCAGAACCTGGCACGGCTTGAGGCCATGAAATGATGAGCTGGAAGAAAAAGATTTAAAAAATATTCTTTTCTTGAAATGTGTAAGATGTATGCATTTAATCTATTGCCTGTTCTGTAGAGATTTTATTACTGATTTCATAATTCACATCTATTTTTTCTCCATTTTCAGTGGAAGAATCAGTCTGAATTAAGGACTGGTTGGGCAAATGAGGGTATAGAAGAAAACTGAAAAACATGAAGACCCAAGTCTGGACCACAGGTATTCTGTAGGAGTAATAGCTTTGACAAATAAGACACATGGATGGGGAAAAAAGCATTTGAGGAGAAAATGTTTTATGACATAACCATCATCCCATGGACTTTGTACTGGGAAAGAGCGCTGAGTTGCTGAGCTGGAAGCGAGGGCAGGCTCAAGCTCCAGGGAGGTATTTTCCTTTCCAACCCTGGTTTATCTCTGACCGGCAAGACGGTACGCAGCTTCTAAATAGTTTTGGAGAAATTACCATAAATATACTGACCGTGTATGGGAATGGTGTCTTTATATGGTAAGTGTAACTGTGAGCAGGGTTTGGTATTGCTAAATGAATATTTAAAGCAAATGTCTGATAAGTTCTTCACTGGCGGTTTGACTTGTGAGTCATGTTGCACAATCCCCAACCATGCCCCTCTCTATTTATAAATTCATGCCTTGCTATATCTGACTTGCTAAATAAGCCTTCCAAATTGTGGAAGGGATTCTGGTGGCGTATTATGGGACGCAGAGAATAATTTAGAAGAGTAAGGGAAGTTAGAAAGGGCATGGCAAATCCCCGCAGGCCCACCACCTTCTGAAGAGCAGAGCTTATGTGCCCCTTAGCTCTTTCACCATGAAAAAGTCCGGGAGGCGCAGGCCGCCGACTTCAGTCTGCTGGGCACAAGATGGGGAAAGAAGAGCAGAATGAGGGTTCATCTGGGCTGAGCCCCTGCCTGTGTTTTAGGATGCGTGGAGGATGAGGGCAAGGTTAACCCAGGGAAGCATGCCCACCAACCCAACTGCGATCAAGCCAGTGGTTCGCTCCCCATGCACGGTGCCTGGAGGGAGGGCGTGGAGCTGCTGGAGCTCATCCCTACCCCTGCTAGTGGAGAGGAGCGGAGTCTCGGTGGGGGTCCCCGCCAGCATCTGCCCAGGGCCCTGCTGCAGACGAGCGGTGTTTCCGGGTCGCTGCCCGGCGGCTGGCTGCCGGCCGTGGGGTGCCGTGGTGCTGACAGGGCTTAGATGTGCAGGAGGGTGAGCAGACACATCTCTAGAGCTGCGCCCTCCTCCCCAGGGCTCCAGCTGGACAAAAGAGCACGTTACCAAATGCCGGGCTGCAGAAGCCCCCCCGGACACTGCGTCAGTGTAAGCTGCCGGCGCAGGGTCTCTGGCACCGTCCGTGTTGCTCCCTGCAACGGGGAGGAAAAGGCTCCCTGTGCCCTGCCTGCCACGGCCTTCTGCCGGGCAGAGATGGGCCCTCCGTCCCCGACAAGGACCCAGCCAGACCCCTCGTGTGCAGCTGCTGGGTTGTGCAGGGAGTCCTGTCTGGTGTTTTCTTCAAATGTCCGAGTCAGTGACTTGGTCGGAGGAGTGCACCCCTCCCCATAGCAGGCGGAGGGCAGGGGTGATGAGGTAACGGTGCATGAGCTACGCAGTGGAAATTGTCCTGGGGAGCGCAGCCGTGGTGCCACTAAATGCAGAAGGAAGAGTCCTGACCTGTTCTGCCCAACTCCTCTCCACAGGCAAAGAGGGACAAAGACACGCAAAGAGTTTTTAAAGGGTAGTTTGGACGAATGCATGATCATCTTTTTTCCGGTCAGTCATTTTTCCATGGTGGTCGTCTGCAAATGCACTGGGCAAACGAGAGACCAGGGCTGAACGTGGGACACATGCAAGTCCTCATCTTTGGGGCCACCTTGGGGCCTGAGGGTCGTGTCTGCCGTCGCAGAAGGAAGGATGATGCAGTCGGTGTGCTTGGTAACATACACGGACATACAGGAAGTTCCCTACACATCAATCAGTATTTAGACTCCGTGGGACAGGCAAAGCCTCTGGAATGACTGCACAAAACAACAGGTAATCAAAAGTCCTCTTCAGGAAACCAGTTCAGATGAGATCTTTCTATTTCGTTCTCTGGTGATGTTGAAGTAGGCAGGCAGGGTGCCCCTCTGCCTCAGCTGACCACCGAGCCCTGTGTTGGCACAGCTGCCACATCCTGGGAAACAAAATTGCTCATTGTTTACTATATTTAATGAAGGCTCTTTCTACTTGTATCCTTGGCCAAGCTTGTCCCCCGAGCAATGTCCAGGGAGAATCTCGGGTTCGTGTGGCCTTGCTCCTCTCCACGGAGACATTTGACAGGGGAGGGATGGAGGGTGATTTCTGCAGGAGATCTACTCCTCTGTCTTCCTTGGAGCCTTAGGAGGTAGCTGTAAGATTAAGAATATCGATGTAGGCAAGTCCAGCACGTCCATAATCTTCCTTGGAAAGCAGATTGGTGGGGTTGCAGAGTTGCTTGTTTCTGAGACTTTAGTGACTGAAGGTACTGGGTTAATTCCTGCTTGCCTCTTTCTGTGTGCCTCCTGGAGCTAACCGCTTTCTGGTGAACTTTGTTTGACCCTGAAGGACTTCATAAGAAGGCAATTTCTTTCCTGCCCAGCTTAGCAAGGCCGGGCTGCCGTAGCATTCATTCAGCTTTGCTGATACTGCCGCACCACAGCCAAGAGTACAGCTACAAGTGAATTAGTATTTCACAGCCAGAGGAAGATGCTGCTCTGCCCTTGCGCTGGTGCGGGAGCGGGAGCATGGGGAGGGCAGGGATGCCTGCCCGGCTGCGGGAGTGCCAGGAGCACAACCCAGGAGCACAACCCACAAACTCCTGGTCTCCTCTCTCAGGAGTAAAGCCACCCTCCTTGTCAGCTGCTGCTAGCAAAACGCACGGCTCAAGTTTGCTCATGGATAATGCTTGCGATTTCTCTCAGCAAGCACGTAGCTGGTACCGAGCTTCTCTGGCGAGCTCAGCTCAGCACAGATTTTTTAGTTCTGTATCCCTTGATTTTCCTCATGTTGTCCATCACCCCTGATCCAGGGCAAGCAGTGAGGGCGGCGAGAGTCATTTCTTTCTCGTCGGGGTGGCAGGCAAGAGTCGGGGCTGGGGCAGCAGCCAGCAAGTTGCGCAGCCAGCTCCTCCGCTGCTCCAAAACCAGCTCCCTGCAGCGCCCTTGGCCCCCTCAGAGGGGAAACCAGCATGTAATTCTCCATGTGCAGCCCAGCTGACACTTACAGGGGTGTTTCTGGACACCCATGGTTCGTTTTGCATGGGCTGGCAGGGACAATGGGGGTCCAGCTGCCTTCCCCCCCGGTGCCGCTGTGCGCTGAGGGCACCACGGTGGGTCGTGCAGGGAGAGGTCTGGTTCACGGGCGGCTCAGGCTGCATTCACACCACCAAGCTGGGGAGATGAAAGTCAGCGTAACACCACTCTCCAGAGCCAACAGGTTCCCCGTGCCGAGTAGATAATTCATTATAAACAATATACACAGATGTCAGCACTCTCTAGGGGAGCCACTCACAAGTGGTGCACAGGTTTTTTTCAAGGGCATCTATTTGTCAAAACCATTCTCGAGATAATTTCTGGTGCCCGGGGCGGGTTGCGATGTTTCAAGCTGGGGCTTTTCCCACTGGGCACGGGTTGCACTTGCTCCCCTTCCCCCAAGAACCGAAATCCAGGCGCCAAGCCGTGTAACGGCAGATTTGAGGCATCATTTTTGTAAGGACACCGCAGGGTCCATAGCTGCCGTTGGAGAGTGGCTGGTCTTTTTGGTGACTGTCACCGTGGAGAGGCTGCTTTGCTGGAGTATTTTAGGATGGAGACCACCAGGGGGACAAACAGGTGTCTGGAGACAAATGTATTAAAATTTTAATCTGGAGAGACCTGAGGAAATGGCTGTAGTGTTTGTTTTTCTGTATTTTAAATTGGTACTGTGTTTTGCTGAACAGCTAGGCTTTCTCCAAGGAAGCGATGAGGAAGCCCTTAAGACAGGATGGGAAATCTTCCACAAAATGCTGAATGGCGTGAAGGGCTGCAGACAAGCCCCCCGCCCCAGGTACGCCAGCAGTTTAATTACAGAAATGGAGGAGGCCCGGGTCGGCGGGTGCATGTCACTTGCTGCCCGTGCAGAAGGGGCCGTGGGGCGCAGGGCAGTGTCAGCCCACAGGCCAGGATGGCCGGTGTCCAGCCCCACCGGCTTCACAGCGGTGCTAACAGACGGGCTGAGCCTCCGTGGCAGCGCTGTCCTGCTGCCGGTGGCTACCGACGGGTCACCAGCGTGTGTCTCCCCCTCCCCGGGGTGCCTTGGACTGCACAGACGTTTCCCAGTCTGATAGCCAAACGGCTGATTGCGCGCCTCTCGCTAGCTGCGGGGACCTGCACGTACAGGGTTTGCACATCTGCGGACTCCAGAGGGTTAAAAATAGATCCCACCCAGCCGATGGCACATTTTATGTCCATTTAAAGGTGTGCCATGCTTTTCATGTGAGATTGGAGAAAATGCCTTCATGGTGGTGACATTTTGTTCAAGGCCCTTTTTTTTTTTAAGCAGTGGCTGCCGGGCTGGCTCCCCTTCGAAGCGCTATTTCAGCAGGGCTGCATTCGCCCCCGACTGCCTTATTCTAAATGGGGAGTTGCAGCATGTTTTGCGGCGTGTCTGTGGTGCTCTCTGCTGCTGCCGCGGTGGCGGCTGCCCCGACACGTAGTCAGTGGCTAACAAGTTCATATTTCTGAGCAAGGCAGGGACTCACTCTCTAGAATGAGTAAAATGTTTTCCTTCATTTTTCTTTCTTTTTTTATTTTGATGCCCTGGTGCAGGGAAGACTTGTTAGAAGAGCGCCGTCCTTTCTGCCACTTGTTCGTGTTGGCCATGTGGGGTGGTGGTGCTACTTTTGGGGTGGACATCCCGGCAGGTACCTGGCACACATGTTCCTCCAAGCGTGCGCCATATGTGGACCCTAGGAAACAGCTGGGGCACCCGGCTGCACCAGTCACCCCAGCTCACGCGTGACCCACCCCTGGCCCAGCGCCCTCCCCAGCCCCATCGGGGCTGCCGGGGTCGGCTCCCCGGGTGCTGCCACCTCCCCCCTGCCAGTAAGGCAGGGGAGAAACGGTGTGCACACAGCGGCGTGGCATGGGCAGGGGGCTTCCCATGCATGGCTCCCGGGGCCAAGGACGCTGCTTAGGATGCGGATGGGATGAGGTGATCAGTGAAGCACACGAATGGGCACTTGGGAAGATTTAGAAGAAGCAAAACCAAAGAAGAGCTGCTGTGGGTCCTGCCATGGAGGAGCAACGAGGTGAGGGCTGGCGTGGTGGCACTGGTCTGCACCCTTTGAGGCATGTGCTGCTGCTGCGGTGGCCAGGAGTGGGGAGCAGGGAGCAAGGCAGGGCGTGCACGGCAGGGTGGTGCCAGCAGGTTTCCTCCGCAGAGCGACACTGGCAGGAGCCGCATGCTGCTTGAAAAGGGGCTTTCTCTGCTGGCATCCACCAGGTCATGCACAGCCCAGGCGACCGTGTGAAACCCAAGAAAGCCTGGATAACCTCCAAAGGGCAGACGAAATTCCCATATCAAGCAAGCCTCACTCTAGCTCTGCTAAAGTCCAGGGAGGTTTGCTTTGTGGGAGGACCTGGATGCTTTTATAAGGGGCTCCATTCCTCCCCCGGGAGTCCCCAGCCAGTCAGCACAGCTGAGACCATATTAGGGATGCCGTTCCCCGAGTCCAGACTGCACACCCCCATCACGTTCTCCATAGGAAGGCTCCCCACGAGGTCCCCCCTACCCTGACTTAAAGAGGCAGCGAAGGCAGCAGCTCCCGGGTGAGAGGCGGGGAGGATGGGGCCCGACTGCTCATCCTCCAAGCCAGCGCTCTTCCCGAACGGGTAGAAGTGAGGACAAGCCAAGGTGCCAGCGGGGAGGGAAGGGGGAGCCGTCAGCCTGCCCCCAGCCTACTGCTCGTGGTTCCCAAGCCTGACTTTGCCTTCCCAGCAGTCGTTTCCCAGTTTCTTTCTGCTGCCCATGTGCAATTTTGGAAGCAATTTAGAAGCTCAGCTCAGCAGCTGAGCCCCGCTCCTGTTTGGTAGGAAGGGAGCTGCGCCCTCAATGCGAGTGGCTTTATTTGGGACTGAACCTTGGCAGGGCACAGCAGTGCTCCGTCAAGAGGCTGGGACTCCTGTGTGCCAGGTACCGCTGAGGACAGGGAAACCCCCTCTCGGGAAGCTCCCCGCATAGCCTTCCTCCTGCCCCATCACAGCATCCTCCTCCACCCCTCGTCCTCAGCTGGAGCCAGCAGGTTCTTCAGGGCTGCTTTTCTAGGTGTGCTGGGGAAGAGCTTTTAATACGCAGGCTTTTCTGAACTGGTGCTGGAGGTGCTTCGGAAAAAAGGTAGACGGCTGTGGCAATCTTCAGTGGATGATCTCAAAGCACACAGTCGTGCCACTGAGGTCTGTAAATGGAGTGTACGTTGGGATGAGGTTTATTCTGTGTTGAAGACCCACCATTTCCAGGGGGAGGAACAATGAGATTAGGTTACACAGATTTCACAAACTGACAGTGAAATCAGCCAAGAGTCAACACCGAGCTGCCGCTAATTTCTGGTGTTTAAAATCAGATTC
Organism: Calonectris borealis; assembly: GCF_964195595.1. Lineage (NCBI taxonomy): Eukaryota > Metazoa > Chordata > Aves > Procellariiformes > Procellariidae > Calonectris > Calonectris borealis. Next base: position 82,714,705 of record NC_134314.1, read on the forward strand.
AGGAATATGCACTTGAGCTGGGCTTGTTCCTTAGCCTTCTAATTGCAAATTCTGTGAAGTTTTTTCAAGCATTAAATTATTTTCCACAATGCATTTATTATTACCCATCAGTTTATTGCTTGGGAAACTGAGTCCCATCACTGAGCAGGCTGGTGTTAGATTCAGGACCGGCACTGCCCCATGACAGGCAGATGCCAGGTTTGCACGTGGGGAATGGTGACGCATGCAGGTTCCTATGCTGGAAAAAACAGCCTGAAGCTATAGGAACGGCTTCTGTCCCCATCACCTAGAGGTGACGCGAGCCCAGCGGTGACGGTCTGAAGCACTGATCTTTCAGACCTGATCATTTCAGTAGCACTCCCTTACTGCTGTGAGATGGGGAGCAGGTTACAGCACAGTCGCCTCCTTTTCTCCCCCAAAATTTGTGTTCTCCCAGTGACAAGTTGGCTCTCAGAGGTGGCCAGCCCATGCCAGAGATTTTTAATCCCTTGCTTGTGTTAAATGCCGTACCAGCCTCTCGGGTGCTGTGCTGTGGTCCAGGGGTGAGAGGAGGAGAGGAAGACATGCCTGGGATTGAAAAAGGAACACGAAGAGGAACGACAGTAAAAGTAATCCCGACCAGTGGCCGGATTGCTGTCCCAGAGCTCCAGAGGGATGGGAGTATGAGCGGGAACAGCTTTGTGCAGCATTCTGAGCTTGAGATAAGGTTGGAGGAAAGTGTGTGGGCTCAGATACTTCTGCACTGCCTGCCTCTCCCTGAATGGGTGCACACAGGCTGCCTCCTGCCTTGGCTCACGGAGGTGGCATCCTGTAGGTGCTACTGAGACCATGAACTCGACAATGTCTTGCACGTTGCAAATGCATATGTTTGGCTCTGCCACTTGGAGCATGATCCAGTCCTGCCTTGATGATTTTTTACGGAAGTGAGATCCCTCTACATGGAGAACTGCCTCAATCCCTGCTTATCCTTTCTTTCAGGGGAACTTCAGAAATAACACAAGTTATTTCTGACAGACATTCAGAACCTAGACATCCCCAGACTGGGTTTCTTTGTTTTGAACTATCCGCTTTAAGCATGGAGAAGGAGAGGCGGCTGCAGGTTCTCACAGCCTTTCACCTCCCACCCCCTCTCCAGCTTCTCTCCCAGCTCCTGGTGGAGATGTGGCCAAGCTGACAGTGTGGAGCAGAGCTGGTGAGGGGGAGAGGAAGAAAGCAAAACAGGGGGTGAGGGAAGGCAGAGGGGACCAGGGCAGGGGACATGTACGTGGAAATTGCCTTCCAGCACTCCTTCTGCCTCCTCACCATGGCTAGAGCACCTGTCCCTACAGCACAATCCGAAACATTGAACCAAATCTGGTCTTTCTCCTGAGGGAAGCCTCGGAGCTGGGGCCAGTCCCTTCCCTGCAGGAGTAAATCAGCACATCCCCACCAACGCTGGGCCAGCTCCTCCTGCTTGCCCCCGCGCTGCGCCTCGGAGGGAGAGAGATGCAGGAACGAGCTAGAAGGGCCCAGAAGCATGAGAAAGCCCAGAGATGGTTTTCTGCAGCAGGCTTAGACCCAGGAAATCCATGAGAGGTAATAGCTCCTGGGTACACCCGCGGTAGTCCGGCTGTGAAGAAACACATTTTGCTCTGTCAGAAAGAAAGGCAAGTGGGCAGCCTGCACAGACCAGGGGGACGCAAGCAAATCTGATGGACAACATGGGGGAACAAGGGTTAATTTGCTAGAGGAGGAGAGACTTGCTGTTGGGAAGGCAGTGTGTGAGGGGGGTGCATTCACAAAGACACCGAGCTGTGCTGGGAAAAGTGGCCCCAAGCCTTTAGAAGAGCCCTAGGTTGGAGATGGCGAGCAAATCCACATGAATTTTCGGGGAGTAGCTGAATCTGGAGTTACACCCCATTCACTGGCCACTTGGGAAGAAGGGATGTGGTGGGGTGGTGCGGGGCAAGCATGGAGCCACCTGCACCCATGCCCACTCCCCGCTGCTCCTACCGAGCCGTGCCCACCTCCGGGGAAACCCACATCCATCACGGAAAACATGCAGGTGTGTAGCCAAGAGCGGAGTCCCCTGCACTGCCGATGGGGAGCCGGTTCCTCGCCTCGGCCACAGGAGGGGCAGCAGCCAGGCAGCGACCCAGGCTCGCCGGCCAGCCCGCTGGTCACTGGGGCGGCTCAAGCAGGAGATAAAAAGAAAGCAGGCAAGGAATCTCTCCCGATTCTCCTGTCTCTCCCTTGCCTGGCATGTAAACTTGGATTTTTCTCAGACTGAGTAGGCAGCCTGCAAATGTGTTGCTGGGGGCTGCACCTTGACAAGTACCCCGTTACTGCTGGCCCTAAGATCTGTTCCCTTGCTGGAATCCCCTTGACCTGTCAGCAATGGTGTGCAACCTTGCAACCTTAAGGAGTAGGAGCCAGCAAGAAAAGAAAGGGGGAAAAAAAGACTGATGCCAGCAGGGACCTTGTTCTTTGCCCATGGTAACTGTTTTTAAGCTGGCATCTGAGCTGCGTTCACATCACGTGGTGAAGAGCCAGCCTTGCTGTATGCCCAGTCCAGGGCTTGCTGCTGCAGCAGCCAGAGGACACTGGGCAGTGGGAGACGTCTCTCCCTGCTCCTGAACACACATCCCTAGCACACAGCCCAAGTAGCTACGTCTTCTAGAAAGGTGGATGCAAAGCATGGAGCAGCAACAAGGCTTGGAGGAGCTACTGAGGTTGCTGTAAACTGTGCTGCTATGGGTGCTTGGAGGCACAGCCACTCAGACCTGTAATGGTAAAAAGCTTCAAGCTGCTCCAAGAAAAATGTGAGATTTGCACAAGTAACAGGATTTGTGCTCAGAGCTGCTGGAAGGGGGGTTTCAGGGCTTCCCTGGTGGGTTGCAGCCCATCCTGGCCACGACCAAATTTCCCAGCGCTCTCAGTAACAGCATCAGGCAGTTCTGGGGGACTTTTGCAGCCAAGTGCGCTACCGCTGGCTAACCTGCCCCGCAGAGCATTTGAACCGGCTCTTCTGATCTTTCTCTCATGACAGTGTTACCCTGTGGGCAGCTGGTGGAGACCTAAAAGGGATAATAGCCCATGAAACCAAAGACCCCGCATCTGCAGGATTAACCAGGCTTCTATTAACAGCGCGATGGCTTGTTTTGTGAGGTGACTGGGACAGCTACCCCTAGTATTTGGCAGAGCTTCACTGATCTAGGTGAAGGCAGAGTTTCACAGGTCTAGGAAGCCTGTGTTTTTTCCCTGCCTGGCAAAATACTCTTCCTGGTTTGGATTTTATGCTGTTAAATACTTTGAAAATATGGTTCTCCATGAGAAATAGCTTCTTTCTGTTCCCTGTTTCCTCTCTCCCCCCAACTTTACCCAAGTGATAGCTCAGCAGCCCAATTTCAGATCGTGACAGCTCCTGTTTTGGCTAGAAGCCAGGCTGCCCATCTGAAAGCTGTGTTGACATGTAATTTTCCACTCCTACTACATACAAACTGTCCGCTGTCCCCCCTTATTGCCCAGAGCCACAGAGAAGGTGCAATGGCAAAAGACTGCAAGTCAAAACCGTGTGTAAACCGCGCCGTGCAATTACCCTGTGTCTTTCTGTGACCGCTCTCTGCAAAATAACATACATGCTCATTTTTTGTTTCCTGCTACTTTTTGCATAAAAATCAAGTTACCTTTCTGCTGTTGACTTTGCTATGGTTATTTCACACAGAAATACGACTGTTTCCCAGACCAGGCTGCTCTCCTCCCTGGAGAGAAGCTCTGGTGCTCCCACTCGAATGGAGGTAGCAGAGGAAATCAGGACTTCTGGGGTTTGGCATTGATCAGTCATCTGCCATTGATCTGGTTTGAAACTCTCGACTTACCTGGCCACCTGCTTTGCTACCTATAGGATAGCAATAATAAGGATTAAGAGGCGTAACTAAGAACCTCAGGGGAAAAGTGCTTTAAAAGGAAAAAGCATGTTTAGAATTTCAAGTGGTGTCTTTATTCCATTTTTTATTGAAGGAAAAAAACCAGCAAAATATGCAAGGGAGGAAATTCTAGTGTTAGTATCAGCATAATAAATATTGTAGTTCCTCATTCAGGAATCATTTAATAACTGGCTACTCTTAGCCCATGGAAATCTCTGCCAGGAGGTATTGAAGCCAAAACTCATTAGGATTAAAAAAATAATAATGTTTATACAGCTTTCCTGAGAACATCCAGAGCTGCTGTGTTGAGTACCGGGAACGATTCTCATCTGGCACATACAGAGCTTGGCTCTAGCTGCAGGGGTGAGGGAGAAGTTGTCCTTCACTCAGGACAGTCTCAGCATCCTCCCCCAGAGCTGCTGAATGTGCTCTGGAGCCGGTTTGGGATGGTGGCTGGCTTGGAGGGACACCGGGCCCTGTTTGCCTGGCGGTTCCTGCATTGTAAACCTGGAGATTGATGGTGGCAGGCCACGGGAAACGTGCCCAACAGCCACCGCGGCTGCTTGCATCAGCCGTAGATAATGTGTGATTTTCAGCGTCAGCGTTGCTGGGTGTCTCTGCATGCTTCTGTCACAGGTCTTCTTATACAAATGGTCCCCAGTTATTTTCCAAGCCTAGCTCCTGCCAAGCCACCCGGCACTGCGGGATGTGTGTGCAAACCGTCGGGTGAGAGGGATGTGCTGAGAAGGAGAAACTGGAGCGGGAGTGTGAAGGTGCAGCTTACCTCATAGCACGTGGGCGGCTGGGCACTCGTTTTCATGCCAGCAGAAGACAGAGGCCCTAAATCCAGCACGGTATAATGGAGAGGATGGGTGGAGGCAACTACTAACAATACTATGTTATTCACGAAGTGCTGACATCTTGCAGGCTGATAAGAAGAGTAGATGCCTGCTCTGAAGAGTGCAGAGTTTAGGGAAAAAAAAGCAGAAAATGGGAACTGACAGACTGCGTGCCAGGATCTGGTGTTTGTGGTTCCGGCATTTCATGTGCGACAGCTGAGACACAGGTTAATGGTTGGGTGGCAGGTTTATGGGCACCCCAGGAGAAGTTTGGCCCTGCAAAAGGTGAACCCTTTCTTCTCCACCAAGAAGGGAAGACATCAGAGAACATCCATGTACTTCTGATATAGTTGTGTCTTCCTAAACTGGGGACAGAAAGTTCTTTGGGAAGGAAAAGCCGCAAACAATTGTTGCTCTAAAATGATACCTGGGAACAGCAGCCTTTCATAACCACAACTGCCAAGCTAACACTTTGCAAGTTGGCTCAAAATGACATTTTGTACAAAATAACATTTTCTAGATGGAAAGCAAATGCTGCAAACCCCAGACCTTGCCCATTTATATGAAATCCATTAATGCCACCTGCTCGTATAGATTGAGCAGAATATCAGAGTAAGAAACCAGAGTCCCAATTAATTGGGGAGTAATCTGCTCTCCTCTCTAGCCAGCGCTGCTATGGCAGCCTTCTCTAGTGCCGTCTTCAGTTACAGGTATTTTCATACCAATTGTCCCGTTATTTGCCAAGAAACGCCCTCCGTTATAGCAGGTGGTGCTGAGGGCATGGCTGGAGCACAGTGGGACCACAGAGGTACCACTAAGGGCAATGGGAGAAGGCAGCGGGGACAACTCAGCTGCCACTGGAGCCCTCAGTGGGGATAATGAATGAGCGAGGCAGCTCCCAAATGTAATCCCCAGGATAGCACTGAGAGGGGGAAAACTGCTGCATCTGCCTAGTTTTCTTCCAGCAAAGCTGTAGGCAAGGCTCCCGTACGTCTGCCTTGGATAGGGCACCATGCACGGCACAGCACGGCGAGAAGGTGCTCTCAGAAGGAGTTCCTCACTCCTTTTTGAAGCTGCTGTGTGATGGCTGGCATGTCAGGGGTGCTATTTCTGTGCCTGTCTTCCCAGTCAGTATGCTGCCCAGGCTCCCTTGTAGCTCCATTGCTGCCTACCTGTGAGAGCGGAAGGGAGATGGAGAAGCTCTAACTGGTTTTAAAATGGAGCTTAACAGGTTTATGAATGCAGGTGTACAATGTGCACCAGGCCCTCGATGCCAGTGCAATTTCCCTCTCCTGATTGTGTTTTCCTGAATTGTGGGGGGGGACCCTGGATTTCCCCAGTATCCTGCTGTCACGGGGCCGTTGCCATAACTGCAAGGGGTGGGGGGCTGTAAGGGCTGGAGGGAAATATCCCAGTGCTTCTGCAAAGGTCAGGCAACATCTGTGACCCCCTCCCTCACCCCAGGGCACCACCGGCTTGCAACCGCTCCATGTGAAAACTGACAGCTATATTCTACTCGATTAAACTAAACCAGTCTGGTTATATTAGCTGTTTCAGGGATTGCATCAATCTGCTGCGCAGGCAGAGGTGCTGTGTATAACCACGGTCCCCTCACTTTAAAGCCACCTGCACTTTTGTTACACTGAACAGTCTGGGCCAGCATTTTCCATCCGGGGTATCCGTGTCAGCTTGCGTTTTTTCATTTGGGCCAGTTAGGGGAGGCACAAGGTGAAGCAAGGGAAAAACACCGTTTGCCTCCTTATTAAAAAAAAAAAAAAAAGTCGTTTCCTACAACTGTGTCTGAAAATCCGTCAGTGCCCCCGTGTGTCGGAGCGGCGGCCGGAGCGGCGGCCGGAGAGCCGCTGTGCAGAGCCCTGCGGCGTGCTGCGGGGGGGAAGCCCGCTGGCAGCTACCCAAACCGGGGCGTTGGCAACCTGTCGGCCAGAGGTTTGGGGCCGGAGGAGGGGTACCGGGCTGTCTCCTCTCAGAGGGGTGTGTGAAGCCCGCGCCATGCGGTGGCGATGGCACCGCTGCAACCCTCCCCGGGACAATCACAGCCCGGAGGGGCAGGATTGGGGTGCGACGCCTTAAATACGGCCTGCGGGAGAGAAGGAAATGCCCAGAAAGCGCTCACGGGCCGAGGGGCGCAGCCCGTTGGCGGAGAGCGGCGGCGCGGCCCCGTCTCGGTGCAGGTGCGGGAGGGCAACGCCGGCTGCCGAGGCCGCCCTCTTTTCTGCGTGTACCGCCGGAGCGCTTCATTTCCCGGGCCGCCCAGCGCAGGGCTGGATTCCGCCAATCCTGTTCTGGCGTTCGCGGGAGATGGGTTTTTAAAGCAGATTAATGCAAAATGGAGAGAGGCCCCTCTTGTCGCAGGCGCCGTTGCCTCCCCTCGGCAGGCCCCCTCCTGCTCCCCGTCTCTTTTGTCTTGCAGAAACGGCGCTTAAATCAGCAACTACCCCTGCCGTGCTCTGGCACAGAAAAGGGATTGCTGGGGCAAACGCATTAATTCTGACGCGCTGCACTGCACTCTCTGGTTTTAAATACCCCCTGGCAGGCGCAGGGCAGGACGGGTTTCCCGCCTCAGCCGGTGCCGGGGAGGCGCCCAGGCTCCAGCACCCCGCCGCCCAGGCCCAGCCGCAGCGGGCGGCATCTGGAGGGCGCCCGGCTTCGTGGTCGCCCTCGCCCCGTTCTGGCCCGGCCAGGGCTCGCCCTGGTGCGGGGGACGGCAGCGCAGGTGAGGGGGCTGCGGGGCAGAGGGGGCCCTCGGTGCCGGGGCGGCGTGCAGGGCCCTGCTCCGGCGGAGCCCCGTGCTTCGGTTTGTTTTATTTTAATTTTTTTTTTTATTTTAATTTAATTTAATTTAATTTATTTATTTTATTCTGTTTTGGTTTATTTTCTTTTCGTCTCATCTCATTTCCATTTCACGTCGCTGTGTCACCCCCCGCTGGGCAGCGCGGTGCCCGCTGGGAGCGGTGGCGCCCCCTTCCCTCCTCCCCGTCCCCCCGTGGCGTTCCCGCGTGACGGGCCCGCGCGCGCCCTGACGCCAGCACGGTGGTGGTGGTTGGGGAGGGGGCGGTGGCGGCGGCGCGCCGCGATTGGTGCGGGGTGGGCGGGGGCGGGGCCGAGCGCCGCTGTTTGGATTTAAACGTTGCAGCGGGAGGGGGCGGGCTCGGCCGGCGGCGGATCCCGGCGGCGGCGGATCCCGGTCCCGCCATGGTGGTGCCGGCGCGGCGCGTGAAGACGGAGTACATGAAGCGCTTCAAGGAGCCCAAGTGGGAGTCGTGCGGCGCCTGCTACCTGGAGCTGCTGCGCTACCGCCTCAGCCGCCGCCTCCTGGAGCAGGCGCACCGGCCCTGGCTGTGGGACGGCTGGGAGCAGGACAGCGGCGGCGGCAGCGGCGGCGGCAGCACCGCCGGGTCACCCTCCCCACCGGGCGCCGGCAGCCCCGCGGCCGCGCAGGAGGAAGAGGAGGCGGCGGCGCCAGCGCCGAGCGAGGCGGGACGAGCGAGTCCCGGTACGGAACGGGGGCAATGGCGGCGGCGGAGGGGGGGGGTGTCTCCGGTGAGCTCGGGGGCGCGGGCCTGCGGTCCGAGCCCCGGCTCCCCTCCGGCGGGGCCGTGCTGCCCGCCATCAGAGGCCAGGCGGGCCCTGCCCCCTCTTCTGCGGGGGGCGTCAAAGATGGCTCCGTCCAGGTGGCCCTGGCGAGGTGTGGGCCGCCGCTCCTAGCTCCCCGGCGGCGCCCGGACCCCGCGGGGTGACCGTGCGGGGGGCGTCCGGCCGGCCTCTGCTTTGCTCGTCTTACCCGCCCCCGGGGCGGAGGTGTCTGCAGGGGCCCGGCCCGGGGGCACCTGAGGGAGGACGGTGGGGCTGCGGGGCCAGTGCTGAGGAAAGCAGGCGTCGGTGTTCGCGTCAGACAGCCGGGGGGCGTGTGCCAGGCTTCCCGCTCGGTGCCCTCCAAACACCAGGCCAGCGAGGGCTCGGGGGTGAAACCTCTCATCAGCTGGGGCCCCAGTGACTTTCCGAAGTGCTCGCCCTTCCTGACTGAAGGCAATAAAGTGCCATTAACCGGGTCCTCGCTAGGCCTGCAGAGAAGCCGTAGCTGCGGCATCGGAGGCGTCTCTTTAAAGAGCCAAGTGGTGGCAACTCTCATCCTGAGTCACAGCCACTTATGTAAACTGTTGCCATGGGAGCAGAGCATCTCTGCCATTATATAAGCAGGTTCTCTGGCAAAAGCAGGGGCAGCAGCAAGTTGGACTGGGTGCCAGTGGCCGGCACTTAACACCGTGGCTTTCCTGGACCTGCACGCGTAATCTGTCTCAGCTGAACACTTGGTTTTTAACGCTACCTGGGGTTTAGTCTTGGGTTTGTGGCTGAGTGCAGACAACTCTGTAGGCTTGAGCAGGTGCAGAGCTAATAGTATTTTGCTCTCTTCTAGCATATCTTGCCTTATAATGTCTCAAGAATTCACTGTGCAGAGTATGTAGACAGGTAACAACACTGTCAAGCTTCCAAAGTTGGTATTTTTTTATCCCATAGGATATTGTCTCTTACCTATAATGAAAGAAAACTTTATCTGGCAGCCATTGGTTGGTGTTTTGCAATGTATTTTGAATCGGCTGTCTGTATGTTGCACAGTAGCAGGGAAAATCCTTGAATTGTTTAGTTAAGCTTCATGCTGCCTGGGGGTTGTTCTTGGGTTAGATGTGCTTGTTTGGAGTGGGGAGACTAATTAATCTGTTTCAATGTCCCTTGGGGCCTGACCTTACCTGAATGATCTGTATTCTGATATTCAAGGTTAAACTGCATTCATTGTCATTAAGAATACCGTGTTATGCAAAAGCTTTAGCTATGCTGTCATCTGTTTGAGAGGCCTGGTGTTTGAGAGCATGCTAGTGATGTGGGGTTTTGCAGTGAGCTGTAGTCCTCACGGCTGGGTGGGCCTGTGGACCCAGCTCCCATGTGAGGGTGCACACATCTGCTGGCTGCTGGGGTAATGCACTCCACCTCTCCAAAGCTCTGTGCAGTGGTGGACACACCCCAGTTAACTAGTATGTAACAAAGTATTAGTGGGTCTAATCTTGCTTTCCTCAAACAGGTCCCCAGTTATACTGGGGAGTATGTGGAAGAAGTAAGTATGTAGCATCTTGGTGAGAAAAAGCACTAAGGAAATGCAAAAGAGGAGGGAATGGTTGCATGGGAAAAGGTGATGTGTTCTGATGAGCAGTCTAAAGGCTTGACTTCGAGTGAGAGGAGGGTGGAAGCTGCTGAAGCTGCTCTTGGAACTTGGCACTTCCACCTTTTCTGATGCACTTTGAACATGTGCCAGTCTTGGGCAGTTGTGGTAGGGACCAGAATTTCATTCTGCTCATTGAGCCAGCGGGGTGGAGCAGGTACATTCTAGGTGGGACTGGCAGTTGCCAGGGCTAGAGGCTGCTGGCCGGGCCACTCTGCTCAGTCCTTGGTCTGTTCCCTGCTGCTCTCCCTGACTTCTCTCTGGGAAGAGAGCTGGCTGGAGTTACTTGGAGGCCTGGTAGGGTCAGTTTTGGCAGTGGATAAAAGCTTGATAGCTGTGGATGTGCTGCTCATGCAGTCTCTCTCTGTGGTGAGTGACTATCCAGTGCATCTATAGTTGTGTCCTCACTTACTGTATCCCAGTGGCAAAGGGACTGTGGAGCAATAGTGGCCTGTTGATCTATGGGGTTTTGGGCAATTGTGCTTCTATAGCTGCTGCAATTTTGCCATGGCTGCTGTAAGGGAATACGTAATGTTCTGTTAGGTCCTTGCTATTTTATGCTTATAATGGGAGAAGAATCTCTACCTAACATGCATTTCTTTGCCAAGTGGCTTAGGATAAATGTTTTTCTAAGTTCTGCCAGTATTTAAGAGCTTTGCAAGTCCTTAGCAAAAGGACTGAAAACAACTCTGCTTAGGCAGCTGGATTAAGTGGTAATTTATTGTATATTAGTGTGTACACTAATATGTAAGCAAGCAACTCATTCAGTATTGGACAGTTATAAGGATTTTTTCTTTTGCTTAGCAGCTGGCTAATTAAAACATGCAGAGGAGATAACATAGAAATTACCACTCTGTAAATCTTCCATTATTCAACTGCTTTTTACTGGAAGAACTTAATTACACTGAAGTGCTGTGGGGGTAGCTGAGTGTGCTCATGTTGATGACATCTTTTGTCTTCTGAATCTGACATCCACCCACATGCTGCAGCATCCTGGTTGTTACCTGGCTACTGCTGCTTGTCTCTGTTCTGTAGGGAACCTAATTTCTGGCTGAGTGGTATCGACAGTGCTTGTGGCCAAGTATGTTTGGCCAGCACTAATATTGCCTAGCATCTGAGGTAAAGCCAATTTGTAATGGTGTTTGTGGCCACGGTTGCTTCTTTCCCTCATTAAGATGAGCCTGTGTGCATTTGTAAATGCTTCTGATGTGTGTAGAGAAAGCTGATGTATGCAGCTTGACTTTAAGGTTTAGTGGTGTTGGTCTAAAGTACTACCAACGTGAACACCTGAGGTAGCATGTAGAACAAATGCGTTGTTGCTGTATCTCATGCTTAAGCTATAGCTGAGTGATACTAAGGTGTGCTTGGTGGCAACTTTGGGTTAATTCCTTCTGGCCAACTGCTTGTGGGACTGTTCTGTAGAACGTGCCCAGGCACAGATGTGCTTTAAACATAATCCAACAAAATTGTGACTTAAATCAACTGGTCTAGTTGACACACCCTCAAAACTGTCAACAGAACCCAGTGGGCTGGTAAGTGAAAGACTAGAGTTCTTGGCAGCAGCATTGCTGTCAGACCTGTTGCTTGTGAAATGATACTGCTGCACACACATGCAGGATGAAGGCATCTTTCAATCCTTATTGCTATTTTGCCTTCAGCATTTTTGTGCAGAGGTCTTACATGACAGCAGTGACAAGCTGGTATCAAAGCAGTTGCCACACAGTAGTTGGAAAGTGACTGATCTGGATTAGTGCAACTCAGTAGAAGATCCAATTCCAAACTTGTTCCCTGATCTTGTCTGCTGTGACGTGGCAGGTGTATTTGCTGGCCCAGGAGCATGGGAAGGGGTAGCTTGTGGTGGGGGAAGAAGGCAATAGTGTCAGTTTAGGGGTTTATAGTACTGTGATTCAAAGTTGCTCCATTTTTTTTGCTTGGAAACAAGCTCTGCTATCAAGCCAAGCCAGTCACTGCTTTCTGAATGCTGCTGCAGATGAAGCTTATGTGAATCTAATCAACTCTGAACTGCTGTGTTGCTGGTAGCTCCAGTACTGCCTTATACAGGAACTGTCTTGAAGCAATGATGTAGCAATGTTTCAGCTGTAGCAACTACTTTCTACCCAGCTGTTGTCAGTTCATACCCACAACTGAGTATATGCCCCCTTCAAGAGGCCTTGGAGACCTGTCCTGTTTGGAGAGGCATTTGTACTAAAGTAGGAAACTCTGAGTTCTGCCTGTGGCAGTTTAAGCACAAGGGGCTTCTCCTGAAGCTGAGGTAGCACTATAAGGAGCAAACATCCCTATATAGAGATAATAGTGTTGATCCCTAGGACCTGTGGGTCTAATCAGAAGGTTTTGATACTTCTAGTAAGTCAGCAGAGCCTTTGGAATGGGATTCCGGTCTGCCTTGTAGAGCATTCGGTACTATGGGAGGGAGAAAAGCTCCACTTGAGCTTTTCCTGCTTGAGCCCTGCAGGGGAGCTGTTTTGCAAGCTGGGCAATGCAGCAGGGTTAAGTGACTGCTTCTGGGCAGGAGCTTTCAACAGCAATATTGGGTGGGCCTGGCAGCCTTGCTCTGCCTGCTAAGCACTTAATCCCCTCCTGTCCAGTGTGCTCTGCTTTGCGTCCATGATGCAGTTTTAAATGTTCCTAGCTTTTTCCCTCTTCTGTTTAATCCCTGTAATGCTGCAGCCAGTCAGTTCAATTTCCTCTGTCTGCTGGAGCTGGCACACTGCATGGGAAGGAGATGGGTAGGTGTTGCTGGTGGTTGGGCTCCCTGAGCAGCTGGGTCTAACTCCTTCATTGCTATCAACTGCTGCTTTTCTACCTTCCTGTGAAAAGGGGTGCCTAACAAAATGGCTTGGATATAAACTATAGTTTTAAAAAAGATGCTTAAATAACTGTGAAAGATACCTGCCTTGTGCCTTCACCAAATGACTTCTGTATAAATACACTGTAGGAGTGAATTCATTGAAATACCTGCTCTAATAGCAGGTGCTCATAAGGTGCTATAGTACACTCTGGCATACAGCATTTACTGTAAGACTGTGTGCAGAACTCTGTGTGCCATTTACCCATCTGCTTTTATTGCTATTTTGGGACAAGCTGGCTCAATCATTTCTGCACCAGCTGGAACTGTTTCCTAGTGAGCAGCATCCCCAGGCATGGCTGTTGCCTTGAAGTAGTATCTTAAAGCTGGAGTATCCATGCAATTGCAGAGTCCCCACTTTCCTGTATTTTTAAGTCTCTAAATGGCACCTCTGCTGCTCATGAACTCCATGTTGCTCCATTCTCCTTTGCAGAGAAGGAAGATGCCATTTTCCCTTGAACGGAGGATGGAACAGCTTCCCAAAATAAAAGCACTCCTGTTTCAGAATTGACAGCAATATGTCTCCTGTTGAAACAGTGTTTCCTTCTGATAATGGCCTCTTACACAGAAGGGAACCTAGCCAGTCCTTTTGCAGGAGTGGGCTGTGTAGAGAGATGCATGGATAATATTTTGCAAGGGGATAGTGCTGTGCTGCTTGTTGCAGCTGTGATGAATGAGCTGCCTTGTTAGAGGTGAAGCTGTGTGTCCCAGAGCCCAGGATGCTATGCAAAGCAGGTCTTTTACCATGTTGAGGTCACTGCTGCTTGCTTTTTGTCCAGCCTTGGCTATAATGACTGAAACTTTGTGCACCCAATATTTAGATATGTGAAATTCATCTGGCCTTTTTTTTTGTTCTCACTGTGTTGCTCCTTTGGCCTTGACTACTCCTCTTGGTTGTTTTGTGAGGACACTCAACTGAATTCTTAACAAATACAGCTCCAAATACTTTAACACTGCTGGCTACTCTTAACCAAATACTCAGCTGTACTGCAGTATCATCTGTAGCTGAATGCTGAACCTGCACAGCATGTATAGGCTAGCCTGAATAGGGTCCAGCATCAGGGCCTCTGTGCTGGTTGGCAGCAAGTACAAAACATGCTAGCAAGACTAACAGCTAGCAAGAGAGTATGAGGATTGCTGTATAGGAACGCTGGGGCATGTCGCAAGTCTTCATGTCTTTACCCTACAAGCACAAAGTGAGTGCAAGAGTAAATGGATGCTCAACTGGATGCTTAACCAGTGTGCCAGGCAGGTAACTTCCATTTCGTCAGAGCTGGATGGATGCAGGAATGAAATTAAACAGTGTCAGACTGGGCATGTACTTGCTTGACTAGCTAAATCATAGCAATTAGCAAGAATGATTGCTATTGTGTCAAAGGATTGGCAAGCCCTTCTGCTTTTAATGAATACACTTAGATAAAATTTGTTCTACTTGTTTGTGGTCAACCTCTCAATCTGTAAGCAAGCCTTAAACTAGATGAACCCCCTACACCAGTGGAGGAACTCCCTCTGTACGCACCAGTATATACTGGTGGTGGCTGAAAGCGCTGAGACTTGCAACAGAGGTCGCTTGCACCTGGTCCCTACCACAACCAGAGATAGATGGTGTGGCAGAAAACTTGCAAGTGAGCATCTTTGTCAGCAGAGTTTGAATGTATCACTGTGTGTGTCTAGCAGAAGGCAGCATCTAGTGCTCAAAGGTAGACACTTGAAAATCATTTACTAGTGGACTGCTGTGCTGTTAGATTAATAAAAGGCTTTAGTTGCCTTTTATATAAAAGGCATGGTTGGCCTAAAAGTCACAGACTTCAGATCACAATGTCTGCTTGTGCCCACAACGCTTAGGGGTCATGCTCAGTGTCTAGCATACACCTCCAATTTGTCTACACTACTGTTGAAGATTTGCAGAATGAAAAACTGAAACAGGGTTCTGTGTATTTACTTTTTTCCAAAGTCATATTTCACTAATGTACTATAAGCAGTATATTTGATTAGAATCATTATAGAATCATAGAATCGTTTAGGTTGAAAAAGACCTTTAAGATCATCAAGTCCAATTGTTAACCTAGCACTACCAAGTCCATCACTAAACCATGTCCCTAAGCACCACCTCCAGGGATGGTGACACAACCACTTCCCTGGGCAGCCTGTTCCAATGCTTGACAACACTTTCACTGAAGAAATTTTTCCTAATATCCAGTATAAACCTCCCCTGGTGCAACTTGAGGCTGTTTCCTCTTGTCCAATCATTTTTCACTTGGGAAAAGAGACCGATACCCACCTCACTACAACCTCCTGTCAGGTAGTTGTAGAGAGCAATAAGGTCTCCCCTGAGCCTCCTTTTCTTCAAGCTAAACAACCCCAGTTCCCTCAGCCGCTCCTCATAAGACTTGCTCTTCAGACCCTTCACCAGCTTCGTTGCCCTCCTCTGGACATGCTCCAGCACCTCAATGCCCTTGTAGTGAGGGGCCCAAAACTGAACACAGGATTCGAGGTGCGGCCTCACCAGTGCCAAGTACAGGGGCATGATCACTTCCCTACTCCTGCTGGCCACACTATTTCTGATACAGGCCAGGATGCCATTGGCCACCTGGGCACACTGCAGGCTCATGTTCAGCTGGCTGTTGACCAACACCTCCAGGTCCTTTTCCTCTGGGCAGCTTTCCAGCCACTCTTCCCTGAGCCTGTAGAGTTGCATGGGGTTGTTGTGACCCAAGTGCAGGACCCCACCAGGTACTTGGCCTTGTTGAACCTCATACAATTGGCCTCAGCCCATCGATCCAGCCTGTCCAGGTCCCTCTGCAGAGCCTTGCTACCCTCAAGCAGATCAACACTCCTGCCCAACTTGGTGTCGTCTGCAAACTTTTTGAGGGTGCACTCAATCCCCTTGTCCAGATCATTGATGAAGATACTAGTTTAGATTAGATTTATACTAATCTAGTTAAAGACCTTTTGTCACCAGTTTGTAACGCCTTACAGATCTCAAAGGTGGGAAAAATCTTTGGCGGTTCTTTTCCAGTCAGTAATTCTTATCCATGGGCATTCACTTTACTATATTTAATGACGTTATAAACCAGACTTGTTTAAAACAACTTAGAACCTTATTGTAAGGCTTACTTATAGCCTTTCTTACTTTCTCACCAGCCTTTCTCTTAGATTTACGAAGTATTGCAGTGCTATACCAGATATTGGCTTCCTTCATCTGAAGTCTAAGACCCAAACTTTTGCATATAAGTAGTAGTATGCAGGAAGCGTCAAGAGCGCTAGCTGTGAGGCACCACAAACAAAGGAAAACTAGTTCCTCCATAGTTCTATAATGCAAGAAGATTGGATCTTATGAAACAGGTGTTTCCCTGTGTTTTTATTAAAGTCTTATATAATGCTGATTCAGCCTTCAGTGTTGATCTACATCTGCAAATCAACAATGATACAGACTTTAAATTCTCCCTCACAAACCCTACTCTACATACCCAATGCCTGGAGGACAAATGCTGGACCCTTGTTATGGAAGGTTTAAAAAGCATGTGTGGGGGAAATGAGCCTCGGAGAGTATTGCTGTAGCATGTGGTACTTTAAACGTAAAACGTACTTCACAGAACAGATAGCAAGGGTGATGTCTATCACTTTGTAAGGCTTTGCTTCATACTCTCCTCCATAAACAGAAAACGGTAATCAAGATGTATATATAATCAGGGAGCTTGAAAATGAATCACTTTTTTCTTTCAGTGGAAGCTTATAATACAAGGGATTTAATATTGCACATACTCTTATCAGACTTCATCTCTGACTGGCTGGCAGCATCTACATGGCATTCAGCAGTCCATCTGTTTGCTGTCTGAAAGATGGAAGGATGAAATAGTGAAGACAGAAGATCACCGGAAACAGTCTTTAAAATGCTGCCTGGAGCTATTGGTTATCTGTAGCCTTGCTAGTGAAAGACATGTTTAAGTACATGAAAGCTCATGTACAGAGGGATGGGCTTGGAAATATTGTAGTCGCTAAAGAAAGAATGAAGGCATTTAAGCAAGGTATACATCTGTTGCTAAGGAAGTAATGACTTCTTCCATTTCTAAAAAAAGCACAGCTTCAATGATGTATTAAGAGAGGCTGTGCAAATCAGACATTAATATGTTGTCATTGAGAGCTTAAAGCATAACTTTTTTTTTCTTTAGAGAAAGAAAGAGAAGAGCAAGAAAAGCAGCAGAGGGAAGAGCAAGAAAAGCAGCAGAGGGAAGAGCAAGAAAAAACTGTAGAACACACTTCTGTAAAGGAAGCAGACAAAACCAGCCGTATAGGACGACGTCCGAGTCGAAGTGCCTTGTCCAGTCGTAATGATCGAAGATCAGCCAAAAGTCCTCAAAAGACAGATGCACCAAAGGAGAATAAACATCCATTTGCTCTGTATGGGTGGGGAGAAAGACAGACAGATACTGGAAGCCAGAAAACTCATAATGTCTGTGCCTCTGCTTCAGCGAATGAAGTAAGTAAAAGCTTCTGTTTCATTGAAGGGCAATGATTACTTAGTGCCTGGTTAAGACGTATGTCTAATATCTAGGTAAAACTTCTCAGGGACGCCTTTATTTGAGTGCATGAAGATTCTAGCAATAAATTCTAAAAAAAAAAAAAAAATTCTAGCAATAAACCTGGTGTATAAACACTGGTTTATACACACTTTCATGCTGTGAAAGAGTGACTTTTCCTGGGGCACTCCCTAGGAATAGGAGTCTCGCTGAGAAGGTACGAATGCTTTGCTGCTAAAATGTCTGTCTAGCAGCTCATTTCAGCAGGTTGCCAGCAGGGAACTTTTTGCTGGCAGCAGAATGGTCTATCGGATGGCTGATGGATTGCAGGGTTGGTGTAAATATTAGCAAAATAGCACAAATAAAATTCATGGACAGCACCAGAATTCTGCAGTAGTGGGGTCTGTTTCCTGGCTTAGCAAGAAACACTAAGGTTGGAGTGTTACAACAGATCTATTTCTTTCTTTTCTATAACTCTCCTAGGCTGGTAAAACATAATCATTAATGTATCCCTGCCAGTGTCTTGTCTTTATCTTACTACTAATGTCGAGTCTGAATCTGTGACCCAAGATACCTGAGGATTAAGATGGGTGGTGTTCTTGATGTGTCAGATGGAGCTGACTTCTGCTGGGCTGTTTTGGAAGGGGTTTGAAGCATAGTCTTGTCCTTCCCGGACAGCTCAATGAGGAACTGGGCCTTGCAGCTCTTGAAAGAAGCTGCCCTTCCTGGTAATGGATAGTGTTACTGGATTGGTAAGCTTTGGTCCGTGGTGGAAGTAGTTGACTGGTGCTTTATGTTGAAGCCTAATAGAGGTGGATGCCTGACTTGAGCAGAGATATTTATATTTCCTAAGGCTTTTATGCTGAAACAGTTATAGAACCCCTAATATCAGGTCTTGAGTCTGGAGTGAATGGGCAGGACGCTTCTGAAACACTTCCAATTATGTAGTGCTTTGTCACTAAGGATGTTTCTTTAAGTGGGAACTGACTACTTACTGCCTGGCTAGGTCAATTCTCTTGAATGTTTGAAAGGTGTTACTTTCCCCTAACTGGGGGAAGTAACTCCCTAGATGGGAGACAGTGTTTTAAATCTGGAGATAGAAGCAAACAAACATAGATGCTGTCTCTTAATATTAAATTTGGGGAAAATATGATTATTAATATAAAAATGTATATAGGTGTGCCTGCAGCATGTTCTCAAAAGTTCTTCAGCCTCTAGTAAGGAGTCTCTAGGGATTAGTCTTACTACTATGGCTTAGGTTTTAAGGGATGCTTGGGCATACTGAGGAATGTTTAAGAATTTTAAATGGTACAAATAGAAGAATTGAGGTTTTTACAATATGTCAGAGTAAGATTGAGAAACACTCAAGATTTTTGGAATCTTTTAATAGTGTGAAGTGGGAAAGATAATGCAGAATAGAATTTGAGGCATTTTTTAATAAAAATTTCTGTGCTTCTCTTCTGTTGGTAGTACAAATGAAAGAAGAAAATATAATCTTGCTAGCAAACCCTGTTTCTTCGGGATGGGTATTGGGACAAATATAAAGTGATCCTCAGCTTTCTTGGGGGGGGTTCCTAGGCTGTTTTCCTGCTGTAATACTAACTCTGGTCTTTTAGATTCATGAATCTGCTCTACGAGCAAAGAACAGGAGACAAGTGGAGAAAAGGAAGCTTTCTCAGAGGCGAGTCCGATCAGCAGAAGCAGAGAAAGCTTGGCGAATAAAGCCCTCCCCACCAGATAACCCTTGGATGACAGAGTATATGAGATGCTACTCAGCAAGAGCTCGGTGAATTTGATTCCCTTAGGCATCTTCAAAAGAAGTTACGCATATCAGGACACTGGTGCAAGGAACCAAACTACTTATGCAAGGTTTTTATAGGGAGTTTCCAGCTGTTAAAATATTTGTTAAAATATTTTTATCTTGGCTACCTACCTCACAGTGGGGTGTATTGTTGGAGCCATAACACTTGAAGAGGCTTTTAGATATAGCTACCCAAACTTTTAAACAATTTCCCTTTTGGGAATCTTTCTAATGCTTCAGTTGACTTGTTTTGGGAGTGGGAGGGGGGAACCTTAGCACACAGGGAGTCAAAGCAAACACTTTTTTGAACTTGGTTACAAATAATCTGTTGTCCCTTATTTTAAAAGTCCAAGCCACGAGGAGGTGCTGTCAGGGAAAGACTTTAAAGGTGCGATGGAGGTGCCTTTGCATTTATAGTACTATGTGATTTAATACTTCTGCCAAAATAAGTATATTAAGACAGGCAACAGGAAAGCCAGTGGATCTAGTGTACAGCACTAATAAACATAGATGATTTAGGCAGGCAAATACCAAGTATTGGCCATATATAGAAACTTTCAAAAAAACCTTGTTTGATTAGTGAATCTGCTGATGCTAACTTTTATTGCTGTTTCTAAGGTCATTAGAACAAACTACTAATTGTCAGGGCAAGAAACAGCAACAGGATTGTTTTGCTGTGTTGCTGTGCCTGTTGTACCAAATAACTGATGTAGACAATCATTATCTGATAGCTGCTGCTCAATAAGCAGTTGCTTGTTCTACCAAGTTGTACCACTGTATTAATCTTGTGGTCACACTTCTTCTACGCTTAATCATGTAAATGCCAGTTTATTGAAGCAGAGGGCTGGCTCCTGTCTAGTGAAGTCTATTTTTAACACTTAAGAATATCTATTATGCTCAGTGGGGGTCAGAGTGCAATATGCATTCCATTTGGTGGTATTGTACAAGTATACTGTTAAAGGTTTTAAACTTGAAAATCATGTTGATAAAACTTGTAGATGAAGTCCTGGGAAGCTTTCTGCCTCTCAAAATTGGTGCAGAACTCCTCACTAGGGGGGTTGAGGGCTAGGGGAAGGAGGAGAGGTACCCTTTAGTAAACAAGAATATATAATGGAGTTTAAACACTCTCACTTTGTAGGTCCTACTTCTACATAGTAAGACAGTGATTGTTTGTGAGATCCTCAGTGTTTTTTTTTCCTCAAGCTGCTGTAAATTAATATTTTCAGTTTGATAATTAAGCTTTAGGCACATTATTGCTGTAGTTGTGAGCTTCAGAGTTTTGTTCAGATGTGTTGTGTGTTAGTTATGTATGTTGGTTATATTATATCTCAGTTTAACTGTTTTGAAGCTTGTGTTTTGCAGACTGGACACCTTCTCACAGGAAGTGCACTTGCACTTCAGCAGAAACCTGCACTAGTCGTAGCTTCATTCCACAATCTCAGTGAGTAAGCAGGACTCTAGAATTACTACTGCAACACTGAGTTATGTGCTTAGTGAAAAGTTTGATTGTAAGTGTTATTGAAAGACAGTAATCATGCAAAGGGACCAAGCACTGCTGCCTCCTGGTGTTAATTACATTACATCGGTAAAGGTTTCATTACACTCAGTTTTAATCTTATTAAGATGTCCTAGAATCCATGAAATAATAATCTGATTTTTACCTCCCTTTTAGGCAGGTAAAATACAGACAACTCTTGTTCAGGCTCCCTACTAGATATCTTACACTTTTTAAGTCTGGGAATGCGAAGTATGATTAAGTATGTTTTAAACATAGCAAAATTACTGTATTCCAACTTTTAAGTAAACCACAGGCTAGAACTTCCTAAAACTTTAGACCAGTGCCCAAAACTGAGGCAAACTATTCCAGAGGATGCCTTTATTCCACGCGAGATTCTTTTAATTTCTTCTATGCTGTTTTCCTCTTTAAATAGCTGCTCTGAATACGCTTAAGTTGCTTCTGATGCTGTTTCACTTCAGAAATCCACCCTAGCTTTGAACAACACTATCAAAGCACTAACTCAGTAGTGTTTAACAGCCTTATTCAATAAAAACTGCCTGTTCCTCACCAGATTTTGTAGGCTTTATGTAACTACAGCAGATGGACTGTGCCCTCAGTGCATTTTGTCACATTAAACAGTTTCCTTGATTGTCTAGGGCCTGACTCATCTTGCCATGCTTTCTACAGTTCTCTGTTCCCACTGAGAATGGAGGAGCCAAGATGACTATGTGCCTGCCTTAAGTACCCATTTTCAGATAAGATGGATCTCCCATTAGATGTTGGTCTTTCCAATAATGATAGAAGGCTTAAATGTCTTCTGCCTTGGATACTGGGTACCAAACTTAAACCATCTCAAACAGGCTTGTTCAGGTGTTCTACAGAGCATGAGAACCTTCAACAGCATCAAGGCTGCTGTGTATTGAGGAAATGATCTAGTTCTTATCCTTGTCTGGTCAAGAGCTGTTCCCCACCAAAACAATTTGCTAGAAGACAGTAGTGGACTAATCAGGTCATGTAAGTCATTGTTGTGCTTTTTCAACTGGTCTGTAGCTAAAAATAATCCTGGGTGCTATGTTGGTACTATCTTGGTTTAAGTAATATAATGCCTGAAGTGAGGGGTAAATTATTCTGCAAATCAGGTAGCCTTCCTGCATTTGGGCATTATTGGACTAAAAAAAGGCTAGTAGGTTTGCTTAGACTATGTGAAATAGTATAGTTCTGATCACTGCAAGTTGTATATGCAAAATATTTGGCATATGCCAGGCTGAAGTCTGGAAAACTGTTAGTGTTTTGACGTTAAAGGAAAAGCCAATTGACTTGGAAAGCAGAACTTTTCAAGTGTAAAAGCTTTAACTATATTCCATAAATTCTTACAGGAGGTGGCTGTTTTGTATCAAATTGGACTCACTAAAAATATAAAACCTAGTAAATGTCACCCTATCAGTTAAGGAAATTCTAAACTTTGTCTTGCATGGACTCTTGAATTCAGCCAAGTGATGAACACTTCTCACTCCTGTTTTAGAAGCAGAACTTTGTAAGAACACAGTAAATACTCAGTTGTCCAAAGTC
This sequence comes from Calonectris borealis, assembly GCF_964195595.1. Lineage (NCBI taxonomy): Eukaryota > Metazoa > Chordata > Aves > Procellariiformes > Procellariidae > Calonectris > Calonectris borealis. The sequence goes on from NC_134314.1 coordinate 82,736,936, forward strand.
TTCATTAAAATAACTGTTTGCTCCTTTTTGTTTCTGAAAGTACTTAGCTAAATGAAATGAGACTCTTACAATGTGTAATGCTGCAATTTAACTATAGTGTTGTGAAGACTAGTGTTTACAATGTAAAATGTTACAATGAAAACTGCATAAGAATGTCCCTGTAAAATACAGTAGCATGTCTGTTCAGTCACTGCTGTCACATCTTTGCAACTACAAATTACAGACTTTCACTGGAAGCTGAGCTAGTCAAGGTGATAGCTAAACTTAGAGCCAAACTTAACAAAACTGAGCGACAGACCTGAATTTTTGGTAAGAAAGAATGTTATCCAGGTAGCAAATGCACATTTTAATCACATTTTTAACATGTAGGGAAGTGTACCTGTTCTGTGGGTTTGTTTTTTTTTAATGGTATCATGCAGTGCCACTGAATTAAAAGGCCTCTCGGACTTTTTTTTTTACTGTGATAGGGACCAAAAGCTAGCAATCTGAGGGCCTTATGTGTGGTAACCTGGATGTTCCAGTTTATTTTCCAGCTCTGTTACTGCACTCAGCAGCAAAGCCATATATGGAGCCTGACTCAACACCTTGACAGTAGCCCCTATAAAAATAGGGGTGCAGTTGAATGGGAAGCTGCCTCAGCTATTGTTAGCACTGAATTCACTTTAAAAACTATAGGGAAATACCATCTAAGCTTGAAGCAATATGTGTTTTTTAAAGTTTTTAAACAGTATTTGTTTTTAATGCTTCTGTATTGTCTGTATTTAATAGTGTAGTGTCAGCTTGTATATGGGAATAAAATGAGTGACACAAAGTGCCTTGACTGCTTGTACTGTGTTTTTTGGGGTCTCAGATTTTTCTGTTAGAGGGTGCTTTAGTCTCTGCATGCAAACTGTGGCTTCTGCTTGTCTCAGCAGTGGAAAAGTAAGTGACAGGCTTCTGTAATGACTGGTGTTGGGTAAAGGGATAGATTACAGTTACAAGTCCAGCTAAGAGCTGAGCTTGTTTCCTATGTTCCTCCTGTAACTTTCCTTATCTGACTGGCTTTTTCTACCACTAGCAAGGAAAAACTAGAGCCTGAAATATAATAGCTATCTGAAGTGCTATGCATGCTGAAGCCTTTGGGAATGTTAATTTAGAACTTTGGAAAAAGAGAGTAACATAGGAAAAAAACAGGAAGCTGCATCACGAAGAACAAGTATAATACAAATATAATCTTGCAAAAGGAAAAGTTAAGCTATTATAGAATCATTAAGGTTGGAAAAGACCTCTAAGATCATCGAGTCCAACTGGCAACCCAACACCACCATGTTGTGGCCGAAGTGCAGGACCTGGCACTTGGCCTTGTTGAATCTCATACAGTTGGCCTCAGCCCATTGATTCAGCCTGTCCAGGTCCCTCTGCAGAGCCTTCCTACCCTCCAGCAGATCAACACTCCCACCCAACTTGATGTCGTCTGCAAACTTACTGAGGGAGCACTCGATCCCCTCGTCCAGATCATTGATAAAGATATTGAACAGGACCGGCCCCAGCACTGAGCCCTGGGGAACACCGCTCGTGACCGGCCGCCAACTGGATTTAACTCTGTTGACCACAACTCTCTGGGCTCGGCCGTCCAGCCAGTTTTTTACCCAGCGAAGAGTGCACCTGTCTAGGCCGTGAGCTGCCAGCTTCTCCAGGAGAATGCCGTGGGAGACAGTGTCAAAGGCTTTACTGAAGTCCAGGCAGACCACATCCACTGCCTTTCCCTCATCCACCAGGTGGGTCACCTGGTCATAGAAGGAGGTCAGGTTGGTCAAGCAGGACCTGCCTTCCATGAACCCGTGCTGGCTGGGCCTGAACCCCTGGTTGTCCCGGACATGGCTCGTGAGCACCCTCAAAACGAACCGCTCCATGATCTTCCCCAGCACCGAGGTCAGGCTGACCGGCCTGTAGTTCCCCGGATCCTCCTTCTGGCCCTTCTTGTAGATGGGAGTCACATTGGCAAGCCTCCAGTCGTCCGGGACCTCCCCAGTTGACCAGGACTGCTGGTAAATGATGGAGAGCGGCTTGGCAAGCTCCTCTGCCAGCTCCCTCAGTATTAACTACACTGAAGTTCTGTATGCTGCTGGTTCTACAGTAATTGAAGGAAACAAAGCTACCTGGTATTTTTATTCTCTGTAGATTTACAGTGTATTTCTTGATATTTTTGTAGTGTTTAATTCTTTCACCATATAGAATATAATGCAAATGAGTGAGTTGCATAGAATTATGTTTTTTTTATAGCATTTATCTTTTAAGGACTTACAGAAGCTGTGTACTTTTGAGCCATAAGGTGCCTACTTGAATACAAAGAACAGACAAGAGATGGGTCAACTGTGAATTGCCTTACAGCCTGGAGAAGTAAGTGAGTGCAAACACATTCTGTATTTTCCCCTTGCTTTAGGTTTTTAAAGCATTAACTTCTGAAGCCACATTCTCCGAGAGATCTAGACAGATCCATCTCAGACAGACACAAGGGCACCTTTGCAGCCATAACCTCTCAAGGGCACGCAGGAGGGAAGTGATGTATCATTCCTCTCTAACAGGGGGTGGCAGCAGCAGTGTCGCAGGGTTGGGGCCCTCCCAAGCCACGGGCAAAGCTCCTACCAGAGAGTGCAATGAGGGCCCTGCTCCTGGGACGTACACTGAAGCACTCCAGCTCCTTTAGCAGCTCCTGCTGCTTTCCCAGCCACACGCTGCCTATGCAATGAATTTAGCAGAAGTGTTTTTTCAAGACCATCTAAGGCTTGTCATGTTATGGACTTCACGTAACAGGCAAAACTTGTACAAGTAAATAGAATTTGCTGTGAGACACCTAGAAAATCAAGAAAGATTCTTTATTTGGTGCTAGATACAAGCATTAAATGAAATAGTGTAGCCAACAGACTCATTAAAAGGCAAGACATTGGCTTTAGTGAGACATTTAAATCTTTTAAAGGTCTGATCAGCTAAAGCTCCACATCCAATAAATCCTAGTATATAGGTACTCAGTATTATTTCATGTAAAACTCCAAGCCGGTTTGCTTTGGTAAAGAAAGAATTTTACACTGAAAACATACATAATTTAACCTATTTATCACTTACTGTTTAGGTGAGCTACATTTGGTTTGCTGTGTGAACTATAATGCTAAAGCTTAAAAGCTACTCTAGGGCTGTTATTGACATGATGTTTATTTTCAGAAATAAAAAACCCTCAGAGGAGAAATAGTAAACAATATAGCTTGCACTGGTGAGAGCTACTGCTTCTAACAGTATTTCCCCCTCAGGAGTTGCCATTTTAGAAAGTTTCCTTTTAAAATGCAAGATGCAGCATAAAAGGTTGTGATACTATAAAACATGCACATTAACCTGGTTAATATGTATACAGTAAGAGTATACATTAAAAAAAATGGTAAAAATATGTCAAAACTCATTATAATGACACTATTCTTTCCTTCCAGGTAGGAAGGGGACAGCTTAAGACAGGTGGTTACAGAAAGAATAAAACTCTGCTTACTGCTTCTTAATCACAGACACTTGACCAAATGATCGTAAGAACCAAGTATACAAAAGAGGCCAGTCTTGTGTGTAAAGGGAAAAGGATGGGCAGAAGTGTAAGAAAGTCCCTGCCAAACCCCTAAAATTTCTATTTAAAAGCAACAGAATTGGTAACAGTCCCCTGCTCCTTTCAACTGCTACTGTAATAATGGAAAGTAGTTTTGATCAACAGCCAATGCCACTTCAACCACTGTAACAGTGACAGGAGAGAGACCTTTAGCTTTACTTGTGCTGTGTCCCAGCTGATAAATAAGTGCTCAGCTTTCACTTTTGTCAGTGTACTGAGAAACCTGATTAGATTGTAGTAAGGGAGGGAACAGACTCCCCCAAATCTCATCTTTTCCCAGCATTCCATAACTGGTTTGGGGTTTCGGAACCAACACCCTCCCCTCCCAACTCTGGCAGAAACAGGTACTAATACACCATTTGGACTGGCAGAGGAGACAACTACATTCAACATCTACCTCCCAGGACTTGCTTTTGGTAATTACTTCCAGTTCTGAGCAGTGGAAGCCAAAATAAGTTGAGTGAGGATTAGGAGAGGTAAGTTTCTTTGGCGTTCTTTGATGTTCTGGTAAATGCACAGTTAAGCTGCTTCAAAAATACACTCTTACTGGGAAGAGAATATTCCTTGGGATTAATGTTATCAATTATGTAACAAATCCAATCCTAAATATAACAAGATACATAAGAGAGAGAGAGAATGTGAAGGTCTTTGGACCCACCAGCCTTTTTAAAACTAAACCTAGGCTTTTCAAGTACAAAGCAAACTTAATTCCTTTTAATTCAGAGGTGACCTAAGGTGTCTAATTTTCAGATAAGCATCCGTTTGAACCAAAAATGTCAGGAGGAAGGGAATAGTTTTAAACACAATTCCAATTCCATGAAAGCTGGTACACCTCTGAGTAGCATTCTTGCTCTGCTCTTGTGCTTTAACTGCCCTCTAAATTACAGCATTGTTTCAGTTTTCTGGTTTAGTCTTTAACCATGCATTTGACAAGTGACCCTTAAATAGAAAAGATTCATATATAGAAAATAATAAAGCATGTATGACCTTGGAATTTCAATACTGGCTTCTGATCAAACTAATTATTTTGTGTTAATTTGTACTTCCAAGCAGACATCCCATTTCTAGTTACACAAGTAACTAAATAAAAATGTCACTAGCGATCCATCAGTGCAAGTGAAATTGTCCCCCTCAATTGGTTGAATTCAGCTATCTCCAGAAATACTAGCTTAGTTCTGCAGCTCCTTATCTGGCAAAACAGAAGCCACAGGTCTCTTACCTGATCAGTTGTCATGGCACTGTAAAAATGATATGCAATACTTGTGGTTCGGTCCTCCCTCTTGGACCCTCTGCAAGTCTCTTCCTCTTCTGTCTCCAGTTGAGGAATGAGGACAGGATTCCTAATCTCTTGCCTCATGCCTCTTCCCCACAATAAAAAGAGGGCAGGAAAGAAAGTCTGAATTGCGTGTTTTAGCACAGGGGGAAAAAAAAAAAATAAAATCAGTACCAAGGCTGAAATTCCCCTTGATGAGTTTCATAGGAAGACAGAACTACATTAGTACGGTTGGTTTTTTTTCCTTCCACCACACAAGTCTCCTGGGGGCAATGTGGACAGCATTACATACAGTGCACTCACATGAAGTTCGAAGGTAGAGCTTCCAGCAAGACAGACTGTTAAGTTCCCAATTTTAAAGTCTAATTTTAAGATTCAAGTTCTTAATTGTACTTTATGAATGTTTAAGAAAAAGAAAATAGTATTTTAAATTTCATACATTCAGGATACTTTAGAAGAACCCATTTGGGTTCAGTTTGTACCTCACCAGGTATGCTTTGACAGAGATCATATTTCCACAGCTGATTGCTTTGTTTGTGATGAGCAGTTAGGAGAGCTCCTACGGTGATAATTCTCCATAAACCCATGCCCCTGCCCTAGAATTACAACACACACAGAGTATGCATAGTTCTGTTCACATATACATTCCACCTTCATGATGCCAGTGCTATACAAAACATCAGGATCAAGAAAAAAAAAATCCAAGTCAGTCAACAGCCATTTGAGAGACTTAAAAGTATTTTTTCTAAACTTTTAAAGTTTGATAAAAGAGCTTCAGAAGTTATTTAAGAACTGTGATAAAATAGGATATGTGAACATCAATAAAAATTACTTTTCCAACTTGACATACTAGTAAACATAAGTATGGGTCCTAACCCTATGTTGAGAATCATGTCAACAGCTTGTTAGAATGTGGCAAACTATGTAGGAAAAAACAAAACAACCCCTCACTGACAGTGCCAGTGGTTTTATAATTCAGGTCATAAATACCAACTATTGTGCAACAAACATGACAAAGCCTAACTCAGTTAAATTTGTTTATATGATAAAAAAATAAAATATTAAACTGCTTATAGTGCAACATTCTATCAGCATACGTAAGTATACCATGCTTTGTAAATTTACTGTTACATTATTTACAGTATAGAGCAATGCTTTAAACAAGAGGTGAAAAAACAAAAATAGGTAATCGAAAACGTTTACATACAGGTATAAATCTTAATATTGTCCACCGAATTATCAAGTTCGCTTTGCAGACTTTTGTGGCACGTGAACATTCCTGCCCACCACCACATGGTACACCTTTCTGTCTGCAGTGGTCTGCTCTGTTTGTAGATCATAGAAAGATGTTTTTAAAAACTGCATAGCCTTCAAGCTTTTCTGTTTCTTCAAACACCATTTGCAAGGACAGCTGTAAAATACACAAGAACTCCATCAATTATCTACATCCGATCAATCTGAAAACTCAACTCCTGAAATAAGATCAATAACTATTCACTCCTGTAGAGGTGTACCGAAGCTGGACTAAATTAATGCCCTTTTCCAGCAGTCTCTTAGTTGAAGGATGATATTTTACAGAAGGCAAATAAGGGAGAAAAGCAGTTCAAGGATTCCTATCCATTATTTAAAATTCTGAGCTCTAATTGGGAGCTAAGCTCCTGGAATACAGAACAAAATATGAGAATGCAGAATTACACGCTGCCTTATTTAATGTTCTGTTCTGCTGGTGTGCACTGCTCAAACGGATGAAAAATGAATACAGTAAAAATGATGCAGTAACTATGCCTGCAGTACTTGTTTAATTTGATATCGCTGTCCTTGTATTAGAGAAATAAGGATTAATCATATCAGAATAAATAACTACACAGCAATTCCTTAATTACCCTCATTGAGTGAGGGAGAAAGGACTGTCCTAACAGCCACTTACTTACTGCAAGGAGTCAAGTAAAAGCCATGAATATTGAGAGGTGTCTTAAGGACAACTGTTTATAAGAAAGACTAACCACCAAGCTGTTCTTGGGAGTAGGTTATGTGACTTTTAGGTCTCTCCACCTACTACTGCTAAAGGGAAAAATCTGTTCCTCACTTCCTCTGAAGAGTGTCTTTGGAAGACTTTTAAAAGACTGCACACCTGTTCCATAGGCTGCAACAGCCTTAGAAGAGCTATTTTAGATGACAACACTGCTTAAGCAGCAAATACGACTATTCTCTTGTTGACATTTCTGCTCATAGCAGACAGGAATCAGAACCATTTTGGGCTGGTTTTAGGTGGGGAAAAAAAAAGTGGAAGTTTGAAATCCAGTATTATCTTTAACTTTCAAGTCTCGGTCTTCAAATTTCATATTTTCAGAAAAGACTATATAATAGCTTTGGACAGGGTACTGCACCATACACTTTGTGAATTTTCACTTCTAGTAATATTTGTCCACGATACAACAGAAATGATTCACTTTCTCTACGGTGCATTAGGTAACTATTAGGGCAATAATGCATTTCAGGAATACAGAATTTTTCAATGTTTTCCACAGCATTACTCAGAGAAAGCAAAGATCTAGAAATACTTCAGTAAGAGCACTAGTCTTGCTTTAGTTGGCAGATGGTAGAAGAAAAATCAAAGTATAAAAAAAAAAAATTCATTCTACTGTGCATTATTTCACTATATTCTATGTTACTTTACAGGCTAACTGTGAAAAAGCCAAGCACTCGATACAGCACATTTATGAAATATGGTAATTTACCCAACACCCTGAGATTTTTGTAACCTTACCTTCTGTATCTAAAGTGAGTATTTGGGATTTTGTGTTTTGTTTCTTTAACACCCACATTCTTGAGCACTTTGTGCTTGTGCTCTACGTGGTGATCTCAGTTGTCTCAGGGCAGCATCTCCGTACTGAATACCTGAGCCCATTCTTTCTGGATCCAATTCTCCTGATGAGAAACAAATTGGTCACAAGAAGATGGATCACTTGCAAGTAATACATTCCAATTTAAGTGGCAACATTAGATAAAAAAGCATAATGATATTCCACTCTAGTTAAGGAGAGATCTATTGCAATTCTGTTTACTTTTAGGCAATTTCAAACCTCTATCATTTTTTCCTGTAATTTCAACCACGTGCCCTTAATCACAATGACAAAGCAGTTTGTCTCCGAGTTAGGCTGGTACAAGAAATGCATTCGCACTAACTACTTCTAACAAAGGAAGCGTCCAAAATGTTTTCTGCGAACACTGTTAAAAACCACCTGCTTTCAGAGACTAATATGCAAAGAAAGAAGTACTGTAGATACCAAGCCAAACAAAAATGGATCAATCTGACAGTAGGATTCCATAAAGCACTGCCCCCAGAGGAAATGATCTCAACCTTCCCTGCTTCTGGCATCCATTTCTGACTACTCCATACCCTGTGCCTTCAGAAATGTTCTTACGGCTGTATGGTGGACTGGCCAAGATTAGAAACAGTTAGGTTTGGTGGGTTTTTTTGTTTTTTGTTTGTTTGTTTTTGGGGTTTTTTGGTTTTTTTTGTTTTTTAAAAAAAAGAAAAAGAAAAAAAAGAATCCCTCTGAATAATTCAGATCACTTATTCAGGTTCATTGCACACATGTGCGGCCCCTGTAAATTAGCAGATGACAGCATATTGAGGGGACCAGTTGGTAGCTCAAGGGTAGGGCTGCCATTCAGAAAAGGCCTTGGCTGAGCTAGAGGAACAGGCCAGCAGGTACCTCATGAAATTCAACAGCTACACATGCAGAGCTCTTCACCTGTGATGGAACAAGCCCAAGCACGTGTACAGGTACAGGCTGGGGACTGACTAGGTAGATAGCAGCAGTTGGTTAGCACTGGGACACATTGCCCAGAGGGGCTATGGAACCTCCGTTCCTGGAGCATCTCAAAATGTGCCTCGACAAGCCCCGGGCAACTTGCTCTCACTTTGAACCGGAACATGCTTTAAACAGGAGGCTGGACTAGAGACCTCCACAGGTTCTTCCCAGTCTCAACTCTTCCATGATTCAATGCATGTGTACTGGCACAAAGAAAACAGGAGCAGCTCACAGAAAACAGGACTTACTTCTGTTGTGGTAACGCCTCTTTAAATCAGTCATGGAACTACAGTATCATGAGAAACTAGGTGACTTTGCTTTTTGGTTTTGTGGGGTTTTTTGTCTGTTTGTTTAAAATGAAAGCTGCTGTTTGGCATTGATTTGATGCAGTAATCAGGAAATTCCTATGAAAATACCATATTCTTTTCATCTAAAAATTTGTGTTTGGCATTCAAAACATGTAATTAGAGTCTGAAACAGACTTTTCAATATGGCCAATACTTAAAACTTTGAAGATATCAAACAACTAGAAGATAAGAGAGGAAAACTGGAATGCAAATTAGCTGTAATGACACCTAACACTTAGGAGCCTGTCTCTGACAGAAACCTGCCCACTTGTGCTGAGAAGCTTCTGGTATATTTCTAGATCTGCAAAAGTAAGAATGGTTTCAATTGAGAGGCAGGAAGGTCACTTCAGAGAAACATGGTTGCTAGGAAACATCCCTGAAATTTTCAGTATTATTGTTCAAATTCTCTTGACTGTATTTCCTGCTACATATGAGAAGCAGAATTAAAAGTTATGTCTGCCCTGATACTAGGTTTTTATTCTGCATTGCTAAAACTGTCTAATGTCATGCTTGATATTCGTAGGGACATAGCAACCGACAGAATGTACAGCCTACACTCAGAGCTGAACGTTAAGGTAAACGCTGTGTAAAAACATCCATAATTCACACCACCCCCCCTTTTAGATATACAGATCTGACTTAGACATCCATTCCTATTAAAACTATGGGAAGCAGGTACAAACCAAATCGGTTGTTTTACCACAACGAAATTCTGGTTCTTTGGGTTAATTGTATTAGAGAACTTTGAATGGCGATATTTCCACAGGTACTTTTAGCTTTCAGGGAAAAAAAAAATTCAAAAGAATATAAATCTCAATTTACCTGATTCAATTTTATTGAGTATTTTTCTTGCACACTGTACAAAGGCCTCTTCAACATTTTCTCCTGTTAGTGCACTTGTTTCCAAGAACATCAGCTCTGCATTTGACACCAAAAAAAAAAAATCTCATAACAAGTCTGGAATATCTGATACAGTAATTCAAAGCATGAAAGCTAAGAGCGATAAAACTTTTCTTAAGGAGAACTAGTGTCAAATAGTATGGTCTGGAAAAATTAGGTTTTGATGGCAAAACCACCAAAAACTTCCTCTGAAATTAATACATTAACCCTAGAAAGTTGGAATCCAAAGATAGTAACCTGGCCTGTGCATGCAAAATAGTGCACGAAACAAAAGAACTTCATATAGTTTCCCATTCATAGAAAGTTATATGCAAAAGGACAGCCAGCAGCCACAGTTGGTAGAAAAGACTATTTATAATTGATTTATAAAAGCAAAATCAGATTTTACTGATGGCAGTACTGCAGCACAGAAGCTCAGACTGAGACTGGCTTTAGCGGCCACAGAAATGTGTCCTCAGACTGGAAATTCTGAAAACGACAGACCAGGTAATAGTTCTATAGATCCATGCCATGCACTGAACTCAGTTTCCCATGAGTAAAACTCATTGCTTCCAACTGCAGCACACCCCATCCAAACTTGTCTATAATCTATAGAATCTATAAGATGCTGAAAACTAGGAAATCATGCTCTTCAATTTCTCCTCAGCCCTGCGGAGGAGGCAGGGCAATACCTGCAGTTGTATTACATTCCTTAGGGAATACATCTCCACATGGAAGGTATTCTTTAAGTAGCAGCTGCGACTGGAAGAATCACTGGTAACGAGACTTAAATAGTACATGCAGTTCTCTTTGCAAGGACTGTCCTCTCTCTATGCCTCATGTACTGACAGAACTCTCTTTTCTGTAGGTATTTGACAAGGTAGAGTGGGCAAAGTACTCCCTAACTGCACAAAAAATAAATTATTTTAAGCATCTTTGAATGCTACATGAAGATTTTGTACTACTTACCATTTTCTTGTGCAAACCGGGATGCTTCTAAAAAAGTAACTTCACGATCTGCATCAAGATCCTTTTTGTTTCCACACAGTATTATCACAATATTTTGACTTGCTAGCATTCTTGCATCCGTCAACCAATTAGTAAGCGCATTGTAGGTTTCCCGGCTATGTAGAAAATGACATCCTTTATTAGAACACACTCATTTCTAGTGAGCAGATCACTGAACTAAAACTCAGAAGGCAAATCTGTACTTGTGGCAAACCACAAATTGCTGCTACTCAGGCAAGTCATCTACACATCTCAATATGCCAGCCATGAACTTGGGAAGAGTATCAAGCTCCTTCATGAAACTATTTAAAAGCTTAAAGTTTTTAAAAAGCAAAATTAAATCATCCACAATATATAAATAAATGTACACAATTATAAAATACCCTGTTAATGTGAAAAGCTAAAATTTTAAGCACTAATCTAGTTTCAGCCTTTTGTGCATGAAATTTTGGGATAACAGAATGCATTATTGTTTAACATGGAATTCGACTGATACTTAAGTTTCTGGTGGGATTTTAAGAATTTACTACACTTGTGGAGAATTGGGTGCCTGAACTTTCACATTTGTGTCAAGATTAATATCATCTCAGGCAGTTACCCTGCACACACCATTAGTCATTCTAGTGGTGGTCAAAGCCTTCAAGCAGTAAGACTGACAAATGAGTCCAACTGACCTGAAGCACAAAACACAGATTTCAAAGACTGCTCAGAGGAAAACAGTCCACTCACAGGACAAAAAGCAACAGAACTAGCGAATCATCATTAACCAACATGAACCTTATCTGACAAGTATCAGTCAATGGTGGCCAGGAAAAAATGTGGAAATGTGTAATGGTAGTTCTATTGGCTACCTATAACATTAAAATATTAAAAGATGCAGAGATGAACAGAATTTTGGGCTACAGTTAGGAAATGTGTAGGTAGAGCTAGCTTCTCCAGAGGATGACCTGTTATGCCAGCATACTAACAAGCAGTTTCCACAAACAGGGGTGTACCACCTTGTTTAAAAGCGGCTAAAGTCTGCTCTTAGTTTCTGTTGCAAGGCTATCTGAGCCAGCGGTTGCATGTAGTCCATCATAATTAGAACAGCTACTGGTGGGCCAATTCCCATGTATTTCTCTAATCCTTTGAGACTGTTTACATTTATGACATTCACCGAATCTCATGTAAGCAAGTTCCAAAACTTAAATACGCAGTAAAACAGAAGTACTTTTTATACTTTTCTTTTCTTCCTGCCCATTCTCCATTAGAGGATTAAGTACTTTGGGGGGAATCATTATGCGTTAATTGTATCTGCTAGTCTATAAGCAAAAGAGTTGCTAGCTTTCTTACCTGGTTATATCATAGACAAGCAAAGCACCTGCAGCTCCTCTATAGTAACTCCTTGTTACAGACCTGAAACAGAATTACAGATGTACATTTCTGTAGTTCCTTATTTCAAATATGGGTTAATATAATGCAATCTGTATTATGAAAGAGAATTCTCATTTACATATTTAAAATAAAATGTGTTTTTTAGACAACATTATCAGCTGTGCAGCAGCAGACTATTTACAACTAGATTTTTGATGAAGCAATTTCACTAAATATAGCTGTACAGGGATTCTCAAAGTCCATTATGACCTGTGTGCTGCTGAAGCTACACATATCATCATGCTATATGGCCTGATACAGAACTGGGAGCTGAGGGTGGTATCTGACATGAAAACAGCATAATTAACTTATGTTTAAACTCTCAGCAGTGAGGAGAGAATGAGCGAAGTAGCTGTAATTGAACAATTTAAGACTCCTTAAGTTGAAGAGAAGGAGGCAAGGAAATCAAAGCAAAACATCCTTCAAAAGGTAGAGGAAGAAGAAAAAAACCTTCTAAGTACGCAGAGGTGTGATCAGCCTTAAAGAGAAATTAATTAGATTATAAAAAGCAACAGGAAAAAAGGGACCTGCAAGTCTGTGAACACTTTGAACTTGAAAGAGCAGAATTCGCAAAAGCCTCTGAAAGTACAGAGCCTCCAAGCTCCTCAGAATCCCAGGATATCTGGCCAACACACTGAAGAGATGTCACTAATGGAGACTACATAGCACTTTACCCAGCCACAGATGTATCCAAAGACCTTGTCTAATAGAGGGCATTTACCTGGAGTGCTGCCAATTACTTAGACTTCTACCATCATACTCAGCTTTGTTAACCACTGCCCCCTCCCAAAACCAAAGAAACTTCCCACACACATCTCACCCCCCAAAAATATAAAAAACTGATGTCCTATTTGATGGTGAATGTACTCAGGAATACATTAGATCTTTACTGAGTTTGATCTATGCCTCAGATGTATGACACAGTTAAAATACAGCTTTAAATGTACATTGGTGGTTCTAAGCTGACAAATACATTTTCTTTAAGAAACTTAAGAGATCTCAGTCTTTCTAGAAGTGTATTTAGCCAAGTGAAGTTGACAACTGATTTTTTTTTCCCCTCTAATAAAATAGTATTAGACTATGAAATTGTTCTCATGCAGATTTTGAAAGCTTACAACTTCCTGGCATTTACTTACTCCAACCAATAGAAGATCTTCTAAACACAGAGTTATGCACACACAGTTAGTTAAAAAACTATTCTGAGTTTGGCTGATGAACAAACTTTTAGCGACATATTCTACTCGTACACCTTAACTATCACAGAAAATACCAATGAAAGTAAGGGCAGACCCTCAGATTGATTCTGCAAGGCAGCATTGCTTTACTGAAACCAATGGATCTATGTCGCTATGTCCAGGTTGGAAGATCTGGCCTAGTTAATAACATGAAAGCAGACAAATAATTCCACTGACCAAGAAATTGCCTATTTATAAGCAGGGATAAATAATACCCAACACCCACAGCAACAATTTAATAACAAACACTTGATAAAATGATTGAAAAGGGTACCTGAATCTCTCTTGTCCTGCTGTATCCCATATCTGCAATTTTACATATTTACCACCAACATTTATGATCTTTGAACCAAATTCCACTCCTATAGTATGATTCGAGTCATCTTTGACTACAAAAAAAAAAAACAAACCAGACTTATTTGGAGAATATTTAGAGTGAATAATTGGTTTTTACCTAATCCAATTTAGGTATAATCAAAACTCCTCAGTGTTCAAATTACAAACTACTTCCTGAACCATCAAATTCAGTGCCACTCATAAGCCTACTGCCACCATGCAGAAATAGACATTCTTAGACTTTTTGAACGGCTTATTCAATTCAAAATTACTACTAGAAAGGCCTGCCTTAATAAAATCATTCCCAGTTTGCCTTAATAAAATCATTCCCAGTTCGCCTTAATAAATGGCAAGGTAACTTTTGTCCACTTTTTTCCCCCAACTGCGTTTTCTAATACTTTGATGCAATTTAAAATTAAAATTCATGGAAAAACAGAACACAAAAAGACACAGTCTTGCCCATGAATAAGCAAGAGCTACTTCTTTGAAGTACGAAGTTAAGATACTTGCTCTATGTACACTGTTGATACCACAGATTCTCAGAAATATACAACAGCCCATACTAGAAGCAAGGTCACGGTTCAAGTTCAATCATAGAATCATGCCATTTTCCTTAGTGATTACACATTATTATCCTAGAGCTATTCCTCAAGAGATAAGGTGAATTACCATTCAGTTGAGAAAGATAAGTCACCTTAGATTTACAAAGGTTTCTAAATGCATATTAATTTTGTTTAATCATGATGCTAAAGGCACTACCCAACAGGAAACTTTATGGCACCTATTCATCTCTAAATAACATTTACAATGGAGACTCTACCAGTATTTATCACAGAACACAGTCCTTATCAAACAACACGGAGTGTCTATTTATTTAGAAAGAGACTAGATGTTGGGAGATTTGAGTTCTGTCCAACAGGCTTTCTAAATCTACTCAAACAATTCAACTTTTCTTCCATCTGCTCAGTATTTTTTCTGAAAGATCCATGTCTCAAGCTATAGGGAAGCTTATAGCTGCAAGATATAATTCTCACAAAAAGTAAGTCTGTATTTTCATCAACATCCTGTTATATAGTAATAGAGAATACTGCTCAGTATCAGGCTCTTGATTAGAGGCAAACAGTGAGCAATAAAGATTTACAGCATGGTTCTGAACATAATTCTCAGCCAAAATCCTCATCTATACAAATAAGAGAATTACAGGAACTTCCATACAAAGAATAGATACTCATGTAGGCAGAGTCTTCATTTGTGGTACAAAGCAATGGAGAACTCTTACTGTGCTCACATATACTTACATTTCTTTTCAATAAATTGGTGTAGTAAACAGGATTTTCCAGTTCCAGCATTTCCTATGACCAAGAACTTAAAAAGGAAATCTGAAGATTTAAAGACAAAAAAAAAATTGCTAAATTTTAGTGCGCACTCACATTTTTGTCACAAGACCAAGTACACAAGCCAGCTATTCTCTAGTAGCTGTTATTTCAAAGAGAAGGGAACAGGTGACAAAATTAGCAAAATAACAATAAATCAGAAGAATAACACAGCGTATGCAACCATGATGTTACAAAGTAAAAGCTAAGAATGCTATTTGTTTATGGAGATACAAGAATGACAAGAAGAGATGGAAATGGCTGAATTTGAAATCAGTTAAAATAGGCTGATTTAACAGTATATGGTTGGCTTATATTCCAGCAACCTGTTTTAAGGGTATGTAAGCTATTAGCTATAGTCAGTACAAATGCCCTATATAATAATGTCATTTCTTAAAATCGATATGGTTTTGTACTTTTAAAAATTTTTGTTTTTTTATTTTATTCACATTAATTTGAACTTCTCTATATTAACTGCTTAATACTCATACTTCGTTTTAATACCTGTAAAGTTGGAATAACTACAATATTTTTCTACAAAATTTACAGGCAAGAAGTAATTTTTATTCTGGCATGCCTGCTTTCACGTTTCCTCCACATGGTAAATTAAGATACAGGTACTTATGGCACTTTACCTATTTATGAGCCACTTATATCAATGTTCATTAGTAATACACGTATTCAAGATTTATTGTCCATTTGTATTGTTTTTAACAGTTACAGATAATGCTTTAGCACTATCTCCCCAGATCTGCTTTCAGTTTGGCTAACGACTGAAGTAAGCTTCCTTGTCTTACTACTCTCAAACACACACACTGACAAACTATGATTAGAAAGTTTACAATTGCTTCCCCTAATATACAGCCATCAAGGCAACCTTTACAGTTTGTGCAACATTCACTATTTATTTTTCTACCACTAGCAGCTTTTTTTACAGTCATCTTTACAACTTTATTGCACAGTTTCTCTTATAAACATAGCAGGTCTCCAGAAGACATCAAGTAAGCATGCAATGAAAAGGATTAAGTTTGCAGCATCAACAAAAATAAAAACTTAACATTAATTTCATTAACAGTGTTTAGAGGTGTCAAATGGGTTACACAGATATTGGCTCAGGGGATGGCAGAATAAAAAAAATTAGACTACGCTAAGCAAGTCAAAACACTGATACATTACTCTTATCAGAACCTTGTTTGAGTCTTTAGTTTTACAAATTGAATTTTACATGCACACAAATCTATGTGCTCATTCCATTTCATGCAGGAATTGTTATTTGTACATCACAAACACCCCCTAGCAATGCTAAAAGCAACAAGCAAGTTTCTCACATGGTAAGAAAATTCCCACTGTTGAAAAGTCAATAGCAAAACAGAGGGCTATGAATCCTGGGAACGTCTACCATCCTTTGCCTCCACCTGTCTTCCAAATTTTATTCATATTTAAAATGAGGTAGTGTTTTACTAAGGATTTTTGCTTTTTCACATTTTACCTTTGCATGATTTCTCTTGTTTCAAATGTTGTAACAGGCTTGGTATAGATTCTGTATTCTACCCTTCTCAGAAAGAGATTGCTGTTTCTTGCTCACAAATATGACCATTTACACGCTCAAGACATTCTGTTCCAAACTCCTCTCATTCTTCACGCCCCCACCCAGCTGCTCATGTTTTCTGGATGAAAAAAAAAAGCTACAAAAAGGATTTTGCTTCAGGTTGTGAAAATTTTGTGTGTTATCTCCTATGAAGAAGGGCCCTTCATGTGATCTCAAATGCAAAACACACTGAAGCTGAGAATGTTTAATTCTATCAAATCTTCACTGTTAGTATGAAACGTAGATATCATAAATAGTCCCAAAGTGTTAGGTTAAGAAAAAATTCATCTCTGAAAGAAAGCCAAGTTTCTCTTTTTATGGACCAAATATCACTAGTTAGCTGTCTTGTGTACCTTTTTGTATATTTAAACTACTGTGGGTGTGTGTAATCTCATTGGTTTTACCACTTTCAGAGAGCTCCTCAAAAGGCGAGATGTTCTGAGACATGGTCACAATTAAAATAATCTGTTTCTGGTCTCTGCAGTTTTTCCAAAAATAAATCTGAAATCCAGCTAAAACTGGTTCTCCTATGTATCTGGTGAGTGCTGTTTGTCAGATTTTCATGTTAAAAACAACTACAAAATTCAAGTCTACCTTCCTTTTTTCCATGGAAGACTCATATTATTGACAGTAGTATAACAGCTACTGTCAAACTAAACCAGGAAAAGAATAAAACCAAATCTCTATTCCTACGCTAATTTGCTCTGTGATTGTAAGCACTGGTTGCTAAATGTGGTTCACGAAGCCATATTTGTGCAACGCACAAAACCACGCTGAACAGCGAATTTAACATGCTGCTCTGTCCTGTGCAGACAGGTTGTAGGCCAGTGAGAAATTGAAGCAATGGTGTTGCTGTCAGGGACTGATCTGGAATAGCTTCAGAACAGCAGTGTATTCTTCCTGAGGTGTTTTAAGTAGAGGTGCTTTACATTTTGCTCTGAAAGCAAGAGTGATATTTGGGGATTTTGTACTCATAGCTTTAAATTGATAACATATTCTAGCAGCACTATTATAGACTCCCAATTCCTATGAAGATTCTATTGTGCCAAACAACTTTAAAAGGGAATCTTTCCTACAAATAAATCACTTAGATGCCGATTCAATGCCTGCTTACTTAGTAGACAAAAAATAAATTTCCCTCTGGCAAAATAGCAAACAGGTTTTCTAAGGTGAAACCTGAAACTGCAGTTACAATTCACTTGTTTACAGCATGAAAGTACGAGAAATGTATTTTATTCTACCATAGAATGGAAATATCAAAATCTTATAATAAAAAAATCAAAACCTTTCTGCACCAAAGGAGGCAGCAATGTTTCCAAACATATGTAGACTCAGAATAAATGACACTTTGAAGTTACATTCACAAATGTAACTGTGCTTCTATCAGTTTAAACTCCAATTTTATGTAAATTGTTCAAAATAGCAAAAGGCTTTTAGACTTATGACAGTTTATCCACAAGCACTGGATATCACGTTTCAGGAAATATGGAATACTTTGCACATTTAATCAACTGCAAGGAAGGACAAGAAACGGGATTTGCCAATACCAAAAGTAACAAAAATCCATATTTAACAAGTTTTTAAGTTCACAGCCTAGCATATTAATGAGTAAGGTAATATCAGGTAAGAACAGGGAGAACATTTTTCATTTTGTTATTCTGGAACTTCTTTCTTATAATGTCACTCTGTATGATAACAGGAACCACATCAATTACATTTTTATAACTTTTTTTATTGCTTGATTTAGGACATGAAATATCTTCTTTTTGAACTGTACAGATGTATCTAAAAATTTAGCACAGTTCAGAAACACAGAAACTGAATGAGATTGGACAGACAGCTTCTTTTAGCCCAACTGTAACATTACAGTTTACTCACACTTGGGAAAAACTTTTATATATACATTCTTTGCAATTTCACCAAACGCAACTCATATTCTAATGTTTGCACTACTGCTTAATCACTCTAGTTTTTCTTTTTGGTGTCCTCTTCCCAGAGGAGTTAAGTCACTTCATTTCATAGCCTTTTTTTTTTTTTTGGGGGGGGGGTGGGGGGGTGGTGATTGACAAAGCAGCTCTGAGCTTCAACATTCCAGTTAGCTGCCAAGGCTGTCACCCTAGAGAAGTTTTTCTTTTGAATTCTATTATTCCTCCTTCATGGAAAAGCTGAAAAGCAACATCATTCAGATGTTACAAATGCTTGCTACCATGCTGGCTACTGAAAAGGTCTAGAAAAGTTGAAGTACTTTGCCTGTAAATAAGATCATCATTATACAAAAGGATTTAGGAAGAAAACTGAACTCTGTGCCAAAAGGAAAAAGGGTTACAAGACATGCACTAGAGAAGGCATAAAGAGATAAAAGATAGCATAGCACGGCTGTTTAAGGAAATAAGGCAATATAAAGAATCAGCTTACTCCCCTCTGTGAGCTACATGCATCACCTGATCCCAAACTGGATAGGAGGGTGCAGGGAACAAAACTTATTTTCTAGCAAAGGAGTAAAACTGTGGCTCCACCCCAAAGATGCACCAGCAGCTAAACTACGTGTTGGGGGGGGAGAGGGGGAAGGGAGGGGGAGCTGAGGGGGAAGGAGAAGGGAGACAATTGTGGGCTTTGACTCAAGTACCAGCAAAAACAGATGGTTGATGTGGAAACCACCCCAGACATCCAACCTCCTCCTTTGACTGAAGTTTACTCCAGCAGAAGGAATAATTGACAGCTTCTGAGCTACTGCAGCTTAGTCTTTAAAATGTAATGAGAATTAAATTGTTTCCTACATGCTTGCTAACACAGAAGGGGAAAGCAAAAAAAGATCAAATTACATCTGCAATCTCAGTTCGGTCTTCTTCCAACTCCTTGATAAAGAGTAGAACTTATACTCACTAATGCTGACCCTCTGGAAACTCTCTCCTTCATGCCATGAAAAAGTCTCTTCTAGTAGTTAGACATCTTCTATTTTGCAGTAGTCTGCATAAGGAAAGAGTGCTCTGAAGCATTCCTACTGGCATATGCTGCCTCTAAATGAGAGAAGAGGAGCTATTCTACCTGCTTACTCCTTTCCCTAGCAATAAGAGTTAACAAGATAAACAGGTAGAACAGATAAACCTGGTTCTATTCTAGTTTGCATAATGAATGCTTGAAAGAGGGAAGATCTGCTTCCTTACAAGCAAAAGATCTATGCTCCCTAAGCAATAAAATCAGATTTGAAATAAACTGAAGGCCTGGGTGATAAATGCAGAGACCATCAGATAAGGGGGGAGAGGGGGGATGCGGAGAAAAGAATTAATCAAATTGTCCAGACCAAAAAGGAGTATTTTTAAATAGACAGAAAGACTATACAGTCTCTGACAATGACAGAGATTGATACACTCACGTGACCAGACTGGCAGTAGTAGATACTGGTGGAGAAAACACAGGGAAGTAGGGACTGAAGAGATTTGACTGGAATCTTACATGTCACATTTACTCAAAGGTAGTACCACCTTTCTTCCACTCTTCTACCATTTAAAATCCAAAGGTTGCTTTGCATTTACCTATTATAAGGGTAAACGATTTTTAAGTCAGTCTATATTTACCGTAACACAAAACCGTGTGTATTTTGCACTGGGAAGCAGGAAAAAGCATTCATGTGTTGTTACATGGTAACTATCTACAGAGAGGCCATTGCATCTCAGAAAACTCGAGTTAAAATAATTTTCCTAGGAAGAAGACATTTGTTTCCAATGTTACAAAATAAACTTTTTAAAGAATGACCCTCCTCTCCCACAAGCAGCAGTAAAATGTTCTTTTTAAACTTAGTCTCAAAATTCATGGAGTTTTCTTCTATTCATGATTATTTTGGTTTTGGCATTTGTGAGAGAAATAAACTGATCACGTAGGAAAGGGATAAACAGATTAGAAAGCTAAGAACAGAAGATATACAACTGATCAAATAGATCTACAGGAGAGAAAATATGGATTGCAAACAAAGAATTTAGTGCCAAGACTATGAGAGGCTACAGACCTTGGCCTGAAAAGAGCTAAGAATCACAGCAGGGGACAGGAATAGTTGATAAGTCTGGGTGAACAGAAAACGTTCAAAGCAGACAGAATTTGAGACAGAGAACTCAGGGAGGAAAAAAAACAGGGAGAGATATGTAAATTAACTGAGGTGCATAATGAAGTATGATAGGCAGAAAGGACAGATCAGAGGAAAGGCTCTTTATTTCTCATAGATTGAGAAAAATACTGAAAAAAATACCTCCCCTTTCAAAGGGAAGAGAAATTGAAACCTCACAGCAAAATTAAAGTAATATAAAAGTCAGACAGCAAAATGGCATTAAAAAAAGAACAAACAAAAAACCCAACTACTTTCCTGAGCCTATCTGTATGGGATGAAAAGCTTGAGGTTACATAATTAGAATGGGTCATAATCCAGGTGATAAGAAAAATACAATTCATGAAATCTACAAGGGCAGTAGCTACAGGGATTCCAGTTCTGAAGCGATGCAATGACCAGTGATGTCAGTCACCAGGGGGAAACTGCCCTAATACTTCTATCATCCTTGAAGATCACTGTAACAGCTGGTCAGAAACAAACCACTCTTTGTTAGAACAGTGAGCACATTAAAACCCAGAGAGTTCATCAAGCACAGAAGATCCATGATTTTATCACATCATACTGTTTACTTTGAACTGTCAATTGGGCTGCTACATATGTGGACAGGACACTGGAAAATTAGATACTGGTTACTGTTATGGTCAGAGATGGTGTAGCCATTGTTAAATTTTATGTTATAACTTAGTTTCTATTCTTCTATCTACTCTAAACCTTGAGTAAACTCTCAAGTATTCTAGCACAGAATTTTTGTAGCTTGTGTACGAATAGAACAAACATTGAAACTCAAAAGAGAAATATACTGAACAAGAATTAAACAAATAAAAGGAACAGACGACAACAACTGCAAACCTTCAGTTTAAGGGCTTTTTTCCTAGGACATCAAAAAAATCAGAAAGTATCAACAGCTACAGTGGGCTTACAATTGCTATTTTGCATCACTGGAACAATGCAAAAAATATTGAAAGATACTTGTTTAAGATACAATCATCTATTTAGCTTGCTTATTATTACAGCATCAAAAGACGAGCACTGCCGAAATTCTCTCCGTCATCTCTGGTTGTCTACCCACTCATTTGCTTAGAGACCACCAATCCCACTATAAGCACAGCCAAAGCGATCCCAGTTCTTGGATCACAAGAGTTTAGAGCATGAAGAATTAGTTCAAACTCACATCTAAATCAACAGAGCACACCTCTCTAGTTTCTACATCTAAAGTTTACATGTTTCAAGAAAGTATGGAAAAATTAAGCAGGGTCTTGATATCCTAACGTTTGCACTTCAAGGGCTGCCCCACACTCTTGCCTCATTGCCCCTTAGTTCCATACATTTGCTGTACACCAAAGCACCGACCAGTGGGACAAAACATCTTAAGCACTGATGACCAGGGTATTGAAAATAAACTGAGTTACATAGCAGAAACAATCAGGTAAGTTAGCCTACTAGTAAGAACTCCTGATGGCTATTGCAGTTAGCACAGTTGTTGTGTCCAGTTTTGCTGTAATTATCCAAACTATTCCTCATTTTCAAAATTCTGCTCTAAAAGCAAGAGGATGTAAGTCCAGCTCTAAAGTCTGAACAGCTACTGAAGGTAAGATGTTGCAATAGACAAAGCTAGAAAATGACAAGTGAAAGGGTTTATCACAGTATTCAATTCTGATCTTACTCTCCAACAACCTATCATATGGACTTTGAAAATGTTTACATGTATGACGGCATTTTTATACTGCAAAATATTACAGAAGTATGTGTTATGGAAAGTGGAGAAAAAGCGAACAGAATTGTTACAAAGAAGAGAAATGAACACAATTCAGTCACTTCCCATCTCCTCCACCTGGCCAGCAATACTGGCTCTGCTTACCTTTTTGACTCCCCACTTCTCTTTGATGCTTCCCTGTAAGGCACTGACACACCCTGTCAGTGCCACCACTCCGACTTACTCCTTCAGATGTTTTTCTACTAGCAGTAGTCATATGTCCATGCCAACATAGGGACGTATGAACATATTCACTGATCTTTTTCCCTCACTCACTCTCACAATCAGTTCTTTTTGATGCTCGCACATCTAAGACAACAGGACTGAAATCCTAACTTGACCCGCAAAAGAACACAATCTCCAACTAAAGAGGCGTGCAGCTTCTCCCAGGGGACACGCACTCCAACTTTCCTTCTGAATTCACTTCACCATAGCGAGTAGTGTCTAAGTTCCCCCGCCTAGATTCCAGTTACATTTCGAGCCAACAACTCCACACCATGAAAGACAATTGTGAACGCTCGCCGTCGTGCCAGCCCGGCCAACAAAGGGAGGGGTAGGGCGCTGCAGCGCACACAGCTCACAAGAACCGGCAAAAACAGACAAGCACGCCAAGCAGGGGGAGAGAAACCGCCGGGGCCCGGAGAGCCGCCACAGCCTGCAACTTCACGGCTCAGCCCCTGCCCCGCCGCCGCCTCCCCGCCTTCCTCGGCAGCCGCTACCACCCCGCTCCTCAGGAGGTGACTGCCCGGGCCCGCTCCCCTGGAGGGGAGGAGGAAGAGGAGGGTCCTCCCGCCCCGCCCCGCCTCCGGCTCCTACCGTAGGTCTCGGACATGGCAGTCTGCGACATTTGGGGAGCGGCGAGCTCCTCCCTCCTCCTCCCCTGCCCGGGGACAGTGCTGACCGGCGGAGGCTCTCGGCCCGGCAGAGCCGAGCGGGCGGGCCGGGAGGGAAGCGGACAAGCCACCGGCGCCCCGGCCCGGCTCAGCCCCGCCAGCAACGGCCGCAGCTGCGCACGCGCTCCCAGGCCGCCTCGCCCTCCGGCAGCGGCGGTGGGGGGGCGGGAGGCCGCGAGCCCCGCCTCCCCGCGCAGGCGCGGCGGGCTCGCGGCCGGCGGCCCCGCCTCCCAAACAAGGCGCACGTGCGGGGCTGTAGAGCCGCGGAGCCGTTGGGGCGGGGCGGGGGGCGCGAGCGCGGCGTGTGTGACAGCCCTCCCCCCCCCCCCCCCCCCCCCCCCGCCAAGGCGGGGACGGGCACCGAAACACTCCCTCATCCAAACATACCCCCGTGCCGCTCCGGCGTCTGCGTTGGAAGTTGAATGGTGTTTATATGATGAAGAAGGTCCCCTCCGCTCTTCCTGGAAAATGGAGGCTGCTGGGGGGAGCGGGGCCTGGCCACTCGCCGGAGGAATAGTCCCTCAGTTCTGGCACATTTTAGTTGTCTCGAATCTGAGCCGATTGCAGTTGACTTTGCTGCTAGTGAGCAGGCAAACATTTTTTCCCTGGTGCAGAACCTCCCTGTGACAGTTCCTCCTGAAAACTGTATCCCACTCTCCAGCTTCATTCCTAAAATGTCTTCCTCAGATTCTTTGAAATCCTGCCCCCCGTCAATTGCCAGCATTTCAGCCAAAGGCTGAGCCTTTTGCTGCAAATCTTTTTGAGGGATGTGGTATATATAAGCTAAGACAGGGATTTGGGTTTTTTTTGCAGAGCTCCTGACTTCACCATCACTTTTCTTACCTCCAAGATAAACCCCAAGGAAAGTCAGATTGTTGAATAAACTTCCTGAGTGCAATAGCCCTTGATTTATATTATTCTTTCTTTGATGTCTTAGTAATCCCCTGTGATCCTGGTTAGTCTGGCAGCAAGGGGCACCAAGGCTCCGCCATAACAGCCTGTCCGTCTTTTTCCCTCCCCAGATAGTACTTCCTGTGTGTCCTCTTTCTTTCTGCCAGCCCTTTTAAAAATTCCTCTTCTGTTATTTCTGGGTTTTAATCTTGTTGCTCACAACTTCTCATACTTTCCACTTCTCCATCATCTCCCAAGCTATAGGAAAAACTGCCTCTGCCTGTCCCAGCCATTTCCTTACCCAGACTGTTGCTGGTCAAAGGTCAGCTTTTAAGTTCCTATCTCTAATCAGTGAAACAATACACGTTCAGCCAGTACCGAGAACCCCTCAGAGAATCGGCTGATTATTCCTGATGTTGTGGATATATATAGACTTGCTACAGTTTTCAAAGAACCAACTACTTAATGAGTTCATACTATTAACAGTAATTAGAGGTTATATACACAGGTTCCCAAAGTTATCAGAGCCCTGATGCACAGAGGATATTGAGGTCTAACATGTCACACATGAGCATTTCTCTGGGGTTTCTGCTCTCCAGAACAGTGGAGGAACCTGAAGGGTTTTCACGTGAGCTGCATGGATCCCAGTTGTCACAGACCAGGGCTTTGTGGCTGAAAGCTGTCCTCCAAAATGGTATGTTTTGATGGTAAGGTTAGGCCTTAAAGAAGTTTGACCTAACGTCACCAAATCCCTGACAGATGTTTGTTATTTTTGCTAAAAAAACCCAAACAAGCAAACAACCAACAAAAACTGGTAACAAAAAAATCCACCGAGATTGGTTAACACAGAAGTAGACAGATTTTACTAGATTACTAAAAATGTGTCATGTTACTCAATAAGAGAACATGGAGATTTAGACATCTTGCACTGTATAAACAGTACTTTAGGCTAAGAGACAAATTAGTCTTTTCAGATCTTGTTTTTATTATGTGCATCTTGCAAGATGAGCTTGCCTATATGGAGGTTATATTTGATAAATATCGTGCTAATGCCACACTCCTCTGCCTCCAACCATTCTCAATTAGTTTACATGCACATGCCAATAAAATACATTAAAACTGTAAAGCTTTCTGTAAAAGCTATTAGTAATACTGAAGAGAAAGTTGGAAGTTGGAAGAATGGTAAAGCAAAGACAGGAGAACATGAAAGATTAATAGGATTGGGTGTTTCAGTATTCCTGCTTTATAGAGGAGATTAGAACAAAGGGTAAAATTCAGAAATAATGAAGAAAGATTGCACTAAGTTAGAAAGTATAAAGGTGACACCTCAGTGATTTGAGAATATAGGGTACTGTATGTTAATAAGATCATTCTTTCTGAGTAATCAAAAAATAAATAGCTAGAACTAACCTCATCTGTGTCCATCTTGAGTATGACGGTGAAGGAAACCAAAAGCCAAATGTTTAATTCATCTTCTGATTTATGGTTTCTGTTGTTTACACCTGCTAGAAACTTCTGGGTCATGTAAAAACAGATATGTCAAATTCTATCTGCAGATCAGGCATTTAAATACTATCATTTGTTCCCCACATTAGTTTCACCACAATTATTATGCGTATAATTGGTTGTGGTTGTGAAATTGCTGCCCAGAAGGTCATGTTGAGGTTTCTCTGAAAATGCTAATCTAATTTTTTACTAGTTTTTACTAACCAGTGTACCATAATAGTAATGTCTGACACTTTAGGAGTGGAAGAGGACCCACAAAATCTCCTCAGAGCCAGACTCAGGATGGGGTATTCTGTGAAAGCTTTCTTCCAAAATAAAATAACCTGACTTCTATGACTTTGCAGATTTGGACATGGCTTTCAATGACCTAGCATTGCAAGTGGCCAGATCCCTCTGTTTTCCTTTGCCGTATCGTAGGGAAACAAAGTTCAGTTTGTTCAGGATCTGAAGTTGGGCCGTGTTTTGGATCCATCTTCCCTGGGCTGAGGGCTTCTGGCTGGGGCTGGAGCGCAGCTAAGGTGGGATGGGCTATCACTTGGGAGTGATAGGGCATGTCTTGGTTTGGTCTGAAGGTGGCACTACAAGGCCATATGTGAAAGGCACTACAGTAGCCTGACACTACGTGGGTATTTTCTCTATTAGTTACGGCTGTGTGGCCTACAGTCCAAACTGCGAGTCTGAGATAAAATGGGGAATAATGTATTCTGCTGCACTTTCCTGTTTCTGGTGTGCTGAATATGGAAGGCAACCCAGTGTCTGTGCAAGCTGCAGGCTTCAGCTGGATTTGAAGCAGCAATGAATTTGGCTCCAACAACCCAAATGAAATATGAAGATAGGTGATTGATGCTCTGAGAAACCGCTGAGATTTCTGTGACCTCCTTGTACTCGGCGTCATTGGCCCACTGGCTTTATCTGAACAACTGACATCATCTGAACACTGTCATCTTCAGCGTCCACAGAAACTGCCCTCGACCTCGAACATGCTTTTCAGTTAATGTAACTGCAGTTACACATGGAAATTTACGGGTTGGATACTTTTAAAATCATGGGCTAGTCCCTCTCCCTCAGCTGTTAGCCCAAAGTGATGGGAGCTGGTGAAGAAGGTGACTGCAAAGGTACATTGGTGCTGTAATTGAACTCCTTTATCTTGCCCCATGGTGAACTTTTCCAAGAATAAATACGAAGCCCACAAGCTATACTGCTGTACTGGCAGCTCTAGCTGATGGCTAGAGTCTGGCATGCTCTATGCTAGCTATCTTCTTTTTCCTTTTATCATGCTCGCTTCACCAGTAGTAGGGAGAAGGCAGCCACACTGTGCAACCTCCTATTCGTGAAGAATCACCAGAAGCTGGGAGAAGCTCTTTTAGGATAGCTTTATGCTATACTGTAGAAGTACAAATTTGCCCTAATGTGGGATTGGGTACCATCTCTTTTTGTCTTGCAGAACCCTATATAACATTTTTAGGTGTTTTGTCCGGGGAAACATATTAATGCATTTTGACTAGCAAAAAGGTATATAGAAGCCCTATATTTAGAAGAGAAATGCACACTATGAAAAAAAGATTTTAAAGGAAATCAGAATATAGGCCATAGCTTTCAAAAATTAGTGATTTAATTTTGCAAGAATCATGTAAATAGAGTGAAGAGGCCTAAATACTTATTTCAGCATGTCAAGAGAGGCACAGGAAAATGAAGACAACAGAAGTTTGGGACGTGTTATAAAAATACATTGCTCATTGACAGTGTCTAGAACACAGACAGGTTTGTGTGACACTCACTTGTGTTTTATGAAGTTAGCCTCATGGTGTCACCAATCACTGCTCTGTTGGTGAAATACAGTGATAATGGGATGTAATTGGCTGCATTTCTTCACTTTTAACAAGAGGGAATGGCTGAGGGGTTTGATATTTTTAATACCACATGCTTGAACTAGAAGATTTGTTAATAGATTACTCAGTGACACTCAAGGTCACGTGAGTGTTCCCCCTTTCAAGCTCAAAACAGTTCTCCCTGCTCAAGAGAACTCACATTTAATGAAAAGTTTGCTCATTTGTTTCTCAAGCGAGTATCCTCGAAGATGCAATATAGCAGTTTTGATTCAATTCTGCAGCTTCAGTTGCTTTGAATGCAGCACCAGGAAGCAATCAAGGCTGGCTTTGGACATGGGTGGGAGCCTGCATGGTTCACCTGGATGGCTCAGCAAGTAGTGCCCCTGCCTGGGTCAGTGTGTGAGCTGCGTGCTCAAGGAGGAATTTGTCTTTTCACATCCTGTGTTACAGATAACCAAGTGGTGGATGCACGGTCTCATGCTCATTATGTGCTTGTCTCCCAGCCAGCTGAATCAGGGATTTGTCCAAAATGCACCACGATGCCTGTGCCTTGCTGTGGTGGGAGCTGCAAGCAGCAGTGCAGCTGGATCCTGGGCCATGGAAGTACTCCCATGTCCCTTGCTCAGGTGTAGCCTAAACACACACTGGTCATCTGGGCACCATCTGTATCAGTGCAGAATGAGAGGCACCTCTGGAGGGGGCTTCAGCCCAGGGATCATCATCATCCGTCTGAGGACAGAATGGATCACCTTCTCTCCATTGGCTCTGTTACAGAGGGAGCCCAATGTAGACTTTGAAAAAATAACTTTTAGATACCTAAAAGTTAGGACCCCACTTCAGGGGGTCTGGCTTCATCTTCCTTTTCTCCAGGCCTTGCTTGCGCAGATGGAGGACGGACAGGGATGAGGCATCAGGCTGGTGGGGAAAACCACTGAATCCCCTGGGCCTGTGCCCTTCGGCTGTCCCCTGCCTTCCTGCCTCCCCAGTGACCCATTGCTGCCAGCGTACTCACAGCAGGCTCTGCCTGCAGCTGCTTTTGGAAGCAGCCAGGAGATGTGTGCAGTCAGCTGATGGTATATTATTTTGCAGTTTCTAGGCCTGCTACTGGCAGTTCATCATGCCATTGGAATTATAATGGGCGACCTTTTGTTCAGGTTTGGCGATTAAAGCCAGATTTTAATATGCTTATCTTCCTCTCTGAGCTGTTACATACTTTTAAACATGCAGTCTGTATTGACATACTTGCCTCTGAAAGCCGCTTTCATTAAATAATCTAACCAGACTGTGAAGTTCCTGGAATATGTTTGTTTTGTTGTGTGTGCAGATGCAATGAGAGGGAGACCTGGTGGGACACAGGCTGGCAGTGCTAAGCTGTGCTGGGTGGAGAGAGCTCCCCGACCAGCAAGAGAGTCCTCTGGTGATGAGGTGCTGTGGTTTTCAGCCGCAGTGTTTTTAAAATGAGCTGCAGCTGCATTTAATGCTTTCCCGATATTGCTGTCCCCCCTGAACGTGGTGATATTATGCCAAATAAGAGGCCAGAGAAGGGCACGTTGCACACCTGTCACGGCTGTAAGGAGAGCTCAGGAGAGCTGAAGAGGCCGGGAGAAGAGAAGGCAGCCATGCGTGAGGGGATGTCTCCAGGGCTAAAATCTTGATGTGGCTTTGCATGAGCCTGGAGATATAATCTGTGCCAAGATGGTTTGAGAAGACCGCTCTGCAGTGAGTTTTAAGCCTTTTACTCCTAAATATGTGCTAAATTTCTGTCTTCAAAGCTGCAAGATTAGCATTTTTCAGCTTGCTATCATATACTCATGAAGCATTCCACAAAAAAAAATCTCTTAGTAACTGATCACCTATTAAGGGATCAGACTTTGGATTATTTTTTTTAGACACACATAAAATTCAGAACATCTGAGGTCTAAAGTCGCTTTTTATGCACAATATTTTTGGTATAAAAGACAAGGAGTTCACCTTGCAGTTTGCTGGGCCAGAGGTGACTGCCCCATGTGGAAGAGGTGTGCAAGCTCCCTTGTTCTACAAGGAGGAACGCTAGACATGTTCAAGAGTGTCCGAAGGAAAAATCTATGCCTAAATATAACAATATCTGTGTAGCAAGTGAATCTCAGTTCCCAAAATGCAGTTCTATCTCTGGACATGCACATCATTTTTCATGGCTGTTTCTGCCTGGTTCACCTTCACTTGGAGATAACCTTGTAGCAAGTTTTGCCTTGTAGCTATTCTTGTCCATAGCAATTTTTGGAAAAGAAAAAGTTTGAAAATACTTGTGGTCTGTGAAGAAGCTTCCTTCCTTTCTTCTTTTTCTTTAAATTACATCATCAAACTGACATGTTGATTGAAACGAATGGGCATGGATTTCCATCCAGCCTAGGGTGCTAGTGACTGAATATTGTTATTGATGGCTTACATAAAATGTGTTTGATGATCTTATCTAGTTTCCTAGCTGTTGCTGTCACACAAAACCCACACAGATCTGTTATCACCAGTTAGAGGAGAGACTGAAGACAAATAAGGCAGATACGTTTTTCAGTAGATGTTACGGAATTTTTAAGTCTGTCAGAAGACTCGACCCTCACTGTTTCTCTTTCAATCCAGCTGAATGTTTGTGTTCCTTTTAGTCTTTCAGGTGCATTGTGCCTACAGCAATGCCTACAACTGGGTACATCAGAGGCACCAGCTCTTCACAATGCCTCTTGCTGCCCGTTACAACTGCCCCAGAAGGGCAAATTTCCTTTCTCAGCCGTGAGGGCAGGTACACTCAGCAGCACCTCCTGCTGGTTAAAAGCACATGTTTAAGCCTGATTCGCACATCTTAAGGTCCCTTTGGACCACTCTGGCATTGTAAATGTCCCTGAAGCAGGTACCCAGAGTGCAGAATTCAGCTCGTAGCTTTTCTGCAGCTGTGTACTGACTGGGATCGGAGACTGTGCCTCCTTTCAGCCACGGGCACAGAAATTCAGAACAGATGCTCATAAAGGCATCCCAAAACAGGTACCCTGCCTATATCTACTTGGATGCCTGCACATGTGCCCATCTGTCGGGATGGCACTGGGCCCAGGCTGGTTGAGTCCTCATCATAGGCGCTGATGCTGTGCCAGGTATGGTGTTTGGTACCTGACCCCCGTAACCTGGCAAGTGACCTCCTAACGGCATGGTGGCCTCCTCAGACAGCTAGCACATATGTATCTGAACAATGTTTTTTCACTCTTGACCACACCTGTTGACCTCCGCTTCAGCAGAAGAGGAACGAGAGTTCAGGGGCTGTTTGCCAGATACACGGGTTGTCTTGCAGTAGGCAGCTTGGAAGCTCTCACACTGCTTCTCCTTTTAAGGGAGAGGGAGCGTATGCCAGCAAAGCTCTCGGGCTGTTCCATGGAAGGTCATGCCAATGTCAGTCTGTGGCAATAGGAAGAAAATGAGTTTAAAAAAAAAAAAAGAGAAAATCCTGCTGAGCTGAAAGCATAAATTGAGCACTTCCCTTGCTGAGTGGATGAAGTGTTGCCTAAGAATATAGGATGCTCTTTTGTATAAACAAAAGAACAGAAGAGGTTTGCTGTGCTGGAAAGTAAAGTGAAAAAGAAAGGAGCTGAGCAAAATCCTAGTCACAGCTGAAAATATCAGATGCAATTGATTCTCTACAGGAGCAACTCATCATCCTTTAAAGCTATACAAATACATATTTGCAGGTTTTGTCAATGAAGCCATGAAAGCTCTGCTTGTGTGTTGATTTCAACATTGTCTAGATGGACAAAGTCAATTAAAGCAATTGAATGTAACAGAAGCAGTGTAGGTCAGCTTCTTCTGGGAGACCAGAGAGGATAATTTTCTGACACCACTTAGCTAATGGGGTGATGCCTGTACTCCGCAGATCACTGTCTGTGCTCAAAGTTTTGACTTAGGATTAAATTTTACTACAGCTGAGACACACAATCCCTCTCTAAGTTCCAGAAATCAGATTTAGGTCTGCATAAGGTCCTTAAAAGTAAAGCCAATGTAAACAGCACAGGACTTAATGGAAATCCTATAAAAGTATAAATCCAGTGGATTTACTTCCTGAAGCAGTAACAAGAGTTAGTTGTGCAAAAGCTACGATTGATCCAGCGTGACTAACTCTATATTTTGTAATGCATCTTTTACAGCCGTGTTTAAGTACCTTGTATGTCGAGGACATTCACACTGATTAGGACAGAAAAAGACGGTTTTCACTCTGTTCTTTGGGGGTGCATGCAAGGTTGTTTTGGATGATCTTCTAGGTGGTTTCTGCTGCATACATTCAAAAAGATAATCTGCATTGTGTTCTGAGGGTACATAGTGCAAGCCCGCTCTTTTTTCTCATGGGAGAAAACTCCACAGCCCGGGATGCTTTACACTGTGTTCTTCTTTCAGCTTCTGCACCTTGTGCATGTTTGGGTACGTTTCCTCTGCACAAGGGCTCAGAGTACTTTTGTTAGTAGCTGTAAACGGAGATTTTTAAGGAGATTTTCCTAGCCTGTCAACTCTAAAATTATATTAAAAGACTTGTAACAAGATTTAAGCTCTTGGGCCTAGGCTTCCGGTTATGATCTTCTTCTAATGGGATAACTCAAATGATGCTCATGGTCCATACTGATGGGAGAAGGCCCTGGGTCCGAATAAACAATTTGTAGATCCTTAAAAAATTCCAGACACAAATCACTCAGAAATCCAGAGGCAGGAGATCGAAGCTTTCTTTGTTGGAGACGTTAACAAAGATAGCACTGGATTATCCTCAGATTAAAATACATCCAGTTAACACCTCTTGCCTTTGCCAGCTTCATTTCTGACCCATCATGTAAAAATTATTACAGAAACCTCAGATTCATTAAAACTGAAATATGCTATCAGCAAAGCAGTTGTTTACCTGGGTTACCCCAACACAGCCAGGCAGCAGTGTTGTGGCGGCCAGCCTAGAAGTGTCACCCTTAGGAGGGTTTAAGAGAGCCCTCCTCCTAAACATGCTGTTTAGGCCCTGCTTTCTTTGTTTTACATTCTCCCTTTCCAATTAACTTTTAGTCAAGGCAATTAATATCTTGTTGCTCTACAAATGGCTTCCACAAAATATAAATCATCCCTATATTTTCGTATTATCTTGTCTTCGTGACTAACCAAAAGGAGTTCTAGTAAACTTATAAAACCAGCATGTTTCCATTTTCCTTCCCAACTAGGAAAAAGGCTTCCTGTAACCTTTCTGGGTAACATACATGCCTACAATGAAGTTCACTGGCATTAGGTGAACACCTCACCTCTAAATATTCCCAACCTGTATTTCTGCAAAATTAGAGCATTCCCTCAAGGTTGGGAGAGACCCTCCTGGCTGGACTGATAACAAGATTACACACTGATAGGCAGCCTTTCTTTGGAAAGAAATTTTAATACATCTTCAACGTTTAATCTTGTTGGTAACAGCTTTGGTCCTGTAACAGTAATCAGATTTTGGTAGTGTCATGTCACCGTTAATTTCTGTTACTAGAAAGATTTCTATTCAGTCAATTGTTAATACTGCAAGTTAAATCGTAACCTATGCAGCTACAATACACTTAGGGCTTACTAAAATTTTAAATGAAACCTAACAGTAGATGCTGAACCTTTCTGTTGGCCTTTGTTGTATTTTAAACAATGAATACCCACATACTAATTACACCTTTACTTGGACGTTTTTCTTTGCCAGTTTTTTGCGGTACATCACACACAGTGGACCAGAATTCTTCTAATTAATTTTTCTGGTAATTGTTTCTCTCTTAGCTTGCACTGCTTACCTTTTAGTTGCCACTCTAAACCCAGCACACCTATGGACAAAGTGAAGCTGGATAGCCAAGTTTGTATCTTCCTGCTGTACACTTAAAGGGAGGCATTGAATTCATCCTCAGTCTTGTGATGCTGGTTTCAAAATGTCCAGAAATGTCTGGTTGTGCATAAATACCAGCATCTCATGAATCACATACGTGCAGGTAAAAAGTCCAGAATGACACAGACAGGGTCTTCCTGTCCCAACAGCAAGAACCGTGTTTGGATAAAGTGTGAGGGTTGCCAAAATGCAAATAGTTCTTAAATTATGTGCTGCAACACCATGGCAAGTAATAAAACTGTGTGAGTATAATTATTTTTAAATTATTTAAATAAGTAATAAAATTAGAAAGAGATCTTTTATTCTTAAGTTGTAAAACTTTAACATGTTATCTTAGCTATTATCAACTAAGTAAATTATTTATTTCCCTATCCATTTGTATTTGACTGAATAATTATTCTAATCCCCTTTTATTAGTCAGATGACGTATTATAAACTGAATCCATTACAAGTTTGTCTTTTGTGGTTGATGCATTTTACACATAGAACTTTGCCTAATAGCTTTCATCTGCATTTTCGAGAAAGGTTCTTCTTAACCATAAATGTATACAACAGGTTCTGCTAGCTAAAAATCTTTAAAAATAAGCAAATCCTACAGCTCAAAACTGAGCTAAAACGAGAATTTTATTCAGAGAGCACCCACTGGATGTCTTGGTGGTTTTGCCTCGAAACTTTCATAGGGTTAAAAGGAAACCCACCCCTCACCACACCATGCTATAATGAGCATCTTTTCCCGTTTCAGGCTTTTTCAAGTATTTCCCAATTTATAGACTCTTAATACATGTTCTTGTATTTGGCAAAACATAGGAACCCCCCTCACCCCAGGTCATGCTGAAAAAGTACATTCCAGATTTGTGAACCTTCCTTTTTTTCCTTGGTGACTTTTTTCTTCACGGTAACCATTGAAATTAATAAACTTAGAGAGGCTTCCCACTGCTTGCTTCAAGTAATCATCACAGAAATCCTTTGGGCTTCAACTTGCAAATCCTTACAACATTCTAAAACAACATCATTATTAAAAGAAAAATATTTCTTTATTTCATTCCTAACAAATTGTATAGAATTATAGCCTAATTTCACTGCTAAAGAATAAGCTTGCAGCAGCAATTCAGTCTTTAAAATTTCCACACCACCAGGCCAAGTGGCTATAAATCATAGCTGGTAGGGGCTGGTTGAGGCAGCTGCTGGGGACGCATTCTCCCAACTGATACTGTTTCAATTAATTAACATTGGAAACATTATCCACAACATTCTTGCTTTTAATAGTCCTAATTGGATACACGTAAGTCTCATATATTAACAGCTCAGTGAAATTCAATCATTTGTGGACAATTCAGACTTAAAACTACAAAAACTAGTAACGTTATAATATCCTTAGTTTTCCAAGCATTCTCCCACAAAAATGTGTCAAAATAAATACTGCTTTGGCTTCCCCAGTTTAGCAGGTGTGCCCAAGTTGGTTTATAGCAACTGCAATTAATTATCTAATTCTCCCTGGACCAATGCCCTGTGCTTCCAGTCATCGGTTTCCTCGCCGTTGTTTTAATAATATGATTAATTTGATCCATCCTTCCAAAAAATAAGGCTCATAGAAAACAGGTAATTTAAACTGGGCTTCCCGTAGTTTCAGACATCTGGCCACTATGGTTGGAATCAGGAATTGTCAGCGTCACCGCTAAAGAAAAGTTCCTCAAATGCTCCTAAAAATGCTCCCCAACTTTGGTTCCAACAATGGGCTGGGGCCAGAAGCTATTTTTAAAGGGAAGGCTTGCCTCGTCTAGGTATAAAACATACGGATCTCCGCATCTGGATGCACATAATTATACATCTCTTCTAACCCACACTTAATTTTTAAAGCTGATTGTCAAATATAGAAATCATAAATATATCATCATTCAAATAAACCCTCATTAGTATCCTAGTAATGAGAAAAACCTCTAATAAAATTACATTTATTAAAAACAAAAATGCTGCTGCATCTATCCCTTATTAAACATAAATGTCTTAAACAGAATGTCCTTCACAAATCTGCTAGCTCTAGCTTTCTGAAAGGTTTATAGAAACTCAGCAAGTTTAAAGATATTTTTTGATGGTGCCGAATAAATTATATCTTCATGCACAAAGAGAAAAAAAGCTTGAAATGAAATCTAAATCTTATTTCATGCAATTTTACTAATTAAGAGAAAGTTGTAAAATTCCTGGGAGCCAATTTTTCTAGCCTTCGTGAAAGCATGTACAGCATATATGTCTGTCAAGCTCACAAAGTGTTTGTATTTAGTCAATGTTAGTAATTCCCCAGAAGCAAGGCTGTGGGAAAGCACACGTAACCTGCTACTCCAGCGTCCCCCTGCTCCCCGGCTGGCCAGCTGCCGAGCGGTGGCCAGAAAGCAGACTCGGAAAAAGCAAAGAAGTAGCGGCTGCCACAGTGGAGGAGGAAAAAAAAAAACCCACAAATAACTCAGCAATTGTCTTGGAGCAGCTAAATTGGGAAGTGTTAACTGGTAAAACAAAAGGCTGTGATTTTCTAGTGGGTTATTTTCTGCTCTGCTGTATGAGGGACCTGTTTCTGACCCCCCGGGGGCATGGCTTTCCGCTTCAGGGACTGAGTCATGCCTTGCTCTCACGTGTGCCTGCAGGAGGTGTCACTGGGGGATGACAAGGCCAACTTTGGGATGCTGGTCACTCTTGCGCACTGTAAGTGATTTGAATAATCCAGGCAGATAATTGGGGCAGAGTGCAGATCATTTACCAAGGCTGAGGTAATGCTGTGGCTTGTGACAGAAAACTGTTTCAAAGTCTGGGTTTGGGCCAGACAGGCAGCAAGGGCAAGCTTCCCATTTTGGAAAGCTGTTTTCTGGTGGAAGTAGTGTTTTTTTAACCACGGCACACACAGAGCATCCTACCCACTAGAAGAACCCCGCACCTTCGTGCATCCGCCACAAAGACATCACCTGACATCTGCAGATCTTGCTGGCATCAGGCCACCAGCACCCCTCTGAAATGTGGATATTTCTGTAGCAGGACCTTTTACAAAAGAAAGTAACAAGCGGTGTTTCATCTTCTGTCTCGGGGGAGAAGATGTTGGTCCTTAGAAGATGTTTTTGTAACAGTTCTGGCATGTCTTGTAAATGTTGGTTCTTTGAACAACTACATCTGTTCAGCTGGCACCGTGTAACTGCTTTACCATTTTTCACCCTAGCTGAAGTTATTGGTCTGTGATAACTTGCTGCTGTGGATACACAATTGTTTTTAATGAAGTTTTTTCCAGTTCCGACTCCATCCTGTCTGACTTTTCTGTTGTTGTATGTATTCTTATTTCTCATGCAAAGAAACAGGAATCATCATAGTAGCTTGCAGGAGAAGTCATTTGTCTGAGTAAAATCCACTGCTAACGCAAATGCCAGCTACACACTGGGGGAGGAGATGAATACGTTAGGAACACCATAAATGGTCTATTTCTTCTGTCTTGACCCAGCATCTCCTGGGAGGTTTCAGTTATATCAGAGCATAAATTCTTGAGGGGCTCGAGCCACAGGTTTCAGCTTTCTCTCATTCATGGTAATGAGAGTCAAGATCCTTTCGTGCATCATCTTTGATTCATTGCACCAGCCTTGTGCCTGAATAATATGCCTGAGCATCTGGTTTTCCAAGGCTTGCAGTTCCCGCCTCCTGAAGATGAGTGGAGGAGGCTTGGAAAACATTACTGTCCCAAATGTCTTGACAACATACGAAGATAGACCCAGCCTTGTATTATCCCACCTTCCAGTGATGTAATACAGGGCACAGAGCCAAGCTGCAGGAGAAATTTTGCTGTGTGAAGTCACAGAGGCATGAAGCAGCTATGTTTCCTTTTGCTGAGGGCCTGGGAAGTCAGAGATGCTGAACAGAGATGAGGCAAAGCCAGAAGGTGGGCTCATGGACACGTCTTCTGGAGCAGAGCTTGTGCTGGAGTTCTGAGCCCACTCGAAGGCTCTTACCTTGAGCAGGGGGAGCATGGGGCTGCAGAGCATCCCCTGGGAGCGACTCTTCCTCAGGGTAGAGAGCGATGCTGAAAGCCGTGAAGGGTGTTCGCTCCACGTGTCGCGAATGAGTGAATGCACCACCACAACGTGGCATGATGTCTTGCACGGCGGAGCTCCAGCCACAGCTGGGGCCTCAGGGCACTATGGCAGTTGTCAAATAAAGAGTAAGACTCATCATTTCCATATCCTATTCAGTGTAATGATTCGTCAGGAAGACTTCACTGTGTGGTGAGGAAGAAAAAACCGACGTATCGTAGGAGCCCAGGAGGACTCTCTCAGAGAGGTTCAAGTGATGCAGTGGCATTTGTGTCCAGCCACGTTCATCCCAGCCAACTCGGAGCCACTGGACCACATCTGCACTCAGGTTGACTAGTGCGCACCCTCCATTTAGATTCGTGTCCAAGGAAACAGGGTTTGACCTCTAACTGCTCCAAAGGGATTTCCTCACATTCTCCCATGGCTCTTACTCATGTTTCTCGTATTTAGTGTGGCCACACACTGAAAAAAAGTTCTTTCAGTCACATAAAACTCCTCCCCCTCCACTCTCTCTCTCCTCCCAGATTATGCTGGGCCACATATTTGGGTAAACTATGTGGAGGGGTTTTCTGTGTTTGCTGTCTGACATTCTCTGACTACAAAATCACGGATTAATAAAATGTGCTTCCTGAATATGTACACGTGCTGCTGACACAGTTGTTGTTTTGGCCAGCAACCCTTTTCCCATGACGTTAGGGAGCTCTCTCTCTGGGAGGTGCCTCCTGAACTTTGTTCGCTACCCCTTTACATGTCAAAAGCAGGAATGTTCACTTCTGGGATGACAAGAATGAGCTCTCCGAAAACACAAGCCAGGGTAGCTGTGCTAAGCTACGATCTGCATGATGACACGCTGTTGTGTAATTAAGGGATAGGACAAATACTTCATTGACCTTTACTCTGATATCTGCTTATTTATCTGCATTAGATAAACAGCCAATGGCTGTATCTCACCCTCAGCAAACAGCGAGTTCTGTCAAATACCATTTTGTTGCTTTATTTTATGGGGAGGAAGGAAGATTACCTTTTTATTACTTCTTTCAGGGATGCTTCACTGCAAGGCCTGCTTTTTGCTGCCCTGGATGTTTGGCGCTTTTATACCTTGGGCCAGATTTTGCCCTCTGGCAAAATTCTGCCCTGTACAAGATCTTGAGCATGCTGCACATTTGACGAGACTGACAGCAGTCAGCTCTAGGCTTAAAGACAGAAATAGCAGATCCTTATCTGAACTTCTATGAACTGGGTGCGGGGGAAGGCACTTTGGTCTGGGTCAGAGATGGAGCTTCCAACAAGTTCCAGCTCGGTTTCTGTAAGGCTATTGTAGTCCTGGTATAAGAAGAGAGAAAGAGACAGCCTTTGACTAGACCTTTGCAAATTATTCCTCCGTTATCATCTAAAATGCTAGTATAGCTAGGCCTTTATTTTATTAGTTGCAGGGAGTATAAAGCAAGCTTGTCTTATGCAAGCAGCTTCTCATCCCATCAGCACCAGCCTGGCATGAGAAGGGTGTCTCCTTTTGATTTTCTTTGCTCAGTTAATGTGGTTTATTTCACACTCGGAAAAGCTAGATGCTAGAACTTAGCAGGGGAGAAATTTAATTTCAAGCTTGAACACAAAGTTTGGGATGTGGTTCAGATTTCCAGTTTCCTTTAGCTTGTGCTCAGCACCAGTGACTAGATTACTGAAAGGACCGTTTCTCTCAGTACTCCCCTTATTTTACTAAGGATGAATGTGAGACAGAATCCCAAACCCAAATGTCTCCCAAATTTTGAGGTAATTTGGACCTGGCTCTAAAATCTTCAGAGCTTTTTTCTCTAGGAATAAAAAACTTCCCTCCAAGTTGCATTTTGGAGAAGTTCACACCCAGTTTATCTTGATCTCTAACCTATCAGCCTGCCCTGAGAGGGTTTCATTTCTCTACTGAATTCTGCACTGTCCTTTTTCTGATCAGCACTTTGTCTGCATTTTGTGTCTGAGCCAAAGACCACAAAAACCTTACAAGGATGTCTTTGTGGACTTCAGGGACAGCTACGTTAAGCTACGACATGTGTTTCCATGTGCCTTCAATCATGGGTTTTGGCGGAGTTGTGAAGAGATTTGGTTCTGTCTTACTGAAAACAAGAAATCCTGGATTTGATTTGAGTCACTCTTTGCTTCCTCCTTCCTGTGCTGAAATGTTCAGTAACTTACGGACGTCTTCCTAAGCAGTGTTAACATTTGATCCAGAAACCTTTGGTGGCGTGCTGATTGATATACAGCCACAGGCTAAAAAAACCCCCACTTTTCCTGGACTCACTCCAATAGCTTTGATCTAGAAGCTGAAGAAATTTGCAAATGTTTTGTAATAGGAAAGAGAAAGATATTTTCCAGAATGTTGAGGAGACATTGTCCAAAAAGACTGTTACACACTAAGGTGGAGATGACATATGAAATAGTTAAATCACAGCAAGGCTGAATTATTCATGGAGAAAGGAAATTGGCTGCTTACCTTTGGGAATGGAAATCTGAATGAACCTAAGGTTTTAAAATGAAATAAGTTGGATGGTTTCAGCCCTCTCCCTGGGGTGTGATAATGTCAGCATCACGTCTTGATCTCTTTTGGAAATGCCCTTTCTTTCTCTCCTGTTCCTTCTCCCACAGCATATTGTTGCTGTCAGCTTGTCATTTTGATGGTGTTTGCTATTTCTCCCAAACTTAAGGTGAGCAGAATTGCAATTGGGTGAGCATATATGGAGTGCTCCTGCTTGGTATTCAGCAGCAAGGAAAGATGGCTACCAAGCAGCTGGTGGGCATAGATTTTCAATACCGGTGCAGTCTGCACAGATTTATTTTCACAGTCCAGTCTGTAATCCATAGGTTTCTTGAGATGCGAAATGCAATTCTGAACATTCTCCTGTCACACTGTGTGCATGTGTGTGCTCGTTGTTTGCTTGTGTGTGCATGTGTGCATGTGCGTGCATGTGTATATGCTTGTGTTGGGGAGCCTCCGGGGTGCCAGGACTTATCTTGCCTTTGAGGGGGATCATCACTCTTCTCCTGTCTTCAGAAAATAGGATGGCACTGTGATGAATTGATAGACAAGCGCTGGTCTGATACGAGCTTTTTCAATCTCACAACTGGTATGCAAATGCAAAGAGTACGTGAACTCATCTATATTTATTGTTCTTCCCTCTTTGCCATGGCTTCTATTGTCTCTTCTTCCTGACAACCCAAACAAACAATCTTTCACTCCCTCTCCTCCCACATCAGCTTGCACAGTAACAGCTCTCTGGACCTAATTGCTAGCTTTGCTTCCTTCCTATCCTTGTCTCCTTCCTCTCCTCGCAGCTCAATTTCTGGCTTATTTAATCCACCTACTACCAGAAGTTTCCACTGTGCAAAAGGAAGTTCTAGATACCTGCATGGGAGGCTTGTCTCATTGCAGCAGGGAAACCTGTTTGTTTAGGCAAAGGTATTAACTACACCTACATATGCAACCATATGCTTTCAAACATGGATTTCTGCAAACCACCATTCTGGAAGTTAGGTCTTCATTTTGGTTCTGCTTTCTCTGACAATCTACTGTCAAAAAGACAGCAGAGAATGACCGCATCAGACAAGTTTATTTCTTGCAGAAATCCCTGGAAGCTGTACAGAGGGCACAAAAACCCTGGCATGGAGGAATGGGAAGAGCAGTTGCATCTATTCCACCTGGAAATTCCACATCTAGCAGGATAATCCAGATTTCTGGGTACTGGAGATGAACAGAATGGCCCAAAGCAGCTACAACGTGTCAGGATCTGTCCCGTAATAGAGGCTGAATGTCAGGAAGGATTAACCATTTAGGTAGATAACGAAAACTGTTACATATGATAGGGTAATGGGAAATATAAATCACTGTGCTACATGACCTAAGGCAGCTACTAACAGACTAGAGTTTGGAAAAGACTTTCCCCATGGGCAGATGGGCAGATTATTCTTCCGTTTTCCATGGCAGAAATTCTCGTCTCTAGCTCTGAAACATTTGCTACTGGAGCATGTGGTTCCCTGACATCTTAAGTTGGCCTAAGACGGGGCTGCAACAGGCTCCCACCTTCCACCCTTCCTACTTTTCCATGCAGGAGTCTCCATCAAACTGAGAATGAGGGAGTTTCGTCCACGGGGACCCTCTGAAGGGTGAGTGGTGACTGGAAAAGGCAACCTCCCAGGGGCCGGTGCTGTCCCTGGCACCTGTTCTGGGAAGCGTGTAAGCACCTCTGTAACTTAAGGAAGATTTTAAACACCTCTCTATTCCACACTGAGATGCTGCTTTGCCCTTAATCCACACCTCCAGACTACTGACAAAAATTTCAAGCCTGTTTACACATACTTTGAGCCTGGGCTAGTTGCCTAGGTGGGGCTGCTAGGTCTGGGCCAGAGCCTGGGTTTTGTTTTAATTAGGTCCTTAATCTGCCCGCTCTGCTGTGTACTGTGCAGTTCCCCAGTGCCATCTCATGGCTCATCCAGGTTTTATTTATCGACGTTTGTCCCGTTTCACTTTGGATTCCCCTCCGGTGTCCTATACGGTACGTACTGCCTACGTACAGCCGGCTGGCGCCGGGGCACGGCTGCAGTCCCCAGGGCCCGGGGAGCGAGCCGACCAGCGTCAGCAGTCGTCCCCGCCGAGTCCTCACAGGAGCCAGAGGAGCACTTCAAGGCTCGGTGCCTTGCGCAACGTGTTTGCAGGCTCTGTAGGTGCCGGACTGTCTCAAAGAGGCTGGAAGAGGGGATCAAGCAGGTGACTACTTGAGATGAAGAGACAATTATGCCTCCTAAAGTGAGCATAAACTGACGTTACGCCTAGTGTTAAGAGCATGAAGTTAAACCCACACTTACGCATTTTTCACTGAACTAGGCACCTTACCGTGTATCCAAATAGGGGCTGATTCTGCAACCCCTGTGTGTGTGAATAACACACATATATATATGTATAAGATACAGAGCAGATACAGACCGACTAGGGGAACGGCAGGTGAGGATGCTGGGGGAGCTCTAGCCCTTTCCATAGGCCCACTTAATTCAGCCCATGCATGCACACTCAAACACTGCAGCAGGTAGCGCACGACTCTGTAGCCTTCTCGTCAGGGCAGGTCCAGCCAGCATCAGCAGAGTTTCCTCGTGCAGAGGAACCACTTAGGCGTCTCACTCTCACTTTTTTGGGTGCCATGGAAGTACTAGGACTTCCACTTCATCTGTGTTAAAACAGGACAAAACTGGTACAAAAAGCACAAAAAATCAGAGAGTTTCTTGCACCATCCAGAGAAAATAATGGAGAAAATGTTCCTTTCTGTCCCTGGTTTATACCTTCTCTTCCCTCTCTGATCACCTTGAACCGGCACTCGAGTGATTGTGTTGTGAGCTGGCTCTGAAAGCTAAACAGGCTGAAAACTAACTGTCCAGAAACCAAGTGGTTTGTTTTCACACAGGATCATGTGTGGGGCACCTCGGGCCGGTCCCCAGGTCTTGCTGGGAGGGGAACCTCAGCGCCAAATTTGCTGGTAGGGCTGATGCTCCCATTGCAGCAGTCTGGACGGACCCAGCTCCCACTGGATGCAGGTCCCCAAGCTCTGCTCTTCCTAAGGAATTTGGCTGCTTTGTGTGGAAGTTTTAGCCAGCAATAGAGACATAGAGTCTCAGTCCTGCTCTTCAGTCTGCAATGTAACCACTGCTCAACATGGGTCAGGTACAAAAAAAAGCCCTTTCACAGAAGAGTCAGATAACTGAAGTATTGTATACGGAAGCATTCCTATTGACTACAAAAACACAGCACCCATTTTAACTCTCTGCTCTGTATTAAAATCAATAACCACGCCAGAAGTTGCCACTGTTTGTCTTCCAGGTATGGAAGACAGAAACTTCAGTTCTTGCTCAGAATTGGTGGAAAATAAAGCAGTAAAGCAAGCCCCGCTGCAGGATGTGACAACGGAGCCAGCTGTGGGGGCAGCTCTCCTTTGGAGGCATGGCCTCGGCACCCCAGGAGTGTCCGTCAACATCCAGCTTTCCCCTGAAGCCCTTCTGTAGAGTCAGAAAGAAGGAGGAATGATCCTCTGGTGCCTCACACCATCTCAAGAGATGCCAGCGTAGCCAATGCAACACAGATACCAGTGTGAAATAGCAAATACCAGGATCTGGCTTTATAACTATTTTTTTCTGGATGCTTAATCTGCAAAAGGAGAGTGCGCGCCGGCTCAGTGTTCATAAAGCTTTATCGACATTATTAATGATTTTCAATTAAAAAATAACAACAATTATGTGGACAACAGTGCCTCTGGGAGTGAGACTGCTGTGCCATATGCTGCCAGGCAAACACCAGAGGAATCTCTACCAAGGGCACTGGGAGGCTGGCCTGGATTGTGCCTCCTTGCTAAGCTGACATGAGGTGGCAGTGTTTCAAAATTCAACTGCAGCGCTAGCACTGCTTAAGCTTTCCACTGTCATCCTCCTACAGGGTAAAGATCATCAGTAATACTCTTCCATAAGGGGTCATCTGCCTCCTGTTTGTTCTTAGCGTTTATTTAATACACCCTATTCATGGGAACAGTCTC
The DNA here is from genome assembly GCF_964195595.1 of Calonectris borealis. Taxonomy (NCBI): domain Eukaryota; kingdom Metazoa; phylum Chordata; class Aves; order Procellariiformes; family Procellariidae; genus Calonectris; species Calonectris borealis. The sequence continues at coordinate 82,781,298 of NC_134314.1, forward strand.
TAAAATTTACGGGAGCTGATTCTGAGTCTCTCTTTGAAATGTTACTGTCTTGTTTGGAAGTAGGATACTGGCACATAAATATGTAGCAGGCTAGTAATATAAGCTATTTTAATATGAGAAGGCCTATGCTGTTTTATCTTATGTCAAATTTGGAGGCACTTAAGCTAAGCCAAATAAAGCCACTCCTATGCTGTTATGATTGCTCAGTTGGAAGGCTCTAGTACTATGAAGCATTGATATAACAGGCAACTTGTCTTACGATGACAATTTTCTCATATCTGCACACAACCACATTCACAGAGAGATGCTGTAACACATTTGTCTTGAGCATCACCTTATGTGCTCTGTGAGATGGCACTGTATAGGGCATCGCAGTGGGGGATGATCAGACATCTCCGGTGCAAAGGGCCATGGCTCTTGGTGGCCCCTAAGGAGCAGGCTGGCTCACAGGGTGATTTGCGGGACAGCCCTTGCAATTGCAAGGCAGCACCTCTGTCGTGACTGCACAGGAGCAAGATCAGGGTTGGCAGACCACATCAGCACAGCCTGGCATGCAAAGCCCTGCAGCAGGAGACAGGCTGTGTCGCAGGGGCTGTGAACGCATGAGCCGCGTCCCCAGCCCCAGGGAGGTGTGAGGCTCATGGCATGGGCTTCAACTGCTGGAACTCAAATCTGTACTCAGAGTCCAAAATTAGTCACAATGCGTTACAGGGCCATGCTAGAGCCCTACACAGGACATAGCATGAAATGAGCAGGAGCCTTAGGTGCTGCAGAACGGGCCCCCACCTGCATGTCATCCTTCATTTTAAAGACCCCAGCATCAGGGAGATTTTCCCAAGTAACTTTTGTTAAATTAGAAATTGCCAAGTGAGAGGGTCAGAAGATTTGCTGAGTCTGGAGAAATTCTTTGCTGGGTAACTTTAAAAGAAGGAGTTACATAAAGTCAGGGTACTTTAAGATCTCTTCTACAAAGGTCTATGATTGCAAATTTGAATCAAGTTCTTGCTGCCTGAGAAGGCTGCTTGGCTTGTAAATCAGTCTCTGTTTACAACTGCCGGTGACAGATCCCACGCTATTAAAGATGATGTCATTTCATAGTGAAGTATCTGTTTTTCCCATGGTAAAGATGGATCTGCCACCCCAGATCAGACTCTTGGCTCATCACATCTTGTTTTCTGCCTCCAGGGATGAACAGTGGATGGTGCAGTAAAAAGGAGTAGTTCTCTTCACTCACACTCCTTTAAAATTCATATATCCCGTGAAATGATGCTACCTGTTTGTCTCACCACCTGCACATGCTCAACTAAAGCCCTAATGCATTAGACTTGACTACACTTTTAGTGTCTTGCATCATGTCAGATCTTGCTGACAGTACAAAACATGCTGAATTTGAATTTATTCCCCCAGAGGTGTACCACCAAAGATTTAAGTGCCTGATTCCCTATCATTCTCCAGTGCTCCCCATGAAACTGCTGCTAGGAGTTTTTATTAGAGGCCTGATCAGCAAGGGTTTTCTAATAAGCATGTTCAAGAATGGGTAAAAGAAAGAATAGCCACACTTGATTTAGTCGATTGTTAATGAAACCATATTTCATTCACTCAGAGAAAGCATGCTGTTAATGCACACACACACACTGTTTATCTATCTGTTTATCTATCTATCTATCAGAAAACAGAAGCAGGCACTCATGAATAAGGTAAACATACATATTCTGCCCATCAGCTCTATCAATCCGAGCGGTCAGAGGCTGGAGGCTTGGGTGGGGTCCTGCAGCGTGCCAGCAGCACGCACCCCGCACCTCCATGCCTGCCTTCCCCTCACTGCTGGGAAGGTGGATGTGTGGCCACTGGGAAGACTGCGGTTCCTGTAATTCTAGAGTGCTGCTAGGTGCTCGGCCAGGCAGCTACATTTTTTTGCACACCAAAAATCGGGAAAATATATTTTTTACTTCTTGGCCTACAGACTTCAGAGATGTTACAGTTGCACCCACATACAATCACTGCAAACGGCTGCCTCTGAACAGGCAGTGAAATGCCTAGTTTGTGAAGTGCCTTGATCGATATTGTAATGTGTCCAGGAATAAAAGCCACAGTGGGTCAAAACCGTAACTTCAGAGTCAGGCCAAATGCATGGGAGTTTGGAGCTGATCCTTCAATGAAGGATTTACAATGTCCTGGCACTGGAAATGGCCCTTAAATATCTGTAGCCACTGTAAGGTCTCTTTCCACTACCAGACTGGTATAAAGAGGTTTTTGTGTAAATGAGAATTTGGCCCCCTGGGAGTTCTGCCTGGGTAAAATAATTTGGATTTGGCCATGTGTTAGTGTAAATCTAGGCTTATTGTTGTTCCTCCTTGTATGGAAAACTGATGTTCTAGCTGGTTCTAGCCTTGACTAGCCACTACCCCGGTCACAAAGGGACTTGCGCCTAGTGCTGCACATAAAAGACACACAGAATGCCTTCCATAATTTTGAAAGAAAGCCCTTTGCCCCAGAAAAGGTGCTGGGGGTTGGTATTTACAGCAGAGAAAACCCAGACTGCAACAAATTGGAAAACAATATGCAAATAAACGAATAAGCAAATTGGAAAAAGGGAAATGGAAGTGGCACTGCAAGGCAAAATGCCTTCAACAAGACAGCTGAAATGAACGCTCAGTGTCTTCTGGATGTAGCCAGCTGATAAAAATATTCACTGCTGAGAAATGTCACTACTCTGAAAAAGAAATAAAGATTAATACTCAGAAATGAGGAAAAGGCTGAAAGTCCCTGGTGACTGAAAGATGAAGAACAGCATCGTTTAGGCTTTGCTCGTTGTTGTTGCTAACTCTCCAGGGAGACTGGGGCTGAGCGCTTTGTAAGCTTTATTGGGACTGCATTGGCATTAATCATGTGCCTGAAGGCAACATGGCATGTGGTTTGGCAAACGATGCTATGTGATATAATGGGAAGGAAGCACTTCTTTTTTTCTTTTAATAATGGTCACTGCACATAGACTTGTTTCTGATCTCACACTGGTTTTATATAGTGATTTCACTGATTTATGCTGGCATGTAAAGGAAAGCAAGGCCAAGAGGTTAAGGTGGATACATATCCAATCAGTCATCATTCATCTGAAAGTGTTCTGTGAATTGCATTTGGATAATACTAATGATTTTACTAATTGCAAAACTGAAAAATGGAGAAGAAAACAAAATGAAAAACATAATCTTTTTCCTAGATGCCTAGAGAAGATAAACTTGCTTATGCCACAGGAAAACAGGGCTTTATTCTTTGTTTCCTGTGTTCATGCTTTATAGTATTGGTTTACACCCTTATGAGAGGAGATTTGGATTCAAGAGGTATGTTAGAAAAAAGGACACATAATCTAAATGCTCATGTGAACAGTTTTCTTAGAGTTATGGATCTACCCAGGGTATGACTTAGGATATGGATGTCCCAGATCATTCCCTACAGGCAGTTTGGAGGCAGCCATCCCGTTTTCCTGGAAAGGAGAGTTGGCCAGGCAGATGTGGCTGCGTTGGACCACCTCTCCTCAGTGCCAGAGAGCAGTCCTTGGTCTATTTGTTTACTAATCTGGATACAGCCCTGGTGACCATAATTTAGGGAAATAGTGCTATCTAAATGGGAGTCACGGAGTTTCTTCTGGTGCTGCACTATTGATGCCTTTGCACAATAAGCTGGGCAGCTCGGGGATAACGCAGGACAAGACTATATCTCAGTGCTGTAGAGGCAGGATGCTGTGGTACAAGCCCAAAGATGGGGGCAGCCTAATTATCCTGAAAATTTAGATTACTCAAGGCTCGTTAACACTAACTGAGCAATTCACTGGTATCATTTTTTTCTGGATGACAGTCATTGGCATCGACCAGCAGTTCAACAGGTAGTGGCTAAAGAGTAAATGATATTACTGCAACTCCTGCTCCCTCCTGCTCTACACTGTAGAGTCCAATGGCTGGAGTTGGACCCCACTGCCTTTTGCCATTGCTGTCCATCCACCAGCAGCAGGTAATGTGTCTTGGCATACTTCACTCTGGGGAGGGGGCTAAGCTCTCCGTGGCTGCATTGTGCGCAGGCTCCTGAATTTTATAGGTATTCCTGAATTGCTTCCTTAGTCCTTGATAGCAGACATATTTCTAGCTCACAAAGCAAAGTTCTCCCAGTGCTGGGAAGGGAGAAAGCACAGTCCTCTGCTGTTAGGTACGATGTCTAACTGCCTTAATCCATTGGAAACAATCTTCTTCCGAGCAGTGGGGTATGATGCATCATGCCACCGAGGAAAGAAAATTAAAGGTTCTTGATGATTAGCCAGGGAAGCTGTCACTGAGCCCTGCCCAGAGCAGCGGGAGACAGGGCTGGGCCCATTCTCATTGTCCCTGAGGATAACATAATCCCCTTGATATGAAAGACCTAAGTGGAGGGCAAGTTTTGTGCTGGAATGGTGCAGACCAGTGTGTCAGCATCCCCTTTTTTTAGCATACCCAAACTTTCAGTGCACCAGGAGCTGTGGTTGCTGTACACCAGAGCCAGTTTTGTTGTACTAAGCCTGCTCCCAGCATACAAAAACATCTTTTCATTTTATGTAACAGCATTATTGTGCTTCATTCCAGCACCTCTCTTCTACACAAAATTAATGCTGCATTGAAAGTAAGATAGTAAAAATGTGAAGTCTGGAGTCCCTCTGGTCCTACAGTATGACCAAAGAAAACTTTGCTGCTGTACTTAGAGGGATGTTTATGTCATGTTTTAGGGAACCTTTAAGGAGTTAAAAGGCACACAGTGGTGGCATCTTTCATGTCCCTCCATCAGATGCTTTGGTTACCAAGAGTTCAATAGTGCAGGACTTTTAAAAGATGGCAATCAGAGTGCTAGTGTTGGATGCCTGGTCCAACAGGAGGGAGGAGTTTGGTCCCCTGGGCATTTTCTCCTTGCCTGTTGCTCTGCCAGGCTTGGCACTCCTCTTTCAGCCTTCCCTCTCTTGGGAAGGACCATCCCCGGACACGGCTGCCAGCGCGGCCGGCTGGGAGGCAGCAGCGGGAGCAATACCAGAGCAGCAAGGGGGAGAACCAGGGTCTCACAGGCCAGCACCAGGAAAACCTCAGCAGGTTGGAGGGCAGGCGCAGGAGACAAAACCTCAAATTGTGCCTAGGTGTTTGATGGGACAATGGGCTGAAGCAAAGGTTTGGAGTCATCTTTTCAAAAAATTCAAATAGTTTTGCTATTCTGAACCGGAGTGACTGTGATGTATAGATTAGAGCTGTGTCGGTTGCTTCACGCAGACAAAAAGGTGTGTGTATATAGCTTCAGCCTTGCCAGATGAAGGTATTTGTTGGGTTTTACTTGATTTGTTGTATGTGTTTGGTTGGTTTGAGGGGAGGTTTTTTGAGCTTTTGGACCATATTTTAAAGATTTCCCCCATAAAACATGAGAACTGCAAACTTCCTCCTTGCACAAAATGAAAGCCCTGATTCTGATATACTCACAGAACTCCTAGTGAAAGTGTTTTAAGGGGAAAAAAGAATATTATAAGATTCAGAATTAAATTACAAGCACTGAAGACATTGGAACTGATATCTTTCTCTAGCTCAGTAAATAAGAAACCTCTGCTTGTCTCATCCAAGTGGAATCAGTAAATGGCTGGGAGTCATGAATGCTACAGCCTCCTCCTGTGAGTCAGAACACCTATCTGCTAGGCACTGCTCAGGAACATTTACCTTGTAAACTCTTTCCAAGGAAGCTATTAGCATTGATTTCAATATACCTTCCAGTACACAGTGGTGATGCTTTTTCTCTAATAGAACGTTATTGTTTGCCTCTTTGCTCACACAGCTTTTCTACTTATACACATTTGTCCTAACAGCAAGCTGCAGATGCAACAGAGGGCAGCAGCCAGAAGTTACTCGTGTACTGCCCTCCCCTTTTTCAGCACACTCTGGGTTTATACTAAGCTGAATGAAACGTAATATTCTTAAGAAATAAATCACTCGGTGCAAGATATGTGGGGAGCAGGAACAAAGGGAGAAAAAACCCTGTCTGCATTTGGCTGGCAAACTTCAGAGCATGCTGGCCTAGCGTCTTTCATCATTGCAGAATCATACAGCAACTTCTCAATCCTTTATACACATGCAGGCTTGTATTTGTGGTTGCAAAGAAAATCCTTTCAAGTGCAAACAGCACATAAACTCCTCGCTGTTTAAGAATATGTCTCAGAGGTGCAAGCTGTCTCTATGCTTACTGCCAGGATATTACCTCTGAATCTTAGCACTGACACATAGCCAGAAGTATGGACATCTCTAATAAGTGCATGCTAGTTGGTCTCCAAGCTCTTTTCTAACAAAACCAAGCAAAGTGTCACATCTATTGGATCTGATGCATCCATAGGCCCTGATAAGGAAAAAAGTGCATGTCTCTGTATGTACTTTCCCAGCTGTGCATTTGTTTTTTAGAAGTGCTGAGCATCCATACTGCAGGGAGGCTTCCCTCAGGGTTATAGCAAAGGGGGGTTGCTTAGAAGGCTTTTGCCTCCACAGGAGCGCCAGCCGAGTGCAGCACATGCTGCAGGCCAAGAGACAGGGAGCAGCTGTGCCACGGCACGTTGCCCTGTCGATGTCACTGTCACTGTCCCAGAGCTCCTGCGAGTGAGCTCTGGCAGAAGCAGCAGGTTCTCAGCACCCCCAGGCGTCCTGGCTGCTCGGTGGGCGTGGATGGCTCTCGCTGGTAAAGCACTGCATGGGCATCATTTCAGAACAGGGCTTTCACAGAGCCACTTTTGGCATTTCCACAGTGTAGCTTTTGCCATGTGCAGCGGTTAAGCCTGAGAGTGTGATTTTGGGAGGAGGATCAATAAGTCTAAAAGGCAAGAAAACAAAACCCGGAGGACAGCTGATCATTGTTCTGCTGATGTGCAATTTCATCAACCAGCGACAGCAAAATACTGCTCTGTGTCACGGCAGGCTTGGAGAAGGTTATGTCCTTACTGCCCCACAGAAAGTAATAATAATATTCCTGATCCTTTTCCCCCAAACAGACCCTGTGTGAATCTGATCTAAAACCTCATGCACCGGGAACAGCTGCCTTTTGGGCTAGACCTAGAACTGCACTCTGCTTTTTTGCACGGCTCAGACTCTCCTGTTGCTGATTTTTGAAAATGAAGGTGAGCACGGTGTTGCTGGGGTTTTCTCGTGGCTCTGCACTCATGTCCTAGGTACTCCTGTGTCCAGACTTCCCATGCTGTTGTTTCAGAGGTGTCCACCTGCCCCTGGTGGGTTAAACAATCTTCTTTCTATCACCCCACCGAGTGTTTGGGATTTCTGATGAAAGAGGGAGCAGCAATGTCAGTTACTATTATTAGAGTGACATTTTTACGTTTACTGACATTTCCTTCAGTTTACCAGTATCCCAGAGCCAAGTCAAACAGCCCCACCTCCTCTTGCCATTCTTGCTGCTGACAGCTCTCCCCGGTTCACCTTGTGGTCATGCATTTCCAGGCAGTGCTGTGCTTTCGTTTCGTGGGACAGTCATGCCATAAGTCCCTGTTAGAGGAGTGGGCCAGGCAGCTCCTCCATCCCAAGCCCAGGCTGTTTTGCCTCTGCGCTCCTCTTTCTCATTACGGCTGCGTCTGGCTGCGGTTAGACTTTACCCCTGCAGTGGGAGGAGCAGCCAGAGGATGTTTGCACCATCACAGCCAGCCTTCTCAAAACATGCCTCCCTTATTACTCAGCTGGAGGACACAGGGTCCCTGGGTGGGATAGTACAGCACAGCTGACGTGAGAGACCATTTGATGACGTCTGCTTCTCCTTCTCTGCAACGTCTGAGTGCCAGCCCTTTCTCCCATCACAGGGGTGGAAAACCAGCCAGGCTCCACCACCCGCACGTCAAAGTCTATGCAGCACAACCTGGGTATTTGCACCCTGGCTTCCAGTGACACAGCTGGGTAAATCTGGTCTGACTGAAAGATGCACTTCTGTTGCAGCCCATGATGAAATGGTTTCATAGGCTTACCAAAATGCACGTGTTGCATAGAGGGAGAACTCCCAAATGCCCCAGGTCTGCAGCCCCCAGCTTCCTTCGCCATCATCTGCTTTCATGATTTTCTTTCCTCGCTATAAATGAGAATGTAGCCTTTGATGCTGGATGTAAAAGAGTCATTTTCTATTGGATCCTATAGGACTTTTCTGTAGGAGGAACAATAAGGCACTGTACAAAATGTGTAAATAGTTATATCACTGTGATTTATGTTGAAAACACATGTTTTAGTTATAGCTACAGGAACTATAAAAGGCAGTCTGAAATACTCTCAAGGCTTCCTTTCTTTCATGAGAAGAAGTGTTTCACAATAAAAATAAAATACATGTATTTGCTTGTATTTCGATGTACATTTTCTAGAGAAGGGAGAAAGGTAGCATAAGACATTGTGCAAGCGAAAGCAAATGTATGCAGATCTGGTTGTTGGCCAGAATTGTATTTTGTGCCAAACGGAAGGCTATTTTCTCCAGGGCAATATTTTTTTTAATTAAAAATACTGTACTGTAAGAAACTGTAAAAAAATCATAGTCTATATTTACTTCATTAGCTTCTTTTACTTTTCCCTGTCCTTAAACTATTACTTGAGTCCTTATGGAAAAGTCCTACACAACTGTTAAAAAATCTGTAGGAATCATTAGAATTGACTCTAATGTTAATAGGTAATACAGAGTGAGATTGCATTTTATATCTTGTAAACCATGCTATCTTCTACTCTGTTATAGAAAGGCGCATGTGCAACGAGCATTTAACCTCCACTGAAGCTCACAGAAATGTCTGAGGACTGATGGTAGATTGCTGATCATGACTCAGGACACCTGTTCTTCCTCTAGGTCTTTTTCTTTAGGTTTTCACCAAGTCCTCATTGACAGGCCTAAATTTGACTCAGCTGGACTATGGACAGGTTATCAGCAAAAGAAAACAAATCCTTCGGTGATGTTATTATTCAGCCATTGCATGAGGAGGATAGATGGAGATGGCTGGAGGAGCTGAGGTAAGGGCAAAGTACAGAAATGGATGATGGATAAGGAGACCATGAGGCAGCAAGGTAAAATGCAGGAGGGAAATGAGGAGTCCAGGAGAACAGTGCTGCCTTGGGCACCTGAGTCTGCATTTGCCTGCGGCGGAAAACCACCTCCATGCTGGTCATGTATTGCAGTGATCTGCTTGCAGAGCTAGTGACTCCGTCACTGTGCCGAGATGAGGCAGGAGTGACTGATAGTCTCTGTGAATACTGTGCCAGGACCAGGGGTGGGTGCTGCGGCCACAATGTAGTTAGGGAAAGGGGGCTGTGCTGCTGTAGGGCTGCCCATGCAACAAGAGGTCCAGAGCATGCATTGCATGCAGGGTAATATGAATGTGGGGCAAGGGAGAAAATGCAGTCCCTGCAAAACCACGCTAGGACATGCTGTAAAGAGAAGATCATACGGATCCATACAGACCTCATATATGTCAAGCTGAAGGAGTGGGGCACCGTTGAGCTTTGCACTGTGAGCAGTGAAGCACAGCTCGCCTCGTGCCTTCCCCTGTTCAGCGAGGAGGACTTCTGGTGCAGGGAGCTCTGCGGCAGGGCAAGGCCACCTTGTCACAGGCACTCCTTCTCCACCTTCACTTCTTCCCTGGAAAAGATGCAAGAGAGGAAATAAAATGGTGAACGTGAGGGAAGCTACTTAGCTGGCAGGAAAACTTGGCCCTTTGGCACAACAAAGATGGAGGTCAGCATTACCAGAGCACCAACACACAGCCAAGTCATTACCAGCCTTTGGGAATATGGTGGTGTGAGCTCCAAAGAGGGGTGAGGCACCCCCATCGGCAAACCAGGACACGGAGTTTTCCATGGGAACTTGCAGGAGTCAAGGCTGCAGCTGCTGGGGCCAGGGGCGCAGCAGTAATCCAGACTCCAGGTGACAAAGGCCTGGAGGAAAATCTTGGAATGAGCATGGAGAGGAAAGGTTAGAGCCTTAAAACGGTCTGGAAAACAGGCGGGTGTGCCAGTGCGAGGGCTGAGCCCCAGCCGGCCCCGGGCAGCGCGGGCTCTGCTGCTTGTGGGAGGGATGTGGAAGGATGGAGAGGGGAGGTGGTGAGGAGGAGGTTCAGGGGTCCGGTGGTGGCCAGGCTGGGTGTCAGCCAGTATCAGCAAGGAGATGTCAGATGTCAAGGCGAAACTAAGCTGCTGGAGGGTCAAGTAAATCTACCGTTGGCTAAAACTTAGGGTGGCAGCTTTGCGGCTCCAGGAGCGCAACCAGAAAGCAGAGGGTCCAGGCAGGCCCTGGGCCGACTCCTGTTCCCCGGCTGAGGCCAAAGGCAGAGCTCCCTCTGACTTTGCTGGCAACCAGGGTTTACTTCAAAAGAGGAGGAGCGCTCGGCTGAAGAGCGACAGAAGTGCTGGGTGGTGCTGGAGGAGCGCCTCTCGCCCTCCCTGCCGCTGCCCACTCCCGCCCCGGCCTTCGAGTTGGAGCTGCTCCTGGCTGAGTCAGCGCAAGGTGCTCGCGGGTGTCGGGCACCGGGAGGTGTCGTCAGGCACCGGGAGGTGTCAGGCACCGGGAGGTGTCAGGCACCGGGAGGCACTGCTCGACACGTGGCTTCGGCCTGCAGGGAGGGAGGGGGCAGCGGGGGAGCAAGAGCAAACGCGGCTTGAATATTAAGTCAGAGCGACGAAGGTGCATTTGCTCTTAGGCAAAAGCCACAAACCCCAGAGCCCCCTTGTGCTGGTTTTGGCTGGGGTAGAGTTAATTTTCTTCACAGTAGCTAGTATGGGGCTGTGTTTTGGAGTTGTGCTGGAAACAGTGTTGATAACCCAGGGATGTTTTCGTTACTGCTGAGCAGCGCTTACACAGAGCCAAGGCCTCTTCTGCTTCTCACCCCACCCCACCAGCGAGGAGGCTGGGGGTGCACAAGGAATTGGGAGGGGACACAGCTGGGACAGCTGACCCCAACTGACCAAAGGGATATTCCAGACCATATGATGTCATGCTCAGCATGTAAAGCTGGGGGAAGATGAAGGAAGGGGGGGACATTTGGAGTGATGGCGTTTGTCTCCTCAAGTAACCATTAGGCGTGATGGAGCCCTGCTGGGACCATCTTGGAGATGGCTGAACACCTGCCTGCCGATGGGAAGTAGTGAATGAATTCCTTGGTTTGCTTCGCTTGTGTGTGCGGCTTTTGCTTTACCTCTTAAACTGTCTTTATCTCAACCCACGAGTTTTCTCACTTTTACCCTTCCGATTCTCTCCCCCTTTCCACTGGGGGGGAGTGAGTGAGCGGCTGTGTGGGGCTTAGTTGCCAGCTGGGGTTAAACCATGACAGTCCTTTTGGTGCCCAACGTGGGGCTCAAAGGGTTCGAGATAATGACAGATTTGATTGGAACGTGCTAGATCGAATTTATAGCTGTTTAGCTATTAATTGACAGGTTCCTGTGCTTGCCATGGGGCTTGCCTGCCTTACTGTATATTAAAGTCTTGTGCTCGTTAGTGGCTGCTTTTTGCTTTTGCTGCTCGCTGGGCTGCTGCACTGCTGATCATCTTACTGTGCTGTGCCTGGGAACACTTTGATAACAGCAATGGGGATGTCCCTGGGCTGGCAGGTGGCCAGGGCATCGCTGCTGTTTCTGTGCTGCTGTACTGGGCAGGCTGGAACTCCAGTGTGAACTCGAGTCAAAGGGACTGTGACCTCTGGATGAGTCCACGTGGGAGCACGATGCCCCAAAGCGTCCGTGGCCATGGATAAGCCCATGCCAGAGCACGTACATCAACCCCTCTAAGGCTTTCACTTGAGAAAACCACAAAAACGGGACAGACAAATTTGTATGGCTGCAATTTTACCTTAGGATTTGCCATCATTAACTTGGGAGCAGCCACTTAGTCCACCTGCTGCAAATGGCCAGAGGATGTGGCTGTGCCATGACTGTGGCATTTTGATGGGGCAGCACAGCATCTCTTCTCATCCACTTACAGGATCTAGTCACTAAACACCTGACTTTTCTGCCCAAGTGGCAGAAAAGGCTTTGAATGTCCATTACTCCTGTCTAAAGAGACAGTATTACTTTTTCTATCTTTAATCTCAGGGAGAAAGGAAACAATTACATGGTCCAAAGTCTTAAATAATAGCCCTTAACTCAGATGGCCTTCTCAGTGATTGCAGCTAGTGTCATGGCCTTCTAGAAATACCCTCAAACACCTCTTATACATCACCAGTCCACTGAGATGAGAAACAGGGCACCCGTTTAATTTTTACATCTCTCTGTATAATAGAGAGACAGGAAATTATTATTTCCATAATAATATTATTTCTTGCATTTTTTAAATCAAAAAGCACACACAAGTCTGAGCTGGTTTCTTAAAAAGGCAACAACACAAAGTAAAGGCCAGAAGAAACCCTTGCTGAGATGCTCTGGTATTAGGACAAGTTCACATCCACCATAGCAACCCCTTCAAGGGCAAGAGGCAGGAGAGCACCCTTTGCTCTCGAGGGGCTGTAGCAGGGGTTAAAAAGAAGGCAATCAATGCACTGAGTTATAAACGGGCTTAGTAGAGGAGCTGGTTGAGATCATGCATGTGAGCCAGCCACGGTAAACTCACTGTTGCAAAAAGGGACTGTCTGCAGAGCAGGAGCTTCATCAGAGGTAACTCATTAATTGGTGCCTGCAGTTGGCTGGTACTCTGCGTGCCTTCCACTGCGCGCTAGTCTGCTCGCTGAGCAGGGATCTGCTCTTTCACATACAGACACTACTCATGGGGCAATGGAAGATACTTTTGCTCTTTAGAGCGGTGCCTGTTCTGTCCCTTGCACCCTGATTGCTTTCTGCAGTGATTGTACTGCAGTCCTTTGTACTATTTTAAGCACTGTAATAATTTAGAGCCATGGTTAGATCATGGTACCTTGGCCAGGAAATGCTGGATTTTTCTTAATTCCCATTGTATAAATCTTCAAACCTCCATTTTGCTGTTTGTACATATGACATCTTTAGTACAGAGGTGCATGCATAAGGAGCACATATGTGTACATATGCATCTCTGTGTTCAAACAACCAAGACTTGTACAACAACCATAAGCAACCACTTAATCTAATGTTGCAAGCTTTCTTTCTGTCTCTCTGTTTCTGTGTTAGTGTTCTTCATGTATGCTACATCTTTGCTGTCAGCCTTCAAAGCCAGGGAATTGTGTGTCCTCCTATCTGCAAAAAAGCACCTACCATGTTTTAGAACCCTGTGCCAATAAATAAATCAAATAACAGCTTGCACCAGAGATCTGGGACTCTCCACAATCGTTTTTATCTTCAAGTGAATGATGGGGTGGGGAAAGCTGCTGAGCTTGCAGCTGCGAAGATTGAAGTCCTTTATTTACCCACTGAACAGATAAAACAAGGGTGACAGCAGAGCAAACTTCCTTGCATTGCCCCATGCAGACTAGGGTGAACCCCTTCCAGCAGCAATTCAATCTCCCAGCTCCGTCTTTGGTATCATGCCAGCTGTGACAGCGGCGTTTTGTGACAGCAGCTTCTTATCACCGAAAACTGGCCACGAAAGGGTCTTTCTCCCAAAGGTCAACAAACAGATGTGCATAAAAAGGAAACCTTACAAATGTTTGAGTAGTTCCTGATGTTTAATTATACCCTAGGGTTGCACCGTTGGTGTCAAGCACGTGTTCCCTTTCCTATAGCAGCACAGGGGGATTAACTATGCGAGGGCCACGTGCAGCACCCTGACTGACTGAAAAAGGGCAACATGATTAATGTCAGACTGTGCTTATTAAACATGTTGACCTGGTTGCAACCGCCAGCTCAGTAAGTCCCGCGGTCACTCTGGCTGTAGCCTGGAGACATCACCTGCGCAGACTGCTGCATCCTCCATGTCTTCCCGAGGCGCCTGCGCCCGGCCAGGTGAGGGCCAGGACACGGGGCTGGCTGTGCCTCTGGCCTGGCCCAGGGCTTCTCTGCCCTGCAGGGCGTGAGCTGGTATGTCAAACTGTTTTCATAACCTGCAGACCAGCCTTTACTGTCTACACTTAGCTCAGCTAGGAGATACCTCCTTTGCCTGTAGTGCTTTTGGTGAAGCAACCGTGCTAAATCCAACAGAGACCTGATCCAGCCCTCCAGCTTGGCACAGGGTGTCCTTGTCAAGCTCGACCAGTGTTACGCCTTAATACCTGGAAGTAAAGTGTGTGTTTGAGTGCTTCGCTGCAGAGGGGGGGACTGCACAGGGAGTTCAGACCTTGTTGCCAGCCAGCAGAGCAATAAAATCAAGACCAGCAAACAGAAAGGGGGCTGTAAGAAGACAAACTTCTATTGAATAAAAGCATTTTGCAGAGAAACCGGAATGATTTCAGTAAATTAGATGAAAGGACACATACATATAACAAAAAAAGAAAATTGCTTTTCTTTCCAGAGGGATGAAATTCTCCTTTTTGCCCTCTGGTGATCAATGGTAAAGCCACAGCATATTTCAGTGGGAACAGCAAAGCATGCCTGGAGACCTTCCCGAGAGAAAACAATAATCTTTAACAATTTGCAGTGCAGCAGCAGAGAAGGTCACTCGCTTTCTGTGCAGGCGGGGGGTAGTGTGAGGGTAGGTCAGGTACAGGTCACGGATTTCTGTTTAAACAGACCCAGGAGCCCCTGTACCCTGCAAAACTGGTGGTGAATAACAGCCAAAATATCCTACCTGTTATTCCAGCTCATAGGTTCCTGTGAGTAAGTACATGTATTATCTTGCTTCTCTGTCAGCTCTACAGTCTGTTCACCCCAAAGCCTGATTTTGTGGGTTCAGGAAATTTCCCACATTTGAGGTGTACTCCAAACTCACCAGCATCAATAGGATTTTGGGGTTGAATTCAGCTTTGAATTAATGAGCTTTCTGTCACACATTGCTTCTGGTTCTTCTCTTCCCTTTGTTTTAAAATGCCAGAGAAATCAATAACCAAAGCTAAGTTAACAAAAGATTAAAATTTACCATTCTTACTGGATTTGCAATCCTTCTGAGAAGACTTATTGCAATTGTGCTGTATCTCTACTGCATAGTAACACATCTCACAGTTGCGTATTGTGCTATCTGACTATGGGACCATATAATGGACTCCATCTTCTCAGGCTTAACAAATTTATTCACATAAAAAAATAAATCATGTGCAGAATTGCCTCTTTCTGAAATAAAACTCCATAGAAAGAGGATTATGCGTTTCTCTAAAGCTTCTTTTTGGAATGATGCTTAATATTTGTTTTTGCTAGCAAGCAAGGTAAATTTCACCAATTTGACTTCTGATGACAAATCTGATCTTGCAACTTTCTACATCTTTAAAAGTGACAGCTTCTCCGCTAACCTAACTCAATTTTCAGCTGTGATTGAACCTTTTTCATGTAATTCAGTCACAGGGCTTTTTTAAACATTGGAGCCTGGCACGCCCTTTCTTTGTTTTGAATCCTGTGGGATAAATTGTGCTGCCTCTATGTCCTCATGCTCTTTGGACTCATATTCTTATCCCATATAGAGGCTCGCGTTATATTTTTCCTTCCCCACATTTTTAATGCACACCTTTTATTGTGAAGTTTTTGTTGTGAAAATTAGACACCTTTTTTTAAGTAAGAATGGAGAAAGAGGATGGGGGACACTCATACGAGTGCTCTTGTGCACTTTGGCAGCCCAGTGAGGCTAAGCCCTGCCAGACCCATGGTCCCCACCCACAGGGCTCTGACCCCCAGCCTAGGGCTGATCTAGCTGAGCCGTTGCAATCAGCCTGGTGCTCCTCCCTGCTGGCTCCAGGCCCATGCTGTGCTTATGGGGCAGCTCCAGACCTTCACACACTGAGGTTTTTTGGGGAATTATCTCCATTTATCTCTTTTTTTAAAAAAAAAAAAAGCTGAAACTAGAACCAAATCCTTTAAGACATGCAGAACCATCAACCTTTAACTTAAGAAAGTTTATTCTCAAGCAGTTATTAAATCCGAGTGATCTAAAATGCTATGACTTACGACCTTGAAGCCATGGAAATTTCTATTTGGTTAGTAGCCCAGATCAGACAATTTTTTGGTGAACCCCTCCCCACCTCCCAACCAAAGATAGTTTTGTTTCTAGTGAAATAAATGGCATGGTAACAAAGGGCTGTGCCTGTGCTGGACACTTTTGAAAGGCAGTGCTGCAAGGATGTGCAAGCTCCCCTGTGAAATTTTGGACTCTCAGTGTGAAGGAACAAGGTGTATTTGTAAGTGCAGCAGCCAGTACTTGGCATTTTTACAGCTCTTTTTAGAAGAAGTCGGTCAGCATTGAGCAGGATTGCCTAGGAGACACAGAGCAGCAGAATTACTGGGCTGGCTCTGTGTTCCTGAACGGAACTGAACAAGCTCAACAAAGAGTGCCTGGCAAGTTTGTTTTCAAGTCTAATGATGAATAAACATCTCCAATTGCAAATCCTACAAGCCTCTGAACACGGGAACAGAAGCAGGGAAGAATATAGCACTTCTTGCACTTCAGGGACTAGCACAAAAATAAGAAATTTAAGGACTGGTAAAGTCCATGTGCCTAGTATGCTTTTCTTTTCTCTGTCAATCTACGCGAAGGGACATTTCAGGCCCCAAACTCTCTTTGGGCCCAATTAGGCAGCAGTAATTTCCTTGCTGCCACTGCTGTCACTTTCATTTTGATTCTCTTGTAAATAAATTCCTTAAAAAAAGGGCAGTGATTATTTATCCAAGCCTGAAATTTTTAGAGCTCTTGCTTTATGGCAAAATAATCAAACGTCAAGCTCTGACCTGACTTGGCACTCCACATAGTTACGTACATGACATGTGGTCATATGTAGAATTAAAAACACTTACTAGAGAAGGGGTCCAGGCACTGTGCTGGACCCTGGCAAGGTCAGGAAACCGGGACAAGAGGGGGTATCTTCCCCTGGAGTTGACACATCATTGTCCCTGCTCAATGCTGCAAGAGGACACTGGCCAGAAGGTGCAGTAAATACTGGGAGAAAAAGTCCTTCCTGCCCCTGCATTTGCTGAACGTGTTTGTTATGGACAACTCCTGCAGGTACTGAAGATGATAGCAGCCTGTGACTTCGGTATTTGCATTTCAAGTGGGGAATTTAAAATGAATCTTATTTCCATTAATTTATTGATGCCAGTTTTCAGAACTGAGGACCCTCATGAGACAGCGAGGACATGTTTTGAGTACAGCCTGGGCCAACAATTTGTCATCTCAGACTGCTCTTATTTACTGCTATGTCCCCCCACCGCAGTGGATCTGGGCACTTCACAGCTGTGTCAGTGTGTTCTTCCTGAAAGCACCCAGCGAAATGAAGTCTTGTTCATTTTTCAAGGAGGCACTGGGATGAAGCAGTTCTGGATACACAACAGTTGACAGCTATGGGATGCTCGCAACCCACTTCCCCGTC
Source organism: Calonectris borealis (assembly GCF_964195595.1). Taxonomy (NCBI): domain Eukaryota; kingdom Metazoa; phylum Chordata; class Aves; order Procellariiformes; family Procellariidae; genus Calonectris; species Calonectris borealis. The sequence continues at coordinate 82,798,696 of NC_134314.1, forward strand.
CCCATGGCTGCCCGCACCACTGTGCATGCTCTCTGATGCGAGATGCTTCAGCTGGCGTGCCGCAGCCACCCCGGCACTCGCATGCTCCTGCTGTGTTCACGTACCTGTGCGGCGAAGTTACCTGGGCTGCAGGGGGAGCAGAAGCCTCAAATGCCGACTCCTAAGCAAGATGCCTAACCACCGTGTTGTCTTTCCACTCCCAAGTCCTGCCTCTGAACGCTAATGTTCTCTGAAACCCGGGTCCTTAAGTCCTACGTACAAAACGAAGCGCTATCTACGCACCATGAACAGACAGGATGATTAAACAGTGGATGAACTGCATTCATGGTAGCACATCATATATAAAGGGCAAAAAGAGAAACCTGTCAGACATAAAAGGACTGTCCCAAGTGACTTTTATTAACTGAAAGTGCCAACAAGCTTTTAAACAGAGCGACCTCGCTCTGATGCCTTTGCCGCAGCCTTTCATGCTGGCTGACATTGTCCTGGAGACATCCTTTAGGTGTCTAGTCATACCGTAGGGACACTGGAATTAGGTTATTCAGGATGTTCCCAATTATCCCCATTACTCTTTCTCTCTACCATTAGGGCAGCTCTGGGAGCTCTACAAAAATAGAACCAGGAAAAAAAAATAATTGGGAGCAAATTAACCACAGAAGATGCAGCTTTGTCCTTCAAGATGACCAATTAGAGGTTTCTGTTTTATCATTGCATTTTGATGTGCTTGCATATCTGTCCCATTTATCTTGTCCAGCTATCTAAATAAAAGATGCAGACAACAAACAGCCAAGGAAAGCTTTTTCCTTTGAGGTAGACAATGCCTTCTAGTCTGCTTTGGCTACTTTTCTCATTTGAGATACGTCTCATGTTATTGGAGATGACCTTTTACTCCCTGTGCTGCAGGGACTTTAAAAACTAGGCCTGAAAGTGGGATCCCTCTCTATTCTGAATGTTTCTGGATATGCCACCATGTAAATTTTGTAAAGTTTGGGAGTTTATGTAAGGTTTGTCTTCGCCTTTCTGGGATTGGGCAGCACATATGGTTTATGTCAGCATTTGTAAGGTTATCGCAAAGGTTATCTTGGCTAAATTATAGCCCTTTGTTTATCCACGTGGTTGGGTATGGTGCAAACAGCTGCACTGTCAGTAAAATCTTTCTGCGGCCCTCAACCCTGACCTGGAGGTACCGGAGTCTGAGAAGTTATGTGGCTCCATATGAAAGTAGCTTTGAAGGGGCTGTGAATTAAAGCTGACACTTTACCTGAAATACCTGCCCCCAAATTAGCTGTGAAAAATCAGGTAACCAACAGAAGATGCCAGTATGTCTTTGTCTAGCAGCTCACTGTGGTCAGTGAAGCTTCTCCTTGCCCTAGGAACTCATGCGTAACCTGTCCTAAAGATAAGAAAAACTGCAGTTGAAAGGGGATAACTGGAAGCACTCCAAGAGGGTTGGGGGGAAGAAGCCGTTCTGCAGCATATGAACATGATCTGGGCCTCTTGACAGCTGGGGACTGCGCTCTACTCCAGCAGTCCTGAAATCATGCTGCAGTGGTCTTTTATTCCTCCACCACAAAATACCTGCCATCCCTCCCCTTTGTTCTCCTTCTCTGTCCACACGTGAGTGTGAAAGAGGGAAGTCCATGCTTGCAAACAACCACATTTAACATCCTCTTCCTTTACATGCATTCTGTGAAAGATAGGGGATTCAATTCTACCTGAGGCAAAATTTCTTTTTGTTCTTGCTTCTTCTCACGTTGTCCCAAAATCACCTGCTAGATGAATTATCAGCTCCTCTTTTCTTGACCCACTACATATCACCCTGCATTTCGCCGGGAGAATTCAGTTTCAGATCCAAAATTTCTGGCTTGGACTCGCTCTTTCACTCTATTTATGAGGCTTTTTTTCTGATCCTGTCTATGCCAGTGTGCCTCAAGCATAGAATCACTGAAGTAATGAAGTGCCAATCTGCTCTGCATCCCGAATCTGGCTTGCTGCGTATGTGCGCATGTGCCCGCATGTACGTATGCCCGAGCACATGCACGTATGTGTGTAATCTAGCCAAAAAGAGGTTCTAATTAGAGCTAACCAAATACTGGAAGCAATTTTTCTTTGAATAAATTATTCAATGCATTTTGTCTTTGTTCGTCTCATAAATTATTCAATGAATAGTATTTGAATGGTGCTAGAGCTGGTAGGCTACTACAGAAATGATCAGTCAAATAGCATATTCAGTAAAGAAGATCAACATTTGCTAAATAATGTATTTGACAAATAACATTCATCCAACCCTAGTTCTAATTGATCCAATGAGAAATGCAGACAGCACATGGCACTCATGAATGGCTTGGCAAGTGCTCAGGGAGCTGATCCTTTCTGCTTTTCCTCCTTCTGCCCCGCTACAAATAAACGTACCGTTTCCTGCTGGCATCAACGTGCGAGACCCAGCCGGGCACACACCTCACGCGCCTGGGTTGCTGGTACACCCCGCACACGCGTGCACTTTCCCTTCCAAGTCACGGGCAAGGCGACAGCCTCTGGGCGAGTGTCCCACAGCTAGAGGCAGATATCCAGAGCTCGGCATGCTGCGGTGGGCTGCTGAAACGAGCCCGTTGGCTTGCAAGCTTGCAGACTCCTCACTTGCGTTCTTGCGTGTAGTTGGTGTCAGGCGTGTGGGCAGAAGCTCTACCAACACAGAAGGCTGGCACTTTTCCTGCTACTTTGTCCTCAAATTGTGTGGTGGCAAGGCCCGTTGTCTTGAACTAGCGTAAAAGGAAGAAAAACAAAAAAACACCCCTCATTTACTAGACTGGAAAGTTGCAGGCATACAAATAATTTATTGGAAAAGGAGGAGAATCCTATTTGCTGCAGGAGCTGATTTCAGGGACATGAATTAATACAGTTTTTGTGGTAATTTTATGGCAGACATTATGGAGACATGCTACATCTTTGTTAAATTTTGAGTTTTTTGTTTCCTCTCACCATCCTCACTTCTTCCTTTTTATGAAAATAAACCCCAAACAAATCCAAACTCCTCCTTTCCACATGACATTTCTTTCTGTGCAGCCTTTCATCAGAAAAGAACTGTTTTTCTTGGAAATGTCGAGCTAAGCCTTTGAAAAAATTAGATGTCATTGGCTGTGTGAAACGTCTTCCTTCTTTTTCAAAGCCAAACCTCAAGGATATCTTGTTTAGAAACTTCACATCTGCTTTATTTAACAATATCCAGCGCCTTACAATTCAAATTAGATTTTTATTGTATTTTGATGGTACTATTATTATTAGAAAAATATAAGTCATCTGAAAGATCAGTGCAGTGCCAGACACTTTGCATAGTCACTTATTTCTGAAATAGGTCCATTGGCTGGGACCCTTTGTAGGTACTACTCATCGTGGCTTCCCATGTCAGGATCCATCCCATTCTTCCTAACCGTTGCACACATACGGACGTGCATTCTGTATACACTTACGTACACACGACAGCTCAGCAGCCCGCCAATGTTTGAAATTCTTTTGACTTTATTTATAAGAAAAGTTAAGAGTGGGAATTTTCAAGGCTAGACGTCTTCTGTCTTTAGTGTTGTAGAAAAAGGGACATGAGCAGCAGGCAGATGCTTAAGTAGAGAAGTCAACCGAATAAAAACCGCACGCTGATTTCTCAGTCGGTAAAGAGGATTTGCCGGAGTTTTCTATCTCCATCTGCAGGCAAAGCGTTGTCCCCTCACAGTCACCCCAATCTGGCTCAAGGCTCCTCAGCAGTGAGGAGCAGTGAGCCAGGCTGGATTTTGGCATCCCCGATGGTGAGGGCTGCGGGCCACCGGTGCCATCGCTGCTATTCAACCCTAAGCCAAACTTCCTTTGGTCTGAAGTCACTGCAGTTACTCATGACGAAAGCGAGCAGAAATGCGGTTTTGCAGCTAAAATTAGGTTGTAATCAATTTTATGCAGCATTAATCACTCTTGTAAATAAGCCCCTCCAGACACGTTTAAATCAAGCTGTAAGACCTGAACCAGCACAACAAAAGGCTCCGTAAAATCAGTCCGAGTCATCCCCCCCATAGTGACTAATTACGTTAATTAATTCAAAGCCTGATTAAACAAAATTATGCTGAAAGAGAATAATCTCCGTGAGTCTTCAGAAATGCTGCTTTTATAAATAAGGAACGAATCGTTTACTGCTGCGGAAATTTGGGGTTTGTACATGCGTTGGTTTTTTTTAATTTCATCTAAAATTTGACTACCTCATTTCTGATTTCATAACAAAGCCTGTGGCCTTAGGGCTTGCCCATCACGTGTTGTGGTAACGCTTGGTTTATTTCTAAAATAGCACATAGCTGCCCTGGCCTTTCCTCGCAGGAGTGACCGAACAGAAATTGCTGAGAACGGGGAGCACCAGAGATGACTCAGAGAAAAACCCTCAAGCCTGACATTCCCTGCGGTTTCGGAAAGCTTGGCTAAAGCATCTTGACCATTGAGGCTTGGTCATTCAAGCTAAAAATAAACACCCTCATCTACCAGGGATCTACGGAACCATTTTTAACTCGCTCCAGGGGAAATTAAGAAACTTGTTGTTTGGCTGTTGCCAAGGAGGCATCTGCGATGCTCTCCCAACCCAGGCTAATGCGGCTCTACATCGCTTCCACTTGAAATTTAGAGAGGCTTCACCGACACGGCCCACGTGGGAAGCCAGGGGCCAGGCGCACCCCTCAGCTGGGGCTGATTTTGGCAGCCAAAAGCGGAGGGAGCGGGGCAGCCTCACAACAGGGACACTGCTCTCAGGCCTGACCCGTGCAGAAGAATAAAACTCAAGCAGCCGCAGAAAGAAGAGCGAGCAGGCCGGGCAGGCCGGGCAGGCCGGGCAGAGGAGCTGCAGGTGAGCCCCGGCGCAGCCCGCCGGCGGCACCGCCATTGCAGCATGGCTCCCGGGGCTGGTTTGCCGCCCCGCCACCCTGCCTGCGGGGAAGCAGCGCGCCTCCCGGGAGGGGTGCCGTGACGTTAATTACTGCAATCAACTGTCGATATAAAAAAATAAAATCGTCTCCCAGGCAGGTTACGCAGCCCCAGAGCCCACCTCAGCCCCGTGGGGCTGTCAGCCCCTGCCCCAGCGATGCCACAGTAGGGAGTGCAACCAAAAATGACAGATCTGCATCTTGAGCTAGACTTAACTGTTTTGGATAGTAGAGGTTCAGCCAAGAAAAATGAAAATACTGAGCTGCAGTGTAAAATTATTCAACATTAAACTGCTATAAGAGAGTAAACAATATTGTAGCTAAATAACAAAAATAATTGAATATTAATAATCAGTCACTGATGTGGTTATATCTTCTGTAGTTCTCTAAGCAGAGTAAGTGTTATTTTCAGTCCTGACTCCCTGGGACTGAATACACTTACATTTTAAAACCCAGAAGATGCTAACAACCTCAAATGCTGGATGAGAGGCATGGTGAAAGCAATACGTAAAAGTATTCTCTTCTCTCTGCTGTATAACAAGTGGGAAAAAGGGAGAGACACTGCAAGAAATAGTAACCGAGATGCATGAAATGTAGGAAACTGCTCAGGGAGGCTGGAGATATCAGGAAAAAAAGCAAATTAAGAGAAAAAACTTTGCTCTTAGAGAAAGAAAAGAGCCTCTGGTGATGGGATATGTGATTAGGCGGGGATGAGGAAATTGTCAGTGATGGGGAAAGGCAGATGCATTGGATAAATATTTCTGTTTTGCAGTTGGAAACAAATAATTTATATCCTAGTTTTAAATGAGGACAGAAAATACTTTCCATTAGTAAGCAGAGTGACTGTTGAATAACCTTTGAGAGAGAGAAAAATAGTTATACCCATACCTCCAGAGAAGTTATGGGCCAGGGCTCTGGCTGTGGGAATCATGAGCCCACCGGTACTAATGCTGAGCAGCTCCCGGACACTGGAAGTCCCCCAGGACACTGGGCAAAGGCTAATTTTATGCCAGCAATTCCAAAAAGGGGAGTGGATGAGTTGGGTTTCTCTATGCCGGTTAGCCTGACATTAGTCTGGAGTGAAATAATGGAAAAGCTGATACGTGATTCGCCTGATAAGAACAGAGGAAGGAGGGGAGTGTAATTCTTACCACTGAACATGTGGGAAACCCAAACGGGACAAGCGTACACTTTTAGTGTCCGTGCTTTAAAATTCACGTTGAAAAAATTGGAGTATGGAGAAAGCAGTTACAAAGTGATTCACGGGCCGGAGGAAATGCCTTCCAGGGAGAGACTCGGAGGTTAGCTTGTCGGAAAGGAGGCGGAATGGTGCCTGAATTAAAATCTATAAGTAACTTCACAGGGATAAAATGGCAGACCGTAAAGGGTTACTTAACTCGGCGAAGCAAGACAAAATGAGAAACAATGGCTGTGAATCAAAGCCAAATCAATGCACCTGACAGAAGGCTTACGTTTTTAACAGAGAAGATGATTAATGAATGTGATGGATTCTCCATGTTTTGATGGCTCCAGATCAAGACTGAACTGCCTTTTGAATACACAAGCTCTTGGGTTCAGTGCAGGGAAAAGTGATTAAAATTAAATGACCTGTGTGATATACACAAGGTGTCAGACCGAGCAGTCTGGCTGATAGTCCCTTCTGGCCTTAAACTGTAGGCAATGCAAAACTGAAAGATAAATCTGGTCCTGTATTGCTTTTATAGATAAGTACCTTAGTATTTTTCTTTTTTATTTCCCATGGAAATAAAGATTGCAGGGGTGTGCAGTGTCCCCAGCTGGGTGGGTCACCCACGAGGGGCAGGAAGGTGTGTGCCAAGGCGCCTCTCTCTCGGTGTGACCCATCACACCTGCCACCGTGAGCAGGAGGATTGATCTCTGCAGGCACGGGAGGCCTGACGCCGCATATTTCGCAGTGTTTATATGCACACAGAAGCCCCTTGCCTAAGCTGCCTCCAGGGAGCAATTCATTGACAAAATACTGAATCCACCTCATAATCCCTGTGGGTCTCCTGGGAAGGAAGGGCAGCTAGGGACAGGTTTAAGTTTGATTAAGCTGTCATAGCAGGCCCCTTCACCCCCAAGTAACTCCTTATCCATTGCAACCTCTAGTGTGGATAAGAAATGTTTTAAAGACACCCTGGAAGTTGCACTGCAGTATAGGAATCTGCCCCTATATCAAGCCAAAAGCATCTCAGAGACCTCGATGCTGTGGAGACGTATTAGGCATTTCTTTCGGCAATAGAAAAAAGGAAGCAGAAGGAGGAATTACACCCACGCATGTCCCCTGTACCAGGCAGAGGGAGAGCAGATGATGCTGGAGGACAGCACAGCCCCAATGGGCCAGATTCTGACTCGGGCATTTTGCGGTCTGAATGACTCTGCCGATTTGGGCAGAGCTGCAGAAGGCACAGTATGTAAACGCGGCCCCCGGATATCAGCGTCGCTCAGGCGCGCAGGTAGAGTAATGCTCAGTATCCTGTTGTTACAAGAGACTGTTTGTCTGCTCCCACCTAAAAGACTAAAAAGAAACGCTTTAATGGCCTTCTCAGACATTCTGCACTGCCAAAAAAAAAATGTTTCACTGCAAACTCCTATGTTGTCTGTTGCACAGCTCTGTGAAATACTTTGCGTGGTAAAAAGTGCCTGAGAGGGAAGATTATGTGAAATGAGTATATGAGCAGAGGTGACTAATCCCTTCAACTGACAGTTGATAGGAGAGGTTAACTGCAAAAAGGTTTGATGTCTGTAAAGCAAAGTGCTCTGTCCTTTGCCATTTGCTGTTGCTGCTGCAGTTATAGTAGTACAATTTTTTTCCATTGTAATCCTGTGCTCTGTTTGCTCATGTGTGAGACATTTTCCTCAGCCTGAATTCTCTGCCTTTCTGAATCTCTTTAATATCACTTTACAAATCGCATTCAGAACTTCTTTTGGGTACAGTGTAACAAATATTATTTATTACTATTCTACTGTGCTAGGTACTGTACAAACATATATTTGAACTAGTAGGAATATTTTGATGACATTTTCTCAATCATATTCCAGCTACAAAGCTAGAGGCAAGAAGCAGATTTTATGGAGAGAAATAACCTTCTCACAGGCTATTTTTCTTATTCTTCCCCCCAGCTCCACTCTGTTTTGCACCGCTTGCAGCCATTTACACCTGACTGAAGAGAAAGTGAAGTAAGTGTAAAATGCCACCCACATTGCACAGATGGGAATGACTGCATAACAGGGAAGGCGGTGAAGGAATCAGGCCACAGGGAGGGAGGTATCACCCATGTATAGTTAACCTAAAGAGCTGCACACCAAGATGTGCAGATGTGAAAGTGCTAACGATGGCTTTTGGAGGAACAGCTATTGAGACTGCAGGGCTCAATCTGTGCTCATGCAATTACGACCTGTCCCATTTCACCTCTGTGGTACTATATTTTACGAGTTTCATAAACTCTCAGCCTGGAAGGGACAACTGTGATTTTATTATTATTTGACCGTGATATTATTCTTTTTCCCAGCAATTTTGATTCTGAGTATGAAAATTATGTCTGAGGTACACTTTCAGGTTCTGTGTCCTGGAAAGTTGCTCAGTCTTGATCCAAAGATGCAAACTGACCATCTCATGATGCTTGCTGGTAACATAATCAGTGATCCTTGTTCTTAAGTACAAAATCTTTCTTTTACTTCACATTGTAATCTTTGCAGTTTCCCACAGTCCAGCAATCAGATTTTGTTAGGGAATCATCCCCACTGCAATCTGAGGCGTTACTATAGCCTAAACCTAGTGTAATTCAGTAGTAAATCATGCCTGTGGAGCAAGAAAGGATGTGTCTATCACGCTAATATTGTTTTTCTCTGTCATTCACATGCCACTTTAATGTTCCCTTCACATGTTGTTTAGATATTGCCATGTTTTTACAACGTCACACTATTAATGCTAGAGGGAAGAATAAGATAGTGCACCCGTTTTATAACTTGTTTAATTCCGTGTTGAAGAGCTTGACATAATTGAGAATGACTGCAGATCTGTTGTTATAATTAGAATTTGGTCTTTAGCCCTATGCTTTTCCCCTTCAGGGGGGTTGATTGGAGGCCTGGGAGGCCTCACATCTCAGCATGCTATTTCCTGAAGCCTCTTTCATCCCTGCTGCTAAGTGTATACTGAGTGACTTGGAGGGTAAAGCATGAAGCTGTACAGTCTCTGCAGAAGCAGAGCAAATAAGTGATTTGTGCCGAGGTAGAGACAGACCAAACCAAGCTTTCCACGGGCAGCGGAGCAGCAGGGATTTTCTGTCACAAAGTGGCACCAGTATCTTATGCTGAACATTGTGGTAAACCTCTGGTTAGGACCTACTGGGCAAATATGACGGGAACAAGAGAGGGAGGCAAGGAAAGCAGAAAATATTACGAGGAAGACACAGCCTTCTGTGGTCTGCAGGGAGGAGAGCTTTCTGTGTGTGCAAAGGATTTCTCAGACTCATTTTTCTAGGGTTGGCCAGACCAAATCCATGTGGGCCAAAGTGCTGCCAGAATTATCACCAGCGCGTCAGGGTCGGCTGCACCTGGACTGCAGGAGGGAAGCGGGGGGAGAAGGCTGTAGCATAGCCATGCTACCGTCTCCTAGGCACGTTAGCAGGAGCATCGCTGCTGCGAGCCACCCTGTTAGTCCCCTCTTATAGGAACAGGGCTTTTTGCACCACAGCTGAACTTGAGAAACCATCTTTTTATAGAGTCTTGTTTTGGGCTGGGAGACCCTGAGGCGAATTCTCAGCTGCTGTAAATTAGCACCGCTGCATGGTCTTCCGTTACGCCAGCTAGGGGCTAGGCCCTTATCAGAGTTTATTTACAGAAATGGGCACGATCTTTGAGAGCAGTCACACTGCTGGAATAGGCAACGGAGTGACAAAAGATGTGGCTGGAAATGTGTTATGGTCTCTCTTCTGAAGTACACACAGGTGGTGCAGGTATCCATCAGTCATCTCTGAATCATCAGGTACGTCCGCACGCAGTTGTCAGAAACAGACAGCTGCAAAACCCATTTGTCCCAGGGACTTCAGTGGGTCCAAATGCTATTATATGTGTGCAACAAGCTCCCCACAGTGTGACATACATGCCTATGTGCTTGCAACACAGGCTTATGCACATGTGCATCCAGTTTCATATACCCACTCAGCTTGGATCTGCAAAGCCTCTCAACTTCACAGAAGTATAGTTCCACTGAAATTAGAGAGCAGAATCATTTACAATGGGCTCTCTATGATGTCTTGATCCAGAACAAAACTTCTTCAGGCTCTTCAGAATGTTTTCTGGCTGAATACGTCACCCCTTCTCTGCTCCTCTCCTTTCCCTCTTGCACAAACGCATGCGTAACTCTTTGGCGACTTTGCTATAAAAATCCGGCCACCCCTCCCCGGGAAGTCTAGACTCTGCAGAGTTGGAATGCGCCTTATTGATCTGTCAAGCCGTTATATCTGACCATTAGATTCACACATACTCTTCTGAGATTAGCTAAATCGCTCTGCAAACTGTTAATAGGCAATTTCACAGACCCAGATGTCCAAAGATAACAAGAAAAGTTCAGAAAACAGAGTTTAGGTAACTGATCTGTGACTGCTGAGGGCTTGTAAAGCTTTCAAAATGGACTGTGAGTGAAGGCAATTGGTGAGGAGCAGAGGCAACCCAGATCTGTCAGGATATAGTCCTTACACCTATTCTGTTGATTATGTGTCACTCACTGCAATAACCTGGTATTATTTGCTTGACCTTTGTTCTCTGGCCAAAGGCAGGGTGTAAGTCCGGCAGGAACTGTCCTCTACTTCCACGTGAAATTGCTGGATAAAGATGCATGAGGAGCGGCAGGGCTGAGCAAAATATCTTCACTTCCTGTGGTGAAGCCTGGAGGCTGAATTTCAGGGAATGACTGACATTTCCAGCAGCTCTCTGCGATCTCTGGGGATCCCTGGAAGCAAAAGTCTGCCGAGCCATATGCTTCTCCAGGAAGCGGCCCAGGTCATGGTCTGTTAAAGAGAGAAGCATTGTCCATTGTGATTACCTACGCTCTCAGCTGCACTTTGGAAACCAGCAGGAGTGAAAATGTCAAACCCGAGCGCTGATGGGGAAACAGATGCCTCTCCCCATTTAAATATGAGTTCATGGTCCCTTTGGGAGAGCAATGCATGAATCTCTGAGCAACACATGCATCCAGAGATGCACCCTGAACTAGGATCTCGCTCTCTGCAGAGAGCTCTGAGCAGGACCTCCTGAACATGGCAAGGAGCAGCAGAAATCCCAGCCTGCCTGGATTAGGCACCCTGTGAACACCGCCAGGCCAGGGTGACTGCGGGGCCGTGTACGGAGTCAGCAGGCTCTGCCTGTGCTACAGTGCGAAGGCGTGCCCGCAGCTCAGGCAGACGCACGGAGGTTGCATATGAACTACCTGGTGGTCACAGCAATATGAAGTTCAGTGACAGCCAAGCACCAAAGAGTTTCTGCTTCTGTTCTGCAGCTGGCTTGGGGCCATGCTGCCAGGGATGGGAGTGCCTGAGCTACCTAATTTCACTCCAGCTGAGAATGCGTGTACAAAATACAGTGATGCCTTTCAGACATACCCCATTGCATGCCTGGGTGCTGTGGTGCCCACGCTGCTAATTTCTCCTCGGGGTTCAAATGGGTAGCAAACACCCTTGCTTACGACACAGATTCATAGATCTGAAGAATTTGCCAAGCCTAAACTGAAGTCCAGGGTCACATAGCTCCATCTACCCTTTTATTCTCCACGGAAGTCTGTTGGCCTCTAACTGTCATTGCCTCTGGAGAGCTGCCAAAACGTTATTTCTTGGCAAGGCTTGGATCTTCCCACCAAAAGGTCGTTATCTTTTCGTAAGAATAAAGGGAGGCGCAAAACTCCCCAATTCCTTGGCAAATAAACAGACCTCCCTCAGAGACTTACTCATCATAAGGCCAGAAAGGAAGGCAAAGAAAAAGCCGTGAAAGATTTTTTTTCCCAACTTATAGGACAATTTGTCTCCCAGGTCTCCTTTCCTCATCAGCAGAAGCTCAGAAGAGTGGCTAAAGCTAATGGGAAGGTTGTCTTAGTGGCAGGACAGCCTCTATGTTGTCCTGTCTTGTGTATCTTGTTCACGCTCCTGGTGTCAAGCTGACCTCTGCAATTGCCCTTTTAGGTCAAACAGGGAGGTACCACTGGATGTTAGATTTTTTCCCCATTCCCTTTGTAATGTGAGGCCTGGACAATTTCCAAAGCTCATCCAGGAATTTTGCAGTGGGGACTGAGGACACTGGGGGGTGCCTGCGATTGCTGCTGCTCTGTTCCTGTGGCACACAAAAGCTGTGGCTTCTGTTCTTTGCTGTTGGTCTCGAGCTTGTTACAGGGCCCCAGGGAGCATTTTGTGGCCACAGGCTGGGGGGTGGATGCTCTGGAGACGTGTCTGAACTAACCGTCTGCCTGTGGTTGTGGTGGACCAAGCTTGTCCCGGACCCTTCTAATTCCAGCTTTTCTGTCTAGCATGACCACTGGTGTAATGCAGACCACGGTATTCTACCCAGTAATTTCCAGCAGAAGGAACTAGTCGTCTTTGCTTTAGCAACAATCATACAGAGCCCCAGCATAAGGACTGCAAGTGAGTGCTTCCTTGCACTAAGTATTTTTGCTCCTTCCCTTATTCATTAAGAGGACGAGAAGTGCAGGGTGATGGAGATCAGCCTCTCTCGCACTGGCTGAAGGAAAGCAAGGTAGAAGTGCAGCCCTCCTGGGCAAGAGGCGAAGGCTGGGCTGGGCCAAGGGTTGCAGGGGACTGGTGGGGCTCTTCAGTCCAGCTCACCCTAAATATTGTATGTGGGATGCTGGACAGGTTATTTACACCATCATTGCATGCACATCTTCTCGGAACGTGGTGAGGTGCTGAGGCCCAGTTTTCCCACCTGCTGGGAGCTCTGCAGTGTCACTGATTTCTGCATGGGGCACAGGAGCCTGCAGTAGGTGGTGTAGATTTTGCTCCCACCAGTTCAACTGTTCTTCCTCCAGCCTCCTCGTATCTAGCCTCCCCCAGGAACTGAGAGCTTAGAAACAGGGGCAGGTGAATCCCTGCCAAGCAGAGATCTAGCAAGTGTTATTTAATGCCTCACTATACCCTCCCTTCCTCCTCTGACCTTCAGTCCCTGCTCCCTGTGAAGATGCGGAGGCTACGCAGGCTGCCCATCCCACACAGCTCGTCCCTGCATCCCTCTCGCACGTACTGGCAGGATCTGACATCCACCCTCCGGGGGTCTTCCCTGGTGGGCAGCAGAGTGTAGAGGAGCAGTACGTGGTGGTGTTCGGACAGGAACTGGCAACAACAGAACGCAGGGGAATTCAGAATTCGGGGGCTGCCGCTCTTCCTAGCAGGTGTCGCTGCGTTAGCTGGAACCTGCTATTTTTAGAGCTGCTTTTTCATTTCCTGTGTTGTTTGATTTCCAGCCTATCACTGCCACTGAGAGGTAAAACCACAGGCTGGGGCTGCTCCTGAAAATCAGGAACCATTCTCAGAGCAGCCATGAACCATATCTTCAGCTAGCGTCAGTCACTGACTTGTTGCAGTGACACCAGCTGTGCCCAGCAGCCTGGGTCTGAACCCATGATATGGGGCTGGGAGTTAAGCGCTGCCCATTTCCTTGGAGACACAGCTGAGACTGCAGCCAGGACTTACTCCTACATGCCCAGGCACCTGGGGCAAGGTGAAGGTAGCAAAAGGACACCCTTGTTCCCAGCCAGGACAGGTCCTGTTGTTGGATGAAGCTTGACTGAACTCAAGGATCAAAACCAGCTGAGTAACATTAGTATAAAATAGTAGATTCTGCATGGGAGGATGGGAAACTTTGTGCACTGTTGTGTGAACAGTAAGAACAGGGAGGAAGAATAGAAGAGAAAAGCTGAATACTTTTTTTTTTTTTTGCAGATTTTACCGCTCTGAATACTTTCTTTTTTTTTTTTCAGATTTTACCCCTCGGATGTCTTTGTGTGACTCCAACTGTCTTTGGTGGGAATGGTAGGTGAGTTTTTGTGAGAAAAATTTGCATCATTAGGCATCATCTGAAATAGCCCGGCAAAGTAAAGGCTGGTAAAAGCTAACTATCTGTTGTCCAGATAAACAATAAAAAGCCCAGACCCTTGAGGAGACACATGTACTTATACAGATTTGAGGATGGGTCTATTGTGCAGAAGGAAGTTCTGTTCCCACTTAGCCCACTTAGGTATTTGGGAGTCAGTGTGTTACTCCACATATCTGCTTTTTCACTATCTGCCCTTTCAGGGAAGGTGCTGGAGGTATGGGGATCAGTTCTCCTCTCCCTCATGGTGGTGCCCATCATCTCCATTGGAGTTGGAGATACCAATGCCACTGACACAGGCTGAGAACCAAGGGCACACCAGCTTTGGTCAGGCAAGATTTGTGGAAAGCAGTGGATCTTGGGACTTCCTAGACCAGCTAGTGAGAAAGTGTGAGACAAGACACTTTGGAGACAAGAGCCTGGCCCCCTGCCAGCACCTCATTGCTCTTACAGGGACGTGGATGCTCCATGGACCCTATACCTCCACTCCTGCATCAGCAGAAAGCTAGCCACGTGGCCAGGTGTACCTGCTCCCTCTGGTTCTACTTGGACTCTGTCTCCGTTTGTGTGGCCCCTGGTGGTCAGGAAACCGTGCTCCTCATTTCCTCTGCAGATATCTGCATTGCCTCTTATAGGACCATTGCCTGGCAAAAGCCCTCCAGAAAATGGAGATGCCAAAATAGAGAGGCATGCACCCTTGTGCTGGCAAATTGCAAATGGCATCCTAGTGCCACACCATACTTTTGTGATTTTCTTTCTGGAGTGGTTGCAGATGCTGGAAAACAGAAAAATGCTTTCTTTGGGAAGCTGCCTACAGATGTCCCACAAAGCAACCGCTGGGAAGCAGAGTAGGAGGCAGGATGCTGTGCAATCAACCCTTGATACCAGCCCACGGTGCACCTAGACATAAGCACTGGATGTGTCTTCTGGTTAATTCAACAAAAACACTATTGTGTGCTCACATGTGATCCACATCAAATCCAGGAGAGCTGGTGGGGCACAGATCTGGAATTAATAATAGTGGATCCCCCACCTCGGAAGGCTGCATAATAGTGGTAGCTCAGGGACCCTGACAGCTTTGAGGAATCGTTGTGTGATGGCTGTGTTCTCAGTAAAGGATTAGCTATAATAAAATGACACTAGATTTTTTAATTAAATGGCTCTGTTCATATGATTCTTTCACTGCTTTGGGGCAGGATTTTCAAAAGTGCTCAGCCGTGCCTTAACTCTGCTCTCACAAAAGGTAGTCTGGAGTTGTACCAGCACCTTCAAGCGGGGCAAAGGCCTTTTGAGAACTTACTTATGATGTGAAAATGCAATGGATCTTGGATCCCAATGCAACTCATGGGGTATTTGCAGCTGCACAGGTTCTATGTGCTCTGCCTACATGAAGCAACGTCATCTTTGGGGCACAGTTAGACAGGAGAGCTCTAGGAAACAGCAGAGGTGGACAGGAGGGTGGAGGTTTCTGTAGCTGGGGTGCTCCCCAGGGAGCCAGTGCTCCAAGAAGGGGGCATGGGAGGGATGCTCCAGCTTTAAGATGTGCTGCATGAAAGGTGTGCCAGGGTGTGTATGACATTAAAGATCTTTCCATGCCTGCATCCTGTCCCTCTTCCAGTTTGCTTAATCCTGTCCTGCCTTTTCGAAATGTCACCTGCCATCTCAGTCAATGCACAGTCCTTCCTCACTTCCTATCCCAAATTGTTCCAGAGCTCTGCTATCCTCTGGTAAAGTGACACTGCAGTTCGTCCCAAAGATGTGGAGGACCTTTCTTCCCTATCATTTCTTCCATAAGCAAAAGGTCAGAGCTATCACTTCTGTGCCTGGGTAGGAGGGACAGCTGCGAGTTGAGTCATCCCGCAGGCGTGTACGGCGCAGGGTGTCCTATAGATCCGCTATTGTCTCGGGAGGGCAGTGAAATCCAGCCCAGCAACCTCGGGCCTGACGCAGCTTTTCCAGTGCCGCTGATATTTAAGACAAGTGATTATTATTTCAGAAAAGAGGAGGTGATTTCTACTCCCTCTGTGCATCAGGAAGGCTGACATTAAAAAGCCAGAGGTGACTGGTGATTGTTCCTGAACTGGGAGCGGTCTTTCAAAATTACGGCTGAATTATTCTCTGCCCTGCCTGCCATGTCGTGGCACCCCATTGAATTCACTGTTTTTCAGGGCCGAATCTAGCCTGACAGCCTTCCCACAAAGCTATGGAGAAAACAGATCTGCCCCTTTTTTTTAGGACTCTCTCACAACACAGGATCTTGATGAAGTTAACAGCTGGCAAATGCAGAACGTGGAAAAGAAAATACTGCTTCAGGCAGCGCTGTCACTGTAACCCTTGGAATTCAGGGCTGCAAGAGGCTCTTGCAGCTAGATGTTTTTTCAAGGACGGCAGCGCAACAAATGCGACAGTCGGTTACAAAAGCTCAGAGAGGAAAGCAAGAGCCAACAGGGGACAGGGAGGAATTGCTTTCCAAGCATGGCACTGAGTGACTGATTTGGGTGGTTATCTTTTACTAAAGATTCAGGAATCTTCTGGGAATGGGAGGCAACACAAAATTGTCAATTTATAGTTTTGTATTATGTATCTGATCAAAACCTGGAGAATTTGGCTCTCTGGAGCCAAAAAGAGAACACGGGCCAATTTCGGATCCTTTTTACGTTCTGATGGAGATTTCCATCACACATGCAACTAATCCTACAGGGTCACACCCTCTGACAATGTTTGTCCTCATACTTTGGGTTATATCAACTAAATATGCAACTTTTTCTTTTTTTCCTGCTTCCTAATGAAACAAGGCTTATGCGATTGCATTTCTCTCCATGCATTTGTCACTCGAACTTCCCCCCTTCCCACAAGAAACATTGAGCCCATTGACTGAAGAAGCCAAATTTGACATAGGAGTAGAGATCAAAAAGGCATTACATTCCTACAAGTTTTGTGGAAACTGATGGTTATTCAGAAGGCACTGTGTGTCCTGTGGCATACTTAAAATCAGTGCCTCTGGTGAAGAAAAAGCTGCAGCGTGATTTCAACGTTATCTGTTTAGTTCTGCCTGCTGAGTGGATGTGGCCAGGGTCTGTCCGGTCAACATGTGGCATTGGGATCAACCAAAGCACGTGTTGCCCCTTTGCCTTTCAGTGGTAGGGGTACATGCAAGATGCTGCAGAGGGGCTTGGACTCTGGTGCGTGAGTGTGGAGGGGGAATGGAAGCGTTCTGGAGGTGGAAAAGATCACAGAACCTGACAGAGGGGTCCAGAGGTTACTGCAGTGAAAAAGTATGGCCACAAGGCAATAATCTGTAAGAAACTGGATTATGTCAGTTCTGCTGCTCACAGAGCAACTTGCTTTGTTTTCTGGATAACACAGCCCACAGAAAAATGTTCCCTCCACAGAGTAGGTGGTTTGTTTCCTAACATGTACACAACTCTTGATACCAAAGGGACATTTGTATGAGTACCATAATCTTTGTCCTTTGCAGCGTTGTATATAATCACAAAGACCTGATGTAAATGGTAGATGTGTGGAATGAATGGGACACCATTTCGACACACATTTTGGTAATTTAAGCTGCTATTGTTTCTGCCTGTTCGAGTGCCATTCTGATGGCACTCAAGTGAAATTATCCCTGTATTACACCAGGGACTTGGGCTCAGTATTCAGACCTTTCCCTTAAACTCTTCTGACGGTTTATACATGGTTTCTCCCATGTATGAGCTGAACTGAGCTGGTGGGCTGCCGCCTTGGGTCAGTGGTTGTTGCCTACACACAAAGCAGGCAGGAGGCATTCGCTTTCTGAGTAGGGAACATTTTGCGTTCGCCACAGGCAGATGCAAATAATAGGTCATGGCAGGCTGAGAGCAGAATCAGGTCTGATATCTTTAATAAATACATGATTGCTATTTTACAGGAGGCATCACACAATGTTATACCAAGAACAAGAAACGTGTCTTAAGTGTCCAACATCTTAGATCAGCTATTTGTTGGAACTCAGCCCCCAAATTCAGTCCTTCTCTCTTCAGAAAGGGGACAGTTGGGTATTTCCAGAAGTGCTTCAGGATCACCAATCTCACTGGGATAGGCGCATAACTGAGTTAGGTGTGTGACCAGCTTGGAGGTCTTGGAAGGCAGATACTTTGTAGGTACTGTAGGGGAAGCCACAGTTCACTTGGGCTGTGCTGTTTCTCAGAAATTGCAGGAGAGGTTGAACTTGCAAGCTTAAAGAAAGGATGTTTCAGTTGTTGCTCTCACTGCAAAATCCACATGTAAATACTTTGTATTTCTTAAAGAAGGCTATTTCTTGCCTACAAATGGAGAACTGAGTTGGATTTTGTATGCGCCACTGTCATGTAACACAGTGGGGCGCAGAGAAAGGCTAGTTAGTCCATGTACATGGCACAGCGCAGTGCAGCAGTCGGAGTCCTGGGAGCAGTGTACTCCCGTCATCTTCCAGTTTGTTATACCTTGCTTTGCAACAGGACTATTCTGCTCCACGTCCAGGTCTGCACTGGCATAGACATACCGCTTGCTCAGGGACCTGGTGTGGCTTTCCTGAGAGCGTGTGAGGGAGGGAGGGGAGGAAGAAGGCAGCTCTTCCAGCCCTTAAGCTGTCGCTGTACACTGCGGATCACACCACTTGTCTGAGAGACAACAAAAAGTAATATACACAGCACTTAACTGCCTGAAACATGGCTTGCGTTGAGTGCCCTGCTGTGCATCCCAGCAGCATGAGAGTTGCCAGGTAGCCTGTAATTGTATAAAATTTAGTTTTTTGTAGGAACCAGGTAGAAATGGGTAATTACTCACAGAAGGTGGTCATAATTGCCTTTGCTAACAAGTAAGGGCAGAAACTGTTGCCTCTAGCCCCACTTTAAAAGGACAAAGCAAAGAGCAGTTGGCAGGAGGAAGAGGTGGAGCCTGCCAGAGGAATTTCCCATAAAGAAGAGGTGTTCGGTATTTGACAGGGTAATTGAATGTTTAGAGGAACAGGCTGACATGAAAATACATTTTCTTTTGTGTAGCTCAGGAAGGCCGAATCTTTGAAAACAGCAAAAGAGGCAGGATGGAGGACTGGCAGGAGCTGGCCCAGGGATACGGTGTAGCCAAAGCTCTCATTCGGATTTTGGGTGCCACCTCTTCCCGAGGGACTGAGATGTCCACTCGGAGTTCCCCGGCAAAGATGTCCAGGGCTCAGGACAGGACCCATTTTGTATCTTGATTCTAAAATAAAATGAACATTGATGACCCTCTGCATAATGTTCCCTCCCAGCCTGCCTCCATTATGTCCCATCCAATAGTCTTTGTTTTGAGCGAATCCCGCAGTCGTGTTGAGCAATGAGATGTTTTGAGTCCTTTCCTTCACATGGTCTCCAAAGGGCTTTGCAATTCGGTGTGCAGCCACCCTCATTGTTAGTAGAGCACAGAGTGAAAGAAGCACGTGTGAGGGGAGAAGGGGAGTTTTGCACGCAGGAAGGACATGGAGCTGGCAGAGGTGGCCTCCCTCAGGCCACCTGGGGAGTGGTGGAGCTGGCCTCCTCAGGACACTCCTGTTCCCTTCAGGCATTTGAAGTTCCCCCAAGGGTCTTACCCCACTCCCTGCTCCCCTCCTCTCTCAATACCCCCTCATCTCATGTCTTGTGGATTAAAAGATATTACTAAGTCCTCTTCCTGGCATAAAATGCCCCAAATTTGCTTCTTTGCAGCAGATCTTTCAAATGTTCCATCGCCTCATAGCTCAGGCAGTGCAAGGTATTTACATAAAGGGTCCACTAGCCTTGGAGAGAGGTTATGTCTTGCCAATCTGCTTTTGTTTTGAATTTTGCATGGGGGGGGACTGTATTGTCAACCCATTAATT
The DNA here is from genome assembly GCF_964195595.1 of Calonectris borealis. Taxonomy (NCBI): domain Eukaryota; kingdom Metazoa; phylum Chordata; class Aves; order Procellariiformes; family Procellariidae; genus Calonectris; species Calonectris borealis. The sequence goes on from NC_134314.1 coordinate 82,818,611, forward strand.
GTCACATAGTTAACGGCTTTGGATCTAGAGGCCACAGGCTTGAATTTCTGGGAATGGGATTTACTGCAGACTATCACATGAGGATACTGTGACAATCTGGTTGAGGCATAAGAAGAGCAATCCTATTAGCTTGAATTGCCAATAGGGATCAAAGCTCTCTTCCCTCTTGCACAAATGACTTGGAAGCAAACTGATCACTGTCCAGGTCTATCAGACCATGAAACCAGAGAGCAAACTGGTGCCTCTGTGGCCAAATGACAGAGCAGCTGAGGGGCTGTCGTACATGTAGGAAAAGAGGGGAGGGGAGGTTATGCAAATATATGGCAAATAACTCACTTTATAGAATATAATTAGGTAAGACTGAGGTGCAGCAGCACTACCAGCTGAATGCAAACTCTCTCTCACTGTAGCAAAGGACACATTCAATGTCGTGACCAGGAGAACCACCTCAGGGATGAACAGCATCCGAAAATTTGTCTTCACAGCTACAGGCTTGTGTACAGTGCTGGGGCACTTTCTTTTAGTGTAAAAGGAGCAGAATGTAAACCCTTTCCTGCCAGGTATGTGCCATACGCACTTTGAAACAGCTCGCTTTTTATTAAAGTTTAGGAAATAAACTGAGCTGGAGAGAGGAGAAAGAATGGTGATTGATGGGTTATATGGATTATATGGTTGGTGCTAGCCACATCATTAATATGACTCTGTAGTGGTCTGAATTATTGTTAGGGCTATGGGAGCAGGGCTTTCTGGTACTAGGTGTTGTGCAAGAAAAGCAAACCATGGGCTCTGTGCCAACAAATGTTCTGGTATAATCCCGTACACCCTGAAGGATGCTTCAAGCTGATAGCTGGCTGGTGGCTTATGTTGCATCCCCTTGGAAGGGGACAGGTATCTAGCATTCAGCTCTCCTGCCCCTGAATTAACACTGATTTACAGAAAAGCCCAAGATGAAGTTTAATCCTGTGGCATATTAAACATATTGTAAGGAGCCAGAGCCCTGTGTGTCCTCTCAGATGAAAAGACTGGAGCAAACTGTCCTGCTGGCACCCACCTACAGGATTGCAGTAGGTCATAGGCTTAGCAAGGGACAAGGACCTAACAGACTTCAGCAGTCAGCCAGCTCCACTTTGGTCCCTCTGTGGATCAGGCTAGGTCTAGAAATGTGGCCTAGTTAATGAAGAAATGTAGCCAAGTAATACAGTTGACATTTTTTGCTATCTCTCCAAGTTGACAGGTAGTGTTTCGGTAGCTATGAATAATTAGCCAAGTAATATTAAATTAATTTCTTGGGTAGATGCTCTGAGGTTAAAATCCACCTTGCCCAGGTTGTATTGATAAGTAGGTTATTCCTGGTGAATATGAGCAGAGTGTTCACAAAAGGTCCATGCTTCACTCTGCAAGGCAGAATTTTGCCCTGTGCTGCTTATTATTCCTTCTTGCAAATTTACCATAGACCACAGATTTTGATAAAAACTTTAACTCTTCTTCTTATCCTTTCAAATGCACTGTCTTTGCATTGAAGCGTACAGAATGTCCCTTAAGCTGGGTGAAACGTCTTCAATAGTTTTAGTCCCTTAAATCAGCCGAGCAGTATGAGTGGCAGATCACAGGCATTTCTCCTTGGCAAGACAGTTTGCTTACTTGATAATTCACAGGAGCTGGAATTTCCTTCCCTTCCAGGTCTCGCCCACAGCCCAACCTTGCAGCCACAGCATGTGCCCTCAGCAAAGGGAACTTTGCTCCTCATTTTCCTTCTGCCTTTTGATGTTTCTTATTGTGAGCCGAGAATATGAACTCTTGGTACACACAGAAATGAGGGAGGTACTCAGAGAAAACTATACATAAAAGTTAGCCACCAGGACAACTATGTGTAGAATTACTAGTCAATACCCTCTACAGAACAACCACAACCAACATAGTATTTATTGATTACATCTTATATGACAAGTCCCTATGTAGTATTAGTAAGATTTTCCAGCACAGTAGTTATTAGCCTGTCTTTCTTTCTCCTTTTTTGTTTTGATTTGTTTCTGATCTAATCCTGACTTGAAGTAAGCCTTATTCATAGCTCTGGCAGCAATTCCTGCCCACAAGATTTGGGAAATTCACACTGTAATCTCAAGATGGTTTTGCCTTAAAATGGATCTGAATTGGAACCCAAAATTTGAAGGCCACATTACTCTGGGTAAATGCAGGTTCTGATTTTAATGCTAATCCAAATCTGTATTTCAGGACTTGACAAGAAAAAACAGTAGTAGTAAATAGTATCTGAAACAGCAGGAACAATAACAACATCAATAAAAGCAATAAAAACAATCATATCCATGCATTAGAGCTCCTATGCTCATAAAGAATGCATTTATGAGTGCTTTTAAAACTCTCTATATAGAGATCTTTCATCTGCAATTGTAGCGTGTATACTTTTGGTGAGCAACACAGCAACAGCAGGATTCCAGCACAATCTTTAGAGGGCAAAGCAAAAAATAACATCAAATAGCGTCACAATTGAAACAGAGGGGAACATTCAGGCAACGTATAATTAACCCAGCTGGAATTTTGGTCAGGATGTCCAGGTTAACACCTCATCCAGTTAGTGGACTCTGTAGTAAATTGTTGAATATTGTTGTTTAAAAGTCAAATAATTTACTGAGCTCTTTTCATGTGTGGAATATACAAGAAGGTCAACTGCCTTTTTAACATCTGGTAGCAGAGCCCTGGTGATTTACCTGCACGCTGGTGACTGTAGATAGCCAAGTGATGGATGACTTTGCTAGAAAGCTCTTTCTGTTAACTCATACAAGCCCACAAGGAGCCTGATAACTCTGCTTTGTGGAAACATTAAAGGCTTTATCTGCAGCTTGTGTAGATTGACAAAGCACCATAGATGTCAGTGGGACTCTGCTGATTTATACATGCTTTGGATATATGTCTAAATCAGAAGACCATTCATTTCTCTTGCTTGGAAAAAAAAAGGGAAAATAAGAAAAATAGAAAGTATTTTTACTTATTAGAAAACATTTTACTCTGACTTTCGAATTACCTTTCAAATCAAATCTAGGATTTGTGCATAGCCTGGATGGGAAGAAGCCTGGATGGGACGATGCCACGCTTACCCTAATTGCTTTGCTGCCTAACACTGGTGGCTGTAGGAAAGCCAACAGGAGAATTACAGAAACAGCAAGCAGAGAGGTAGATGGTCTTAAGGAGGATCAGAAAACTGATTAGGGGCTAAATCTTCCCTCAGTCTAATGAACCATGCACAGGGGAGACTGCCTGCATCTCCCTATCCCTTTTTGGCTTCCTCCAGCTCATGTCAGTTTAAGCACAGCCAAACCACACCAATTCTGCTGATCCTGTAGAGCTTACCTTCCTTTCTTACAGAGGCATCTCTGATCAGCATATCTGTACTCTGAGAGACTCCAAGTGCTTTGCATTGACTGACAAAAACTGGTTTTCAGTCTTGCTGGCAAGAGGAAGCTAATATGGTTAGGGAAAAGCACGGTGAGTTCACTCTTTTTTCTGCCTTATCAGCAAAACTGTCAGTCTGCAGTCACAGCGTTGCAGCTGCTGGAAACTGAAGAGGCAGGAAGGGCATAGCACTGCTTAATTTCTTCCCTCTCCCCAGGTTGAATTTGTAGGGCTGGCAATTAGAAATTCATCTTATGGCTTGAAACTTTTGCTTCAGTTTCATCCCGGACTTTAACAGGCACGGCGCTCAGCTGGGCTTCTCCACTGGGGCTGACTTGGAGGCAGCGTGGAGAGGATGAGTGTCAGACATACCAAGGTAGTAGTTTCATAGCACAGTCCCCCTCCAGATTGCTCTTGGTTTCCACAGATCTCCAGATCACCGGGGGATGCTCTACCTCCACTGATTTACTGTCCTGGCAAATATCATGCGGCACACAATCTATGCTGTATGTTGCAACGAGGCTAACAGCGGCTGAATGAGGGTAATGTTGACAGTCAGGACTTTCCTTTACAAACACTGAATCATGCTGTTGTGAAATGGGGACGGAGTGATGAATGACTCACTGTTGGCAGCACACACTGCCCTATCAGTAGGCTCTGTTCAGGGGAAGGGGGGGCTGGTGTTTGATATCATCTCTGCTCTCCCAGCTCCCAGCATGCTAATGAGAAATGCACACTGTGGCTTTTATTGATCTGTGATTTGCTTATTCACGAGGCTCTGCACAAAGACACCCGGATTGCTGGAAGTCCTGTTATTCACGAACACAAAGATGTTGCTTTGGGGATGTTTAAAAACATCTCTCTTACTTGGCCATGATGTTTTCAGCTTGCAGCGGTCTTTTTATTTTGATTTTTTTTTTCAGGGTGAACGCTTTGCAGCAATAAAATGCAAAACTTCATTAGTAAGGGACAGAAGAAGGATGCCTAGAAGATTCAAAGAAATGACAGTAAGAGATAGACCCTTGGGCCAGTGTCAGCCCCTGCTAGTTATGAGATAAGGGACACATCCCCTTTTTGGGTGCAGGTGGTTATATCATGTGACCCAATGCTGGAGTGGACCTGCCTGTTGGTACAGTGCTGGAAATGGGTAAATTGCCAGGCTGTGGCTAAAGAAAGGAGAGGGAAAAATGTTGTCCTCAGCGAAAGGCATCAAGCTGCTTGTTCTGCAGACTGTTTCTAAGCTATGGCACAGACTAACTTCCCAAAGACTCCCTTCAGGGTGTTGGGAAAGGGTCTGCATCCTGGGATACCCGGGGTTGAGAATGGTATTACAGGAGGTCTCCATACTTAACCTGAGACGATAAATATCCCTACTGCCTAAACCAGCACTGCAGCCAGTTTTTACTGAGACTCCTAGCACAAGGGCTGCAGTCCCAAAAAGTGTATAGATTGATCTGTCTTTTCAAGATGAAAGAAGGTGTTCACAGATGACCAGTGAGGCATAGGGAAGGTTGGCCTGCCCTTGCCAACTGTCTGGGATTAAACAGGAGACTTCAGTCACCAGTTGCTGCTGCTGGGTCTGTAGGCACCAGATCCCAAGCTCACTGCAAGGCTCCCACTAACTTAAGCAGACTACAAATCAGGCTGTGAATAAGCACTATGTTCACTCAAAAAGACTGAGTGGAATTTAAAAGATGGGCGATAGCAGCTCTTCCCAGGACAAGGCAGGAGCAGACAGCCTGGTTCCCCTCGCAGACACGTCCTGCACTAATAAGGGTTCAGTTCTTGCACCAAGGATGGGTGAGGCAAACACGCAGGACTACTTTATGCAACGACAGAGGCCGGAGTGTGGTTGCAGACCAAGCTCTAGGGACGTGGCAGTCCTGTCTCTCCATTAAATAGCTGCGAGTTAGTTTAGGAGGGACAAGCCCTGTTTTTCAACAAATAAAGCAGCTAAATTAATCAAGAAGACATATGCATCCAAGCTCTGAAGCAGTTTTTTCTGACAACAGTCCCCTCCCCGTGAATCTCTGCCATGTGGTGGTATGAATACGGGCTAAACTACAGTTAAGGCTGAGTGAACAACATGATTTCAAAAGTAATTGGGAAAGGGAGCATGGAAATTGAATGAAGCCCAGAAATATGTTCTGAATCCCCACACCAATCACACCGTGGGAGGAACTCAGCATTGCTGTAAATCAAAATGCATGCTTAAAACCTTTTTATAGTTTCTGCAAAGCATTCTCCCGGGGTCCAAGATGGCTGTTGATAGCCAAGAATGCATTACACTGAAGCATCACAGGTCCTGGAAAATCCTATCAAATTTTATGGAAAACGATAACATTCCTGCAAGCTTAATGAACCGTCGTTTCAAGGTTCTTAGGAGCGGTACGCCCACTACTGAAATGTATAGATGGTGCACGCAAGCTTGCAGAAGAGATGAAACCCTCTAACAGTCCTGTGGTGTTAGCCAGGCTAAACCCCCTTTCATCTCCAACAACCATGCACCAATATTCACTCCTAACATGGTCCTATAAATATTCCGAGCCTCTACAGAAACCTACTGGCTTCAACCCCAGTCTGCTCTGTAGGGCTTTCCTGAAAGGCTTTATGGCTTTACTAATAAGGTAGACCCCAGATTAACCCCCATTCTCAGATTTTTCCTTTAAAAAGCCCCCACAATAGGCTTGGGAAAGCAGGCAGCAAAATAATGACTAGCTCGAAACCTCCACCCTGCACAGAGGTCTCTGCCCAAACCGCGGGCTCATTTGTGTTCCTCAGGAGTGCCCAGGCTCTGGGAAGGGGAGCTTTGGCGCAGAGCTGTTTTGGGGAGAGGTGACTGTGGGTGTGAAACCAGCCGGCTCAGGAGGAGAAGTGTGGAGTGGGTGCAGAACCAGACAAAGACTGATGCCTGAGCAAGCACAGTGTGTGGCCCTGGGAAAAGCCCAGTGAGAGGGGGCTTTTGGGTGGGGGGCTTGGCCAAAACAGCAGGGGAAATTGGGAACAGAGAAACCCTCTCCTGTGGCTTGACTCCTGCTGTGTCACACAGGAGTTTGTCTCTCCTTTGTAAATAAACAAAGCTGCTTTCAAAAAACTACCTAAGCCCTGCACTAACTTTTCTTCCTGACTGGAACAGCCTACAAGATTGTGAATTTTAGATAGCCCCATGAAAGAGGAACAGCAGGGGGTTTGTGCAGACAGACAACCTAGCAATACAGACGAAGGCACATATTTAAAGGGATCTGCAACAGAAGTGAGCAGAAGAGATGGAGTGGAGAGGGGGCAATATTCAGTAGGATTCATGAGATCCTCTCCCTTCGTGAAGAAACAGTGTCTGATCTAGATAAATTCAAGTAGGACATTTCCCAGTTTCAATTCCTGACTGTAAGCACAGGCAAATTCTTATGCTGCCTCATTTTCTTCTGTGCATGCACCAAATTAATGGGGAAATGTTTGTGTTTCTTTAAGCAGTTAGGCAGTGGGTTACCACTAGCTTCCTTAATCCAGGTACCTTGTTATCTTAATTAAAAACCAAAATCAGCTTTGATCTCCTACAACTTCATTGCATAACCTGTTTCATTACACTATTGTTTAAGCTCAGTTAGCTTTCCATGATGAAAAGAATTTGTATTTCACACTGGGCAGGAAGTCCTACTTAAATGTTTCCTGGTTTTGATCTCCTAAAAGGGAATTAAATTATGTTCCTGCTTCAAAAATGCATGGCAAACAGATTACTGAGTCACTAGACTTGCCATACCATGAGCCAAGGGGGCAGCAAGCTGGACACACGGAGGCTGAAGTTGCTCCATTCTCTTGCTTTACATGCGAAAAGGGCTGTGGAGATGGCTCGAAGCTGGTTTTTGACACCCTTTTCTTGCAGTCCTGGCTGGCTGTCCCATCTGGCCCCTCACATTCAGCTAGAGGCAAGCTGAAGCAGCCCTTTTTCCTTTCACACCCTACTCCCTTGTGCTGGGAACACGAGCAGGGCTAGCAGCAACAACTCCGGTCACAAGGTGGGGTCCAGGAGACTGTGACCACCCTTTCCTTCTTCCTGACAAAATGAGTCTCGGGGGAGGCTCTTTTGACTGCTTTGGTTGCTGTAACACAGAGGATGTTGGGAACTACCAGGCTGGACCAGCCCAAGGGCTGTTGTCGGTTTCTACATCCCCTGCTCTTCCTCCGAGGGCAGCTCTGGTGCTGTGCCCTACCTGCCCTCACCCTCCTCAGTGCCGGCGCGCCCAGGAGCTGTGTCACAGAGCTGTGATCTGACCGGGAAGGTCTTCTCAGCACCTTGCCATCCTCCTGAATGGGCAGAGCACCAGCCTCTGCTGGCTGCCATGCCGTGGTGGCACAGCCGGGCTCCTGCCAGAGAGGAACCAAAATCTGTGTTAAGCTGATCTGCCGCTTTCCCCAAGAGACTGAAGGGAGCAAGTGAGTTGGCTCCTGATGACCCAGAAAAAAGCTTTCTAGGTTGCTGAGTGGCATTTTAGATCATTTAAGAACAATTCTCTTTGTCCTGCTCTCCAAACATGCTCTAGACTGTATCCCAGAACTTATGTTTCATTTCGGATGGGATCTGGGGAGATGTACTTGTTGCCAGGTAGTCGCACTCACAGCGTGACAAAGCCCAGTAAAGCAAATAGGACTGACATATTTTCTCACTGTGCTACAATATAAATCCAAGGAACTGGCTGCCAAATAAAGCACTCAGCTGCCTGTCTTGGACAGCAGAGGGGATTGAATTGCTTTAATTCTCTTCCCTCTTTGCCCTGAGGCAGGTAAGGACCAGCTTCTGTGACTCTGGGAGATGCCCCTGGTTTCCTGCCGCTGCCTAGCAAGAGCTTTTGGCATTTGTGGGGGTGACCCAGGCACCCCCGGTGCAGGGGGAAGGGAAACTGAGCTCTCAGCATCTGAAGTGTTCTTGCTTCTCGTCTTACCACTCAAAGGAAGCAAGAAAGAAAATGGTGACACATTTTCCCCACCAGTTGCCCTACATAAAACCGGAGTTATCTGCTTAAACCGTTACAGAGAGGCTGAAGTTTGCAACAGGGTGTCTGCAAGTTAATCCTCTGTGTCTCCGCCAATCGATGTCACGGGAGTTTACAAGAAGCCAGAAAGAGATGAGTAAAATCTAGCCACTTAAAATGAAAGTCAAATAAATACCTATTTTGACTGTTGTAATTTTACAGGTTTTGCTTCCCCTGCTTAGTAATCTTTGCCTGCTGTTCCCCTCCTCTTTTACCCCATCAGGAGCTTGACCCTCACAACTTTCCCAAAAAGGGCTTTTCCTTGTGCACATAGATTTTATTCTCTCTTTCTTCCCTGCAAAACCTCCCATTTTCATGCTGTTGTACATGCAGTTAGGACAGCAGTGCTCCTGAAGTAGCTCTGGCATGTCAGTGCCCTTGGAGATGCTCTGGATTGCACTGCAAGCCTCCTGAGATGCATTAGTGGATGGCTGAGCTTTAGTGGGTTAATGAAGCCCAAGCCCCATTTATGGAGCAAGTTCTTCCCCAAATCACTGCCTGATAGTGCAACCTGTTTGACCTCGGGGCAATTAATGGGGGGTAACAAGGGGCAAGCAGTGCCTCAGGTGACCCTGGGCATGGTCCAAGCCACAGGCTAGTCTTGCTTTAGCCCTCGTTTTGGAGGGTTTGGCCTGCTCTCTGCCTTACTCTAATGAGACCCTGCAAGTCCCAAGGCCCTGTGCAATTGCCCTGAGCACTCAGCCTCGAAACCCACCCTAAGCACAATTCGGAGTAGAGCTGGGCCCTTAGGGGCAAATATTTGGCTACTGTCTCCCTCCTGTGATGAATTCAGATGGTGTGACTGCACGTTTTAATCCCGTGAGAGCAGTACAGTCCAGCACGCCTGCAAGAGTGAACTTTTGGCTAAACAGGGCAGGAAAAGCAAGAGCATATACAGCAATTATGTCTGCCTATACAGCCTACGCAAATGCTATGGGCCAGCTGGACAAGACTGCACGCAAATAAGAAATTTACAGTTATCTACCTGGCTCGCAGACTCAGACAAGTATCTGCACGTACGAGTTCATGTGCATGCGGCAGACTGAGTCCAAGCCAAACACGAATTATTCCACTAACTCCAACGGGACAAGATTTGTTTGTGCAGTTTCAGAGGCCGGTCTGAAAACTTGGAAAGAATATTTTCCAGGCATTTGACCAGTTTCTGGGTAATCTGAAAAACGGTATCTTTTACAGAGAATTATATAGCTATAGGCACACTCTCGCATACATACATGTATGTATTTGATAGCTTTTTATTTGCTTTTTCAGTTGTTCTACTCCAATACTACTCTAATTGTAAATGTACCCTGGAATGTGAGGATTAAGGAAAGTTAACCTGAGTTTTTCAGAGACGAGTTTTTGGGCCACAAAATGAGTAGGAGGGTTTTTTGGGGAAGGGAGGACCTATTTTGCTTCCTCCATATCCTTAGTGTCAGCAGTCTTTAGTTCTACTTAAATGTAAAGGAAATATGTTAGCAGGGAGGGAAGTGCCTTGCGTTTTTTGAAGACTATTACTAGAATATAACAGAAATCAGACAGAAGTTTGCTTTGCGATCCACTGAAAGATCCGTGTCTTTTGGACTGCTGTTGGCATGAAAATGTAATTTCTCCCATATGGTCAGGGTAACTCCATTGTGCTAGGGCTCCTGAAGTGGCAGCTCGCATTCCTTATGTTTGTTTTCTTGTGGGATGGCAAATCGCCCGGCTCCTGAAGGCGGCTCGCCGCGGCACCGTCACCTGGGGGCTGGAGCCTGTGGCTGTTGCCTGTAGCTATCCTGTTGCCACCTGAACGGCAGATTGAACGAGCATCCTTGCTGCTTGGAGGACGCAAGGCGGGCGTCCTCTCTTCTCACAAAGCTCTGTGGCCTTGGGTTGGCAATGCGTGCGTGCCTGGGTGGGATGCCCTCTGTGTTGTGTGTCGGGTTTTTTCTCCCCACCCTAATCCGGCTAGCCAGTGCTCTCGGCTAATGGAAAGCAGCAGAGGTCCTTTGAAGCAAGACAGGTTTTCACCAGCAAGGAAGCTGCCATCCCAAGGCAATGTGGTAATAACCCAGCCATCGAAGTGTCCACGTGCACGCCTGCTTTACCTTTCTCACCTCACCTGCAGTTATCACAGAAAACAGGACGTGACACACAGTGCGCTCCTGTTGGAAATACCAGAGTAAAATCAAGGCTTCTGGAGACAGTTCCTCAAAAGGGAGATTTGAAAGAGCTTCTACGCTCCCTTCCAGATGCTTTTATCTCTGACTCACCACCAGAAAATGCAAGATACCATCAGAAAGAATCCTTCCTTCTTTCCATGCGTTGATTGCTTGTTTGTTTCTGTGTAAATAGGGTTAGGTTAGAGGGCGGATAACAGAGGGCGTCCATCCCCTGTGCTCCCCACCTCCTCTTGCCCAAGTCCATGGCAAGGGTAAATATAGCTCCTCGCTCATCCTGCTATTTATGTGTTAGAGCTAACGCAGTCATCTTGACTCGAAAGCTGAGATGATACTAAAAAATTGATTGTAGGAGGAAAGCACAGCTTCATGGATTGACCAGCGACTTACAGGTTGAACTCCAGCTGCGGTTACTTATGACTGACAGTTACCACCATCTGACACGGCTTTTGGGAGCTGAAAAAACCCTGCTGGGCACAGCAACACCTGGGGCTGGGGCTGCTCCTGGGCATGATGTTGAACATGGGGCAGTCCGCTGGCCTCAGCGCTGCTCCGTTCGGCTGATGAGCCACAGCCAGAGCCCAGCAAAGCTGAATGTCAGTGCAGGTTGGTTGTTTGAGCTAAAGCAGCAAAAGTAGGAAGGGAGGAGGCTATAAGAAATAGCTTCAAAAGCATGAGTAAGACAACTTGCTGGGCTTTTAATTAAGAAAAATCAGTAAATATATTGGGTGAGTTCAAACCAATAAAAATACTGGGGAGGGTGCTTTCTTTTCCCCCTCACTTTTATGTTTATTTCCCTCTTTTTAATTCCCTCAGCTCCATCTGGCAGAGTGGAAAAATAGACGAGTGACACAAAGAGAAAAAGAAGGCACAAAGGATGCAAAATCGGAATTTTTTAAGGGGAGAAAGTACCTAAAAGCTGGGGAGAGGGGACTTATCCAGAAATTCTTGTTTTAAAATAAGCACCATTTGTTATGGGGGAAAAAAAAAAAAAAGAAAAAGAAAAAAACATTTATAACAAATAGTTGCAGCCACAAAATGAGATATCAGAGCTGTGGTTTGGCTTTGCTTAATGCCTTTTGCGCCCAGGAGCACATTCTTGGGGGTGACAAGAAGGAGTGCTTGGCCCAGAGGTATTTGAACCTACCTGAGGAAGTCAGAGCTGGTGGGGGGATAGTTGCTGGATTAAAATGCAGTTGTGAACACTCAGTCTTTCATACCTGCACCAAGGGCTTCAGACGTGCACTCGGCAAGACTACAGGAACTCATGGCATGCTGTTCTTGCTGCAGTGTTATAATATAAGCACTGATTTTCAGGCAGCATTTGCAGGTGAATGATGGGGTAGGTCTGTGATCCCTCTCCTGGGAGGTAACGCAAGTAGTGCTATATGCCTGCATCCACGTGGAGGACGGAGAGGATTTGGTGACCTCCTCCGGGCAGAATGACAGATAGCCTCCTTCAGCCCAAGGAGAGCCACCGCTAAGGCTCGCTGTCACAGCATGCCACCGAGCTATTGGCAGCCCATCCTGCTGATAGCGAAGCTACACAATGGCCAGTTCATTACTGTGGCAAAAGCGTCTTGCAAAAGCGTCTTACAAAAGCTAGAGCAAAATAAATTAAAGCATTAGGGTCTCATTTTCTACAGCATTAGTGCTATGATGAATGTGATATCTAATCCCTGCTGGCATCACCAGTACCGAAGAAGACCGTGCTATGTGTTAAGAGCATGTTGTCAGAGCCCCTCGGGAATTGTATGCAGTGATCAGAAAATCTTGTGTCTCTTTCCCCCTCCTCACCAGCTGTCTCTGCTTACAGGAGGTCACCTCATTTCCCATCAGTGATGGACCAGAAGTACGATGGCAGGTATATACTGAAGAAGCAAGCAAAGATTTTTCTTCAGAATTATTTTTGGGAGTGAACATTTACTTAAAAGCAGAGAGAGAAGCTCGTGTTAGAATAACTGCTCTAAGAAGAGCCACTCTGCTCGAATGGATTTATAATAGCCACTTTAACTGGTGCCAGGAAGACACTGAACTTCCAATGAGTCATTTTTCCACAGCTGTGAATAGGTTAGGATGAACTTCAGGTATGCGCATTTTTTTTTGAGATGTAACAACCACAGCAAAGCCTTGAACCCCTCCAGTTTTACCCACAGGGAGTGGCTATGCCCATCTTTCTTGGATAGATTTACTTGAAACTTTCTGTATTCTGCACAGGAAAGGCTAAGAGATCTTATCTGGAAGAGCTCTGAGTTTGGGTTTTCTGTCTCTGCATACCTTCACACTCAAATTCAACTCTGGTGTAAGGAAAAGCCTTGTCATTGACAAGGGGTAGTGGCACTGGACAGCTTCAAGCAGATGTAACCTGCAGGACTGCACGTGCTACTGAGGCTAACGGCCAAGCTTGCTGCATGTGCCAAAGCTTTCTTGCAATCCTTTTTTCTACCTAGAATTTCTCCCATATATGTGTACGTGGGCTCTCTGTGGCTCCAGTTCTCCCCGTCTCTATGCCTTTCCCCGCATGCTTCCTTCAGCTAAAAGTTACCCTTTTCTCCATGTCAAGGAGAAACTTGCCCCAAGGTGCACCCCAACTCTACCTCTTCCCTCTTTTGAGCCTTTCTAACTTTTATTCCTCTTTTCTCAGTCTTCTTTTCTTTCTCCTTCAGGGAGTCAAACTTTCGGGCAACACTTGATTTGATGGGTACTGTCTGGGACGTGTGGGCCGCCATCACCCAATAGCTATGGAGGTGGCTGTGCCTGTTCGCTCTTACGTCTCTGTCATACTCACTGGGCTTTGCTAGTTCTCACCAAAACCAACGGGGGGAGGAGAACAGCCCCCGAAACTTTGGAAGCGGTGTGTCAGAGCGTGTTGAAGCTGTGCTTTAATATCCAAACAGCACTGCCTAACTGAGCACAATGTTTTGCAAACTCTGACATGTAGACCTTTATGGTAGTAAAAATCGCACAGTTTTGCTGAAGCTCGGAGGTCTCTTTTCATGTCAGGCCTTCTTGCCATGCTCTCGAAGAAATGAGAACTGGCAAACTGGCTTAGATAAAGCACGAACCACTTTTAAACTGTCACTGAAGCTTTATCGTGGCCCCAAGATTTTTTCCAATTAGCTTTGGGAAAGCTGCTGTTAACTTTCCTTGCTTGTTCTGGTTTCATACACCTGCGGCTTTGCTATGCATCCTGAAGGATAAGGATCAAACTATCAGCAGCAGGGCGCTGCTTGTTGTAGTTCAGGCCTGCCCCAACACAGGTGGGGAGGAAACCTTTCGGTAGAGACACTTTTTTGGTGTAGCTCTTCTGCCTGTGGTTTAGCTTTTGGGCTTGGGGGCGACCTTCTGGGTGGAGCTCCCAGACTTTCTGGGGTCAGTAGGGTGGTGCACACCAGGCACGGGAGACCGTCAGCACTAGGAAGCAAGGATGAAGAGATAATCTTCACCTCCTGTTTCTACCCTGGTTTGCCCATATTTCATGGCCTGTCTCCTTCTGATCTAAACATTCCTGGTAGCATACCTGGCTGAAAAAGCATACCTTTGTTTGTTTTGTGCTGCACTTTTGAGGAGGATCCTCCTTGCTTACCGAGAGCAGCGGCTGCAGCCTGGCAGAGGGGAGGCCCACGCTGTGCCTTCCCGGCCGCTCCGCTTGGGCCGTTCCTGGGTTTCTGCCATCGCCCAGAAGGAAAGGGCGCGCTTTGCTCTGCCAGCGCGGGGGCCAGGCTGCTGGCAGCCAGGGCCGGCGCCCGAAGACGAGGCGTCACACCGTCCCAGGGACTGTAAATATGCCACGCATCTTTTTATTGTTGTGTCATAATCGCAATGTTCCTTTAATGTAGTTTGTTTAACTGGATGACTTCGGTGCTAAAAATAAGTGGATCTTGCTGTTTCCAGGACAACCGCTATCCCAACAGCTTATCTCGGCGCCTCTCCTCTGTCAAAAGGATGTTCTAAACAGAGCTGGCCATGAATATTAAAAATGAGGCATGCACACAATAAAGCATTCCCTGGGAAGAGCCCCATGTTTTCATGCTATACGTTATGCTAATAGGACAGTTGCCTCTCAGAGAGGTGCTTAATTCAAAGGCTGCACAGTGTGGGATCAGATTGCGAGCAAGCAGGAATGTAATGTGTGTTTCTTTCTTCTTTTTTTTTAAATTCAATCTCTTTCTGGTGGTTGGAGTGGCTCGCTAGGCAGCACTTTCTGCCTCTAGGCCAGAAATCCATAAATTGAAACCCTGCACGTGTGTCCTCAGCCCACACAGTGGGATGGCTGCAGGGGGACGGAGAGCTGCGGCCGGGCAGGTGGCAGCCGGTGGCAGGGGACAGCCTGGCTGCCTCTGGTGCCTCTTATACTGAGACGGGGAAGAGACAGCTTGCTGCAAACGATGCTGGGTTTTTCTGGAACCTTGGCTGAGTGAAATTCAGCCACTCTTCCTGACCAGAGTAGAGATGGATTGCTCATTTGGAGTCAAGGAGATTTAAAAAACCCTTCTAGCAAGGAAATGGCTGCATTAATAGATGTCTGCATTCCTCCAGCTTTTTATTCCCTATCCCCCTTTTTTCCCTCCTTCCCTCTCTAACGAAAAAAAGCCTGTAAGAAAAAAATCAGAAGCAGCCTTAGGAAATCAAAGGGATAATTTTTAACCTCTGTATCTGGACAAAAAGGAGGAGATAATTTAGCCAGTAGGATTGGTTTTCCAGTACAGGGTGAGCAGAGGCTGACTGCTGAGCAGTAGCGCTCTTGCAAGAGCTGGTGAGACCCATGTCCAGCTCCTATGTTTTGCATGAAGCAGTTAGTTCACTATTAATCAAACTGTTTGATTCCATGATTACAAAAAAATGTTTAGTGTTACTAATGCAGTATAGCAAGGTCTTGTGCAAAGTCAGCAACCTCACCAAAAGCAGCCTCACTTCTTCTAATAGTATTTACTGAAAGAAAATATTAAATGAGTTTAAACATACTGCCCATTTATTTCTATCATCTCTGCAATTATATTTTTAACAAAACTTTATACTTAATTGAAGGAACATTTATGTAATAATTGGCATGAGTGCAGTGCACAAGACCCTCAGATGTTATAAACTGGCTAGGTTTCATTGTCCAGAATTTAATTTTAATCAGGTGAGGATCAGGCCTGTTGTTAGGAGACCTTCTGAAAGCTGTCAGTTGTTTATGAGAGCTGACAGCAGATGTAACTGTTCAAACCTTCTGCACTGAACCTAGAAATTTTCAAGGTGACTGGTTTGGCTGCAGGACAGCTGCCATTTTGTGAAGTTGGTACAGAAGACTTCAGAAAAGAAGTGGATCCTGAGCTCCCACTGAGACTTATTGTCTACTTCTTAATATTTTGTTGTTCTTTTTTTTTTCTCTCAAAACTGATTCTGACTCCCTATGGATATTTAATTTTCTTTATGAAAATAATGTAGCAGAAATAGCTGCCCCCCTTTGGTCTGAAAATTTGGACTATGAATCTCATATAAACGAAGAGACTGTTTTTTCCTGATGTATTTCAGCATTTGCATTTCTAGCCCCAGCCAGAGCTCAAAAAGCCAAGATACATGAAAAATAATGTTACCTGGATGCTTTAAAATCTCAGAAATGGCTCTATTGTAGTGGTGTTTGGAGCATAAAATTCCAGGGAGGTGCAAAATCCTCTGGAGGTAATGCATATCTCACCTCACTGAAAATATCTTATCTTGGCAGGTTGTGTCATGTCAGGGTAAATAATGCCGAAATGCATTGAAGAATCTGGAGACTGGATCTGTCTTCAATATGGAAGATCTGTATCACACCACTGTTTCCACTTATCTGCATCGCTGCATTAGAAGGTAATTCTTCTGAAAGCCTCAGAAATGCATGTCTGGGGACCCTAAAAGAGGCAGTTCTGGGAGAGGGTCTAGAGGGGAGATGGTTGATACAGCCCAGGCTGAGAGGGAGCTCACCTCCACTCTCTGAAATGCCATTCCAGGTGGTTTGGGGAGCCGGGGGGGATAAGGGAGGGAGAGGTATTGACATGTCGTGGGTGACGGTGGTAGGAGGGTACAACTCTGTGGGCACGAAACTGTTTTTTAACATGCAGGCAAAAATTTCTGGTGCAATTTCCATTGTTTTCAGTGAACTACTGTCACCTCAAAATAAGGGGGAGTTTGACCCTGCAGCAGCAGGACCATGGCAAAAAGAGGTATGTGCACATGCACACACACACACACACGTGTATACAAGTATATATATGAATATTTCTATACGCATACAGAGGGAGTCCCAGCGAGGCTGTGAGAGCCAGTCAGCTTCACGAGGGACCAAGCTAGTGAGAAAAAAGCAGGAAGGAGAAGACAGAGGAGGAGATAACATTACAGCTTGTTCTGCCCCTTGTGCCCCTTCCCGGGATTCAGAAAGACTCAAGGCAGCCCACGTTCTCCCCTCACTGAGCGAATGCCCTGTTCCCTCAGCTGAGGTATTAATAAAGCCAACTTGTTTTTTCGGAATTAAGGAAAGAAAATCAGATGTTGAGCCTAACTGACAGCTCTTCAGGAAGTCTTAAAATCCCCCAGAATTTTTTACAGAAGAAACAAGGTTTGCAATTAGTGAACTACAGCAGGTTGAATGGTCCAATTGCTATTAATGCAATTATAGTCAAGGTTGTGATAGCTCAAATGTCCTCTTGAAAACTCAGGCCTCCATTTCATTAAGCCATTCAGTGCTTTTTAAATACTGCTTCTAGCATTTAGCAAAAGGAAACGTAAATTGTGGATGGAAAATCCTGCAGGGAGGGCCCATGTGCTCTGAAGTATGAGCGTACATGTGTCTGGGGTGGGACTAGAAGGTGTATGAGGAACGTTTTGGTATGTCTTGGAGAGCACATAGCTTGGTGCAACAGGGCAGCAGCTTCAGCAAAGTCACTGTACCGGCTCTGCTGGGCAAATGAGTGCCTACACATAGATGCTGGGTTACTGCACCTGGCAGGAGTAGTGTATAATAACAAGAATATGAGGCTACCTTAACACTGGTGTCTCCACTGCTTGTGCTGCAAGAACGTGCGTTGTCCATCTGCATCTTCCATATGTCAGACACTTTAAAAATCCAGTGATTTAACAGGTTCCACTGTTTCCATCTAAATTCCCCTTCTCAAGGGTAAGGGGTGACCCTTTGGATCTTTCATCTGCAAATAGCAAAAAGCAAATCGGTGTCCACCTCATGCTGCAGCCTTACCCTCTAGCCAAGCAGCACTTTGAGTCCTTTCCATTCAGCCATCTGTTTCCTCAAAACCCATAGGAACTTAGGCTCTCTACGACCTGGGTCAAGCTGGGCTCAAGTGAGCCTATGGGTTCAATGCTTAGAGGCAGAAAGACAGATGGACAGAAAATGGTGAGCTTTGCCATCAATTGCAAGAACTATTGGCATACAACAGCTTATTTCTCAGCCTTTGCCAGTAAGTATTAGGATGTTTTGCTCCTTGTGATGTTTAGGCCAGGACCACTGTCCATTACTTCTTCACACCCACTGTCCTTTACAGCAAAATAAGTTCAGAGAAGCACTCTCAATGGGTGGCTAATATTTGGGCCTAGGTCTCCAGTGCATTTGGGGTTTGGATCCTGGCTGTGTTGCTGACATGATTTACGGTGTTTGCTGTTCAGTTTGAAATGCCAAAGACATCCATCAAGCTGTACAAAAAGGCCATTCCATCCTTTTCTTTCTCCAAAGCATGTCTGAAGAGGTATTTTTGGCTGCTAAGTGTTCCAACCAACGCACCGCTTATCTAAAAAAACTGGGACTCCATACACGAAAAAGAGGATCATTGAGATCATTGAGATCACAGCACATACATCATAAACAATAGGCTGTCTTTCTTAAAAATGCAAAAGAAATACCACATACACTTATTTCATTTTATTTTGTAATGAAACTTTTCCTGTAGGGAATTCAATCCTTTTTTAATATCTTTACTTGTGCAACATTTTATCTTAGTGCAGTCAGTCAGGTAGGTAGAAAGAATAATTGATTTTTTTCTTTCTGTTTTGACTAGTAAGTAAAGGCATAAATGGACAAAATCATCATTGAAATAGAGACACAAACAGTATTTCCCAAGCTAAGCGCAAAGAGAAGCCAGCACATCTGCATTTCAAGTATGTCAGGGAAATTACTGTGGAATCACTGCTCTAATTCTCATTCCTATGAAAGGGCAAAATGGAAATTGCTGTTTTGCTATTCACGCACATCACCTAGCATGGCGGGATCTTGGTCCTTGCTTAGAGATTCTCAAAGGCTACCAAGCAAATAAATATTATTTGCCATTTCTATTCATTTTTGTGAAATATCTTTCATCTAAAGGCTTTCAAGGGCTACATCCAAACCGTGTAGCAGAAGCGTCCTACAGGGAGGGTGCTCCAGGTGTCCAGTGCCTCGAACACCTGGACTGGGAGGTGGATAAAATGTGGAGCAGCTATCTAACTGACATGTTTCAGCTAGGTGCCTACTGGCTGCTCCTGTTGTGGCTGTCTAGCCAGGAATGGCAGATGTAAGGAGTGTGTTTTCTGTGTGCTGCTGCAGATCTGGTTGCCCAGAAATGACCTGAGGTCATGACTCTGCCCCTTATACTTCTGACTTAAATTTGGTCTTGATTCAGCCGGTTTTCAAATGCAGAACAGCACCACTGATGAAAATACTTTCTAGGGACAAAATTCCTCAGGTTTGACTGTAACTTCGGCATGCAGTGTGGCGTAAGTATATATAGACACCCCCAAACACCTCCAAATGCAGCATAGTACCTGGTGTAAGATTAAAGTAAGATTGCTAACAAAAGGTTGGTATCACATTGCTAATGAAAAGCCATTCTTTCTTTAAAAGTTGCAAAGCACAGAAACCAATTTCATAATGAAATCTGGAGGCTGCCCATTTGAAATGTCAAGGCTTTTTGTCCCCTACCTGGTACCAGCTACCTGGCCATTCTGCCTTAGGAGCCAGCACTGTAAACTTCCCAGTAGAAATCAAGTTATACCTAGCCAGCAGGATAACGTAGCCATGACGGCACAGCCGTGTGACCACAACAACTTTGAGTGGCAAAGGGGAGCATCCCCTTTCCTCCTCCTCCCTGGGTCTGCGATGATGGAGTGGGATGTGGATGTGGGCACCTGATGCTCCCATGATCCTGGCAGCTGTGTCGCGCTACCAGGGCACGCTGGGAGTCACGCTGAAGACATGCAGGCCCGTCATGGCGTGGTGGCGGAGCGGAGCCAGGAGCTAACAGTGTGTTAAAAACCTGGCATGCTCCTGGTATACTTGGTCCTGGAGCTGAGAAACCAGAATGTGTGCTCAGGCTGTCGTCACAGCCTACGGGGAAGTAGTGCAGTGAGGTGAGGGGAACGTCGGGAAAAACCATCCTTAAGAAACGGCTTAAAAATATGCCCTGAGATCACATGAGAGTCCCTCAGCCTTGCCTGAAAGCCTGGGCTTCCCTTCTGAGGAACATTTACAGGTTCATATCCAGGGCTGTGGTGGTGATGCCCTATTGCACATGCTGTCTCTACCTTAAAAGGGAGACGTGAAGGGGAAGGCGAGTGGTGTGCTTTGTCATTCCAAGGGATGTGTGAGTTTTCGCTTACTCACAAGCAGTGCAGATGAAAACGGAGGATTTGTGGTGTGTTCAGGCCTATTGGCAATTGATTTGGGAAAGTGCACATTTCCAGATGTCTGCAAGTTCTGGTATGTGTGCTGTAAACCAAAGGTACAATAGTGGATGAGATGTCTGCTCTTAATGCAAACATTTTTCCTACTTGTGTCGTGCCAGGATGCTTTACTTAGCTTTAATCATCACTAGGTAGAAAGAAGGTGATTAAAGTCTTGTCACTTTATTGGTTCCCCTGAAATTGAAAGAAAAGAAAATGTAGCAGATCAAAACCATTAAATCTGAAGCAAAGTTAAGGGGACAAGTTAGCGAAAGAAAGGCAGTTGTTTAAAGGTGTGAAATTGCTAAAGGGAGCCAAATTACAAGGAGTTATCCATAGATGTGGCCAAGTTAAACAAGACAAACTGGTGACTCAGCAAGGCCCCACCTCCACTGTCATTCATAAACCCAGTCTGTCCCCGGACAGCCACAGCAACTTTGATTGTCTGTTTAACTTGGCCTTTGGATGACGAACTCTTCCAAAAGTTGGCTCTTTAGGTAGGTATCACACCTTAAAACATCTGACCCTCTTTTATAGATGCAAAATACTCTTTTATTTGATTTCTTTGTGCTGCCAGCTGCATCATTGGGTTTGGGTTGGTCCTACCAGAGGCAGGCATGTTTCTCGCTGGCAGCAGACAGTAGATCCAGCAGTGACTAAGCTGCCAGACTTGGAGAAAATAACCTAGAAGTCCCAAAGGGTTCATCTCCTCCTTTGTAGCCCGCAGGCTTTAGCTGGAATTTGGAAGACAGTGGCAGAAGATTACCAAAAAAACACATGGGGGAGTCCAATTAGAACTAAGATCCAGACACCAAGGCCTCAAAGCTCCAGTGTCAGCCGATATCCTTGGGGAAGGCTGTTTTGCAATATTTTGGTGGCTGTATAGAACAAGTAGTGTTGAATGTCATCAGCATCCAAGAAGTTGTTTTCCCCCACAAAATTATGTGATGAAAATGAAGCTAATTCATTTTCAACGAGATTTTCCATCCATTTTATGGGGAGAGATTGTATTAAACCAAAAAGCACTTTCAGGAGCTCAGCACCCGCACTGTGCTACTCCCAGAGCTTGCAGAGAGTCCTGTTTTCAGCTTCCTCAATTTTTTAACCAAGCCGAGAAAAACAAGGATGAACTTTAGCAAGCCTGAAACTTGCATCAGATGTTGCCGTTTTGGGAACAGTTTGTTACCTCCCTAGGCTCCTGGATATCCATACCTGAGGAAAAACCACAAGCGCCTCAGACCAAGGATGCTGAGCCACAGCTCTTGGCACCGGCAGTAGGGTGGACCATGCCACTCCACTGCCACTAAGAGCTTGGGGCACAGTTGACTGTGACCTGGTTGTTGCACCTCGGTGGTATCTGTGAGGTAGGTACTAACTTAGCATGTAAGTTGTCTTAGCCCTCCACTACATGTCTTAATTTAAATTGCCACGGCAGTGAGAGGAATAATCTCTGATTCACCTGGATCCTGGGTCTAGAAACACCCACTGGCTTGATTTATATCATCATGGTGGCAGGGCCCAGCAGTGCTTGGGGTGACCTCTAAGGCAGCCCTGCCTGCTGAAGGCAAGTCCTGTGCAGGCTCCTGCTTCTTCCTCTTCCCTCATGAGGACAACCGTGGGCTGAAAGGTAACTGAGGATCTCCCCATGCAAGATACTCCTTCCTTAGGGGTCTGATGTAGCCTTCCCGTCCAGAGCCAGGTGCAAGCAATCCCCTTTGCTCTGGGACAAGGGGAGCACAGGAGCTGAGAGCCACCACCGCAGAAATGCACCAGTTGGTGAATCGCTGCCAGTCACCTCTCAATGCGCTTGTGGAGTGAGAAATAATGACAACCCCTATGCAGCCCCATTCTACAACGGGGGCTGGGAGATTGCTTGCACATAACACTATCGTTTTGGGAGGGCCAGCCTCTGTCGTGCTACTGGCAGGCAGTGTCCATCCTGGCTTGCAGCTGAACCTGGGAAGGGTGACATCATGCAGGAGGCACTTCGAGGTGCAGCCTGCCGGCAGCACGTGAGATTAAGCTGATTATTGGAGAGGAGCAGCGGGAGCAGCGGAGGAGCCCCTGGGGCTGAGTCTATAAGGTGAAGAATACATTCCCCCGTGATAAATGGAAAGCCCTGGGCCACCTTCAGCTTGGTGTCACGGAGCTCCGTGCTGGAAGTGGCACAACAGTGAGATAAACTACAGCCACCCCGAGGGCTCTGTCAGAGCCTGCAGAGCCCAGTCTGGAGGCTGCTGTCTCCCTGCCCTGGAGCAACCTGGTGTTTATGCTAGGAGCAGACAGCCATAGAAAGCACATGAAAACCCAGGACCATGCTGGGGGCTGCGGAGGAAGCAGTTGCCCCAGGCTGAGCCACCCTTGCTGTGGGGAAGGGTGCGAATGCCCCCGCTCCTGCCCTGAAGACCAGCTTGCCTGCCTGGTTCCTGGGTTGGGCCGTACTCTGCATGCAACTCCCCTCTTCCGCCCTTGATGATTTCCAGATCCCTCTTTCTACTGCTTATCAGCGTAGGTGCCGCTCTTGGCTGGGAGGTCCCATCTACTGCAGGGTGTTCCTGTGGCCGGAAAGCTTGAGGACAGTGTCTCCCCGCAGCCCTTTCCCTGTGCCACCTTCAGATCGCCCAGGCCACACGATTTTCAGAGTCACGGTGCTCAAGAGCCCGCTGAGGACCAAGGAGGGCCGAGAGCTCAGCTGCTCTGGAAAACAAGTCCCCGCGCCGCCCGTGCTGGCGGCTGCCCTTCGGCAGAGGAGGGACCCGTACTGCGCTGCGGGGGGCCTGGCGTGGGCACAGGAATGAAAGGACAGCAATATCTCAGGCAGGCTGGGAGGCAGCAGTCCAAAATCCCAAGAATCAAACCAAAAGAAAACAAGCAAATAAAAAAACATTGCTTTGGCTTCAGCCAGGAACTCAGGACAGTAAACAGAGGAGGCTGGAAAGCCAATATATTCTACCCTGGGGGAATCAGCTTTGCTTGAGCCAAAGAGGGAAGAAATGCATATAAAATAAAGAGCAAAGATGAAAGCCGTATATCCCAAGCCCAAACCGTCACGGACACGATTGGCAGTTTACATATTACATTTTATAGCATTCCTCTTCCCCTCCCTCCATATTTTCTTTCTCCCCATTTCTCTGCTGACAGCTCACATGCACGCCTTGCGCTGCACAAATAAGCGCTCTGCTCCTCCCTTGCATCCTGCTCAGACTTTGAGCCAGTCCTTCCCCGGGTTCACACCCCACCCCACCACCCCAGCTGCATGCGGAGGAGACGGCAGGTCAAGCTCTGAGTTGTCACAAGTCCACCGAAAAGATTTCCTGTCTTGTGCAAAAAAAACCCCAGCCCCTCTCCTCTGGCTTATTTGCTTTTTATTGAATCCGGTCAAATCACGATTTCCCCCTCCTCTTTCTTTTCAATAAACAATCAGCCCCGTGTCAACTTGATTACGAGCTGCTGATGCAGCATTGTTGAATCCAAGCCCTGAGTGTATGTTTTGGCAAAAACAGTGCTATTTTCAGCTAGGCGTACGAGGTGGCTTGCCAAGAGGCTCAGCTTTCTCAGCGGACCCGAGGTGGGTTGGAGGCAGGGCTCCCACTGGCTGCCCGGGCAGCAGGACCCGGTCCCAGGTTTGCACGGCTCAGCACCAGCACTCCTGGCAGGGCACGCAGCACCTTGCTGCTCCTCCTATTGCCTGCGCCTCCGCTTTGCTTTCCTCTCCCCAGGTAATGGACTAGCCAGGGTGGAGAGGTGTCTAGAAAAAGCTGCCTTTCCTTGAGCAGGGCCATGCTGAGAATCTGCTGAGGCTCCTTTGGTCCTGATAGTTAAAATTGCCTTGTTTTAAAAAAATACCCCTGCGGTTTTGCAGCCTTGGTTAACTACAGGTACCAACAGACCGTGTTATGAATGCTCGTGTGTGTTGAGACGCCTCTCCAAAGCAAGGGCTGTGGTCCTGCCGTGGTAGGCGCTGACCTGACCCAGAGCAGGGTCTCAGCAGGATCAGATACACCGAGCAGGGGGATCTCAAGGAAACCGCATGCCAGTTCTGGCCGCTCTGAGGGCAACCGGTCAGCACGTCGGCTCCCGAGGAGGTTTGCTTCGCCTCCCTGCAATGCATAGAGCCCTTTCGCCCCTGTGGCCAGTGTATGTTCCCGGCGCAGGAGCTCTGCGAGCCCTGAGCTGTGGGGTACCCGAGGGGCAGGGCTTTACCCTAGCTCTGCACCACGGCAGGTGCCCTCCGAGCCTGCTGTTTTACACTCGAACAACGCAGCCTTCATGTCATCCCTCTCTTTAAAGGGTATTTGTTTCTTTTCAGAGCAACAGTGTATCCCCATTCTCCTTTTGAGCCACTTGTGCTTTTGGTGTCTATTTTTCCTCTCGCTGCTTTATTTTTGATGCTCTCTTTCCTACGGATTCAGTGGGCATGGGGGCCAGGTGTGCGAAATACAACAGTGAAGGCACAGACACAAATTAAGTGGACTGCAATTTGGGCAAAGTGACTTCCCTCTTCTCCCATGACAGCCCTCTTGCAGAAGTCTCTTCTCCTCAGGTGGAATGAAAAACTTGCTCCCTAATATGTTGATAACACACAGGATTTGCAAAGTGGCTGTCTATGCTATTCTTTTTTCTTTCTAACCAGATCCCCTTTTTTTTTCCCGAAGCGATGCTATAGGGACAGTGCACCTTGGGTGGTTTGCAGCGGGCAGGGCTGGCAGCTGGAAGGTGTGGGCAATGGCAGACCCTGCTGATGGAGGGGTGCCGCCCTCGGCGGAGCTGTGCAGGGGTGGCCGTGCACGCGTGTACCTGCATGCGAGCACCCGGCTACGCTGGAGACCGCCTGTGCCTGTGCCTGTGCCTGTGCCTGTGTCTCCTCTCGCTGAATTCCAGAGGCATTACGTGTCCCGCGGAGAGGAGGAACTATTTATGCCACAGGCATAAATAAATCCACTGAGCATTTGCAGTAACAGAGGTTGCTCAGGGCCTGAGTTCAATCCTGCTCTGGACAGGGACAAAGACTCCCGCTGCCTTTGGTGGGAGCTGGGTGGGGGCCTTGGTGGGGCGATGCTGCGGGGAGGGGCGCGAGGGTGAGCTGAGGGGAGCATGGTGGCTGTGCGTCCCACGGGCCCTCAGCAGCCAGGGACAGGGTAAGCTCTTGGCAGCGCTGGGGACAGCCATGCTGGGTGCAGGGGGGGAGCACGTGACAAAAAGTGGCAGCACAGACTGCAGTCCCCTTATGCTCTGCAGCAAACGTCCTCCTGCACCCTCTTGCAGGCCTGATTCGCCCAGGAGAGAGGCATTACCTTCCCTGGCACACCCGTGCTTGAGGACAGACAGGCAGAGATCAGTGCCCTGACACAAGCCTGACAGCGCTTGTTTTTTTGCCACTCTCCCCTCGCGTCTCGCCCGTAGCTCAGAGCCCAGCAGACCACCCCCCTCCCAGAGGTGGGGGCTGGGAGGAGAATCCCATGCCCCGTGGGGTGCTACCCCACCTCCCGAGACACCTTGCACCTCTGCCCCGCTCGTGGCACCGAGGGCGGCAGCCAGGCTGCCTTGCTCTGCTGGGCGCTACCCGGGGTGTCTCTGGTCAGCCATCAGCTCCCCGAGGACAAGCGGCTTTGCCTGCACGACAGCAGCACGATGACTTGCCTTCAGCGTGGGCGTGCTGATCAGCCTGCTGCCCCAGCTGGGTACCCCCAACAGGAGCCTGTTCTGACGCCCGCCTCGGCTTGGCTTCGCTCCGTGTACTGCCATGCGTCATACTGCAACACTGCGGCGGGGACCCAGGTTTGAACTGAGCTGCGGTTTTCCATCCTGTGGATGTAACTCTTAATAACACGAGCTCACTTATTTCTATGATTCGCTTTTCGATTTTAAATATAGATCTGGGTATGATAGCTTGCAAGGAACGCTTTTTTCACTGAATGCTCTCTCTTTTCCTCTTGCAGATTATTTTTAATAAATGTCTCTTTCTTATTATGCAGCACTGGATGCTGTTTCCATCTGTTTCCCTCTGCTGCTTGACTTTACATACCTGTGTTCCTTGGGTACACGCAAGGTGTCTGTTGTCTCCTTATTAAGTGACAAGTTGCGTTATTTGCTAGTGACTGCTGGCACAAGCCTGGGGGTTGTATTTCTGCCTCCTGATCACACAAGAAGCTTGAGCCAGTGCACACCAAACACACCAGCACCTCTTCTGCGTGCAAGCTTGACTCAGTAGAAAGCAGTGGATTATCAGTTCATGGGAGACATGTGGAGCAAATATGATCACTACCAAAATGAATTTAATAGTTACTACACATTAAAAAAAAAATACATATTTAAAGGAAGGGTATGACACCACCGCTTTTAACACAGGCCACAGGATGCCATCAAGCAACACCTGCACAGAGCTGATGTGACTTGGTAGCTGGTGCAATACATTTAGAAATACATCCCTGGTGCAATTTGTTCATTGACCTTTAGATACATGTAATGTAAGTATCCAACAGTTGAGCTACAGTCAGTGGAGAGAAACAGGCATTTCTGTGCACAGGTCACCTCAAAGCAGAACACAGCTCTAACATTAGGTGGATGAATCGCGCTTTACTGGTGTCTCCTACTCTCTCATGACTCTGAAGGGACCTGTGAGGTCAAGCTCAGACATAACATTGCCAATCTGAAAATGTGTGTGAAGTGATTTTATTCCTTGTCTTTCCTGGAAGACTTTGATGACCACAAACCTGTGACATTCAAAACCTCTCTCGCTTTTCAAATCTGCCCTTTTTTTTCCTTCTTTGCTGGCTGAGTGACACTCTTGTGTTCTGGCTGATTCACCACTCCCCTGGATATTTCCCAGCATGAAATTGCTCTCAGCGAGTGATGAATGAGTGCTCTGCCTTAACTCTGCCAGAGCAAAGGGCACGGCTACCATACGCACCACAACTTTCAGAGTATGATGGATATGAGCTTTTACAGAAATCTTTATTACCTCACCTTCCTTACCCTTGGAACTGAACCTCTCACAAGCAGTTTTCAATTTAATTTACTTTCTTAAGGAGAAAAAAGGGTGGCAAATCGAGCGTGATTCTGTTACAGTGATTTTAAGTTGGTGTAAAACCCAGCGGTGGGCTATGACGGGCTGCTCAGCCAGGCAGAGTATCGGAGCATCGCTGGACAAGCAGGGAAGGCAGTGGTGTTCCTGCGCTTCTGGCAGCACTGGCCTTCAGACTGCTTGAGGTACAGCCGTAGGGCTGCTTCCATGGCAAAGGCTGTTTTGAAAACAAGCTGGGTTTACAGCTGCTGAAAGCATTTGCTCTTCATTGGAACTTGGTATATAAAATCTGGCATGATTTTTTAAAACCAAACAAGATTAAAAAAAAAAAGAAACTGGTCTTGGTTTTTGTTGTTGTAACAACAACAGAACCAGGTAAAACAAAGGAAGCAAAGTCCTCTGGTGTTTAGTGACAACAGCTCCTGTACAAACTCTGGGTGAGACTGTCGCCCTTCAAAGTTGGGGGGCAGGGCTAGGGTGGGAGGAAAGCGACTGAAGAAGGCAGCTGCAGAGGAAAAGCATGACCAGGCTAAAGCTTCTGAAGATGTTAGATCAGTTCTTGGCACAGCTGCCACTGTTGTATGTGACTGTGGTCCTCATTTGTAAAGAGGAAACAAATTAAGTTCTTTAGGGTGGCCGACCTGAAGTCAGAGACAGATCTGTGTGTGTTTGCATGGAGGAAACCTGATCCTGGAGGAAGCTACTGTAATATAACCGGTAACTGCGGCTGAGGATGGGCGCACAGGGCTTATGCTGTGACACTGACATCAGCAGAAAGCTGCTCATGTGCTCCAAAATGCATTTGCAAGGCTTTGCATGGGATGTGTCTGAAAAATATAGGTACCTTTTCACCTTTCGTCCTCCAGAAATGAACTGCAAGGGTCAGTCATGCGTGGGAGGGGGTTTAAATAGCCACAAGCAGCCAGGATTTGGGTTTACTGCAGTAGAAGTGAGAAAGAAGAGGAGCTTGGAGCAGGGGCAAGGAATAACTAATGAAGCTGAAGGCAGGTAACATATAATGTGATAACATAATGATGTTAACAAAGCCCTGAAACCCAGCCTCACCTTGTAACTGGGGCCAGATGCGTAGGACAGGTCGATACTCCCGGTCAGGCTGTAGAGTTGATGGTGCACTTGCTGCAGGACCCTTCACCCAGGATTTGGGGCCAAGGGAGCTGCCAGCGCTGTGGGAGCCAGGGGATGCCTGAGCACTGCCAACGTGAGCAGACAGTGGCACATGAGCCAACGCTGTCTCACTGCGGGAAAGTCTTTCTGCTGCAATGGCATGTCTGTGGATCCTTGGTAGAAATTTTGGGTCCAGCGCTGGCAAGACAAAATACCACGAGTGGGTTAAGTTGTCATGCTGCTCATTTATTTTCATACACACAATGGCGGTCTTGAACAAACCGCATCCTGTTTATGCTCAGGGATTTACGCTGCTCGTTCTCTGCTTTAAAACTAGATAGGCTGAGGAAGTCCCTGGCCTTCCAGTTAGCTAAGAGCTGAGCTTCTGGACAATGCGGCAGGTGCTACCACATCCTCAGCTGCACCAGTGGATTGGCCAAAGCGTACATTCAGCAAAGACTTCAAGATTTCTCATCAGGGATGTGTGACTTCCAGGAGGCTAGGCAAAGAGTTTCAGGGTGAAACCTCTCTGTACTCCAAGGCTGAGGCAGTGGGGTCAAGATATCACCTTGGGTCTTTTTTCAAAGCTGTCCAGAACTCTTGGTCAAGAAATACGGCTTTTCATCACATGAAAGGGCTTTCTGCTTGGCTTTCCAGTGTTTGCAACATCCAAGAGTCTGGATATTCTGCAGATAGAGTTTCTGTATGAGAATGACACCTTTCGGCTCACAGCTGCGACTGTCCTCAAGAGCTGCAGTGATGGATTTGGAGAAAGAGTCGAACGATGAGTAACCAAAGTAAACTTGGTAAGTTAGATGAGTTGAGGTGAGTTAATGCATTATTAATGCACTGTCAGGCCTAGCCACATTAATATGAAGAGGTTCCTTGAAATATCTTCGGGTGCTTTGCTCTCTCCCTAACTAGCGGTGTGAACGATAAGTGCATCCTCACGCCGCATGCCAGCCACAGGGACAGAGTTTGGACCGGTTTTGTCACCCCTGACCATCGGCTTCCTAAACAACTGCCTGCTCTCCAGGGACGGGCTTCTAAGGGTTGTTTGGGAAGGGAAGGGAGCAGGAAAGATCATCGATATCTTATGCCAGCCTTGCTACTCGTGCTAACTCAGATCTTTTTGTTTTAATTGGCGCTGAGTTGTGTATAATCAATACCCTTGTTTAGACAAAAGCAGGGGAGGAAAAATTGTAAAGAGCCCTGTTTAACAAAGAGCGTTGATGGGCCAGCTCTTTCTCTTGAAAACAAGTCACCAAATGAGCAAACAAGGCGAGAGCAACAATCTGATTTTCATGCAAATGCTTTCCCTTCAAGAGGACTGCATGAGCACAAACAGAGATTAGTGGCTAATGTTCATTTGCATATCCTAGCCCATCGCAAAGCACTTTTGAAGCACTATTGCAAAGCATTTTGCTAACCAGGGCTTGTCCCTTCCACCCGTTCCCGTACAGGTAAGTGCTATTGCCCGCAGAAAGGGAAATTGCAGATTAAGCTTCTATTGAATTAAGACTCACAGCCTCCAGAGGGGAGCACCAAATGCTCTCATTGCCACACAGCCCTTGATAGGAGCAGGGAAAGTAGCAAATGACTTGCTAGAGAACGTACAGGAAAATAGCAGAAAGCTTTGAAATAGTACCCGATGTCCTGTGTCCCTCTCAAATGCCCCTTAAAGCTGGTCTAAGGGCATCTCCTGAAGACCTCACTGGGTATATTTGCTTATTCTGAGATGAGAGGGTAGTACAGCTTTACGGCTCCGGAGCTTCGGCATTTGGAGGCCAGGCACTTGTGTTGTGCCAAGCCCAGCCATCTCCCCTGTGCGTGACTCCAGCTGTGCCTTACCTCCCTCTCCCCTACATTCTGCAAACTATTTGCTACCCTCCCAAAAGCAGCCAAGTCAGGGTGCAATACTTGCTAGATTGGTGAAAATCTGTAACAAATGCCTGGTTAAGTTGCTTGAGGAATGTGTTGCTTTTCAAGACTCTCAAACTGATTTCTAAACATCTCACTGGGAAATCTGAAGGGGTACGCACATTGAAAAAAGCTGAATGAAATTGCTGGAGGTGCTAAGTGGTAATAATGCCATATTTAATTCTTATTGAGAGGAGCAGAAAGCTACTCCAAAGAGGTGTTTCTAAGCATCTGGTTCATCTGCTTGATTCCAAATAAAATTTGCTGCCCAAACATGTATTTTCCCATTGGTAGAAGAATTTTTACCATGTGCATAATAGAGATGTAATTAAACAGTCACAAGTACACTAGTGATGATGGCTTCAGCCAGTCCTGGACCTGACAGCCCCTCCATGCCTTGTGCCAGCAGAGTGGCAGGGAACAAACCGCTCCTCAAAATGGCGCATGGCACTGTGGGCTTGCTGGGCAGTGTGGGGACAGCGGGAAGATGTCATTCATGGGGTGCCACGAGGGGTTTTGTCCTGGAGATCAGTGTTAGGACTGTGGCACTGTCCATGGGCAATCGTGGCAATGGCTTTGATCCACTTGCCCTGCGTTTCAACTGGTGCAACCAGTGGATCAGGAATACCCTGACTGCAATGTGCAAGCAGAGGCAAAGCCCCCGTAGCCAAAGCTCGTTATGCCCTCAGGGACCTCCTGGAAACTGAGGGCAGCAATTCCTTCCCTTCTCTTCATCCCAGGTTGCAGCTCAGGGGTCTTAAGAAAGTGGGGGTGGCACACTAAAATGCCAGGCTTTGCTCTGGGCTGATTTTTTTAATAGGTTTGTTGCCGATGCAGAGCCCTGTGCTTGAATGTTCCCTTCTTCTCCCACAGATGACATCATCTGGTGTCATGAAGGGGCTTTTCTGTCTTCGCAGCGGCGGGCGCTGGCTGGATCCCATCCCGGGGGAAGCAGGTGCTTGCTCGGAGACGCCCATCCCCGAGCCGGGGTGCCCACGGCCAGCGGCACCGTCCTGCGCTTCCCTCTGAATCTCAGCGAGCACTGTGGGACCTCAGGGGCAGGTGGGATGCACTGATTATTTGGATCCTTGCTATTCTCGGGCATGACAAGCAGTTCATTTCCCTCTCTCCTTTCATGTTCACACAATGCTTTACACCGATTTCCCCTGCACACGTTCATCTGCCAGGCAGGGTAATAGAGCAGCGCCCGGGGAGTCTCGGGGGCTTTTGTAGGGGCTTGATATTGCTGAGCTGTGAACGCAGCAAGAGCAGCGTGTGTAGCTAATCGTGCAATACAATAACCAGTCCTTCGTGGTGGATGTCAGATTTGCTAAATGTACGATTGTTGATTGTTTGCCTGTGTAATGATGTGCATGGGGCTTAGGCCAATTTGGAAATATTAATGAACATGACAGCGTTTCAGTAACGCATCAGACAAAATCCTCACATCACTCCCAGGAACACTAACACAATACTTTCATAAATGGAAAGAAAGGGGTTTTTCTTCCAAAACTTAAAAAAAGAATTTTTTATTATCTAAGCTACATAGCAAAAGAACGCATTAGGTTATTCACACGGATACACCCTAACTGCGGGTGGATTCATAAGCTTCTCTCTGATGTAGCAAAATCAGATCAGTGTAAGGGACAAGAAAACAGACATTGCTGTGTGCTGTCACTAAATGGACAGCTTTTCTGTGAGGAGGAATGGATGGGTGATTTACAGGCCTTTCAGCATAGACAAAACTGAGCAGTCAGTTTTATCTCAGCCTTTTCTCCCCTATGGACCATGATCCTTTTGGCCGTCACTCTTTTATTCCTCTTGGCCCTCCATGCGGTGGTACATCTGCGTTACCAGCACTGCAGAGAGCGATATTCAGAAGTAACCATGCATGAAGGTTTATTTCCCAAAATCGGAATATTTGACCTGCACCAGGCAAGCTCCCTCTCTCCCTTCCAGCTTGCAGTCCATGGCATCACAAATTTTTGGTAATGGCCTATTAATCACCTACTGCCTGACCCCATGAATCCTGCCTGGTTGCCTCCTGGATACTTCATCATCTGTAAGCAGGACTTGGACCAGGCAGTGAAGCCTCCATCCAAGCTCCTCCAGATGCTGGGGCTTCGAGCTTTGCCAGTGCTGCGTGATTTCCATGCGTGCCATTAGACTGGGACGATGCACAGCTTGGCTGTGAGCACAGGGAGTGCAAACCCTGGTGAAAACCTGGCTCCCGGCCCTGGCGAGCGAGCATCCTCGCTGCCGTGCAGAGCTGCCATCTGGCAGGTCGGCCCCGGTGTCCTCCCCACTCCAGCTTCTCAAACCAGCGGCCTTTTTTGTTTGTTTTTAAGTTAAAACAAATGTTAACCTCGGCCTGTGGATGATGCAGCCCGTGGCTACCAGCAACATCTCTTCGCTTGGGGATTGCCGAGATGAAGGGGCTTAACTGAACACCACATGGTAACCAAAAATAGCCCTAGCAGATCAGCAACGCAGTCTCTTTTCAGCCGCAAGGGCAAAACCCATCCTTCCTCAGGGAGCAACCAGGCTGCTGTTTGCGGTGCAAAGCACATTGCAAAGCGTGCTCCATGTCGGTGGGCGCAGGGTGAGGCAGAGTCTGTATGTACTGGCGGCACTGCCTGCGCCATCCCGGGGAGCAGTGTGGCACCCCGCTGCTGTTTTCGGCAGGAAAGGGGCTGCCATTCTCCCTACTTCCCCACCTGCGAGATGTGCACTGTGAGGTCTTTCATGAGGCATACATGAGATGCAAATAATTTCTTGTTTTAGCTGGCTTCAGGGGGAAAAAATACAATGAGAATCCAGTTGGGTACAACTGAACAAAATTTGGATCGGGTTTGTTTAATTGTAGTGACAACTTTTCCCCAGTGCCGTGTGGTCTGGCCTTCTATGTTCCTCCTCCACCCCTTCCTTACAAGCAGGACAAAGCTTGGAGAGAGGGCATGTGCCCAGGAGCAGCCCCCCACCATGCCATAGGGTGGTTATAGCAGAAAGTAAGAACAGTTGAGCCTGAACCTAAATCGCTGGTAACAACAGCGATGTCCCCTTCTGGCCCTCCCCGGTTCATTTCCCTTCAAGATACATGGGCTCTCCTGGCTGGTAGAAATGTGGAAAGATCACAGTTGTTGATTTTGCATCCGAGCAGTGGAGAACCCAGGCAAAACTCACGCCCGGGTTTTTGGAGGGATCGTGGAGAAGCGACGAGGTCCCGAGGGCTGTGGCTGTGCTGCACAGCCTGGGGGCTTCCTTGCAGCTGTGCGGTGGGGCTGAGTAACCTTACCCCCGGCAACTCCTCCTTGAGAAATGCTGCTGATTCGGGGGACACGAC